>NC_061511.1:7343507-7458817 GCF_022539505.1 Lolium rigidum | reverse complement strand
TAATAGGTTAGTCCCAGAAAATGCATAAAAACATTATAAAGTATGAATAAAACATGTAGGTATTGTCATAAAACTAGCATGGAACATAAGAAATTATAGATACGTTGGAGACATATCACGCACCATCTCTTTATATGAGGGAGAGGTGGCCGGCCCCTATTGGGCCTAACCTAATTGACTTGGACAAGCCCAAGTCAAACATACACACTTAAAACCCTAATTGGCCCACCACATGACCTGGGTACATTATTTCCTAATAACAAGACTATAATAAAATACTGGTATAACCTTAGACATAATCATCATAACAAGGGTTGTCCTAGTGTACCAAGCTGCCTGGATATCCTCATCATCCCCCCCCCCCCAAGAAGCGTTGTCCCCAACGCGTGAGGGTGTGCTGGAAAAAGGGTGTCGTCAGATAACCAACATCGCCGGTCTTCATCTGCAAGCCTCGCCAATCTTCCACACCTTCCTCCCTCTCGACTAGCTTTACTTGTCCTTGGCGCCCTTTGGTTTTCAACGCCATCAACCTGATTTAAGACACAAGCATCCTTCAAAATGAAATTGAAGCGGCACCATGCATATCACCAAAACAAACAGAAAAAATTCTTGTTCGCCTTAGATCCAAATAAGCTGATAACATCTGAGTATGCACTCTTCTGAAACACCAATGTCTTCCTCCTTGAAGATTTTTTTAATACACTCCACGACGAACAAACAGCAGCAGCACAGGTAATGCCAGCCTAGACGCCGGTACTGCCGGGCTGCACGCCGGTACTGCCGGCCTGGGGGCCGGTACTGCTGGCTGGTGCGCCGTACTACCGGCCTGGAGGCCGGACGAGCCTCATATGCTCCCTAATCCGCCCCGGTGTGCACCGGTGCTAGGCTCGGTTTTGCCGGCCTGCCTGGTTCGACAGCCAACCTTTCCGTCCTAGGCGCCGAGGCATCCGGTGTGGAGGCCGGTACGCCGGCCGTGGTGCCGGCCGCCTGACGGATCTTGCACCTCCTTCCTCGCGATTTTCCTGTTCCTCGCGAATTTTTCCTCTTCCTTGTTGCCGCCACCTCCTCCGCATGAACGAAGGCTACCTCGATCTTCACCAACAGTATGGCGACAGATTACCCAATGGTATCCACTCCAAATAGAGAAAAACAATAGCCAGCAACAATCAATCTGCACTGTGATCAACCTAGCCCTCTGATACCAAGATGATACGGATTGTTGGCCCGATCTTTCACGGTGCACCTCCTTGATCCAATGGATCTGATAGCTCTCCCAATCAAGTGTGCGTTACACGTAACCTGAAGATGGGGAACACCAATCCGGCGAGCAACTTGATGATAAACGACGAACCTCAAGCTGGATAAACACGCCAAGCTCGACAACCCTCGACAATTCGAGGACCTTCGCACACGCACGAACGCTCTTGACAGATTCAAGGACTCTCACGCCTTTATTGATGGATAACTGGACGAACGTCCGAGACGCCGTCACACACGCCGATCCCATAGGAACGGTAATAATATGAACTTGGAGTTCTACATTATTCTGAATCAATTCTAAACTCCCAAACCCTAGGCCGCACCATCTTCTTATATGAGGGAGAGGTGGCCGGCCAGCACCTATTGGGCCTAACCTAATCGACTTGGATAGGTCCAAGTCAAACAGACACACTTAAAATCCTAATTGGCCCACCACATGACCTAGCTACATTATTTTCTAATAACAAGACTATAATAAAATACTGTTACAACCTTAGACTTAATCATCATACCAATGGTTGTCCTAGTGTATCAAGCTGCTTGGATATCCTCATCAGTGCGACCACGGCCGAGTGCGGCGCGGGGTGGCGAGGCCAGGCCCGGGGCAGGGCGGGAGCGGCCAGGCGCGAGCTGGGTGCTGCCGGGTGAGGCGGGTGATGCCTGCCAGGCGAGGGATGGGAGCGGCCGGGGCGGGAGCGGCCAGGGCGAGGCGGGCGCGGGGCGGCAGCGGCCGGGGTGGCCCGGGCTCGGTGCAGGAGAGGCCGTGTGCGGGGCGCGGGGGCGTGACGGCGCAGCGCGGGCGGGGCGAGGAGCGGCTGGGCGCGGCCGGGCAAGGGCGCGGGCGTGGCGGTGCGGGGCGGGAGAGGCCGGTCGCGGCACGGGAGCGGCCGTTGCGGCCAGGCGCGGGGCGTGCATGGCGGGAGCAACCGAGTGCGGGGCGGGCGCGGCCGTGCATGCCCAGGTGAGGCACGGGGCGGCGCAGGGCGGGCATGGCCGTGCATGCCCAGGCGAGGCACACGGCGAGGCCGGCAAGGGCGCGGACCGGCGAGGGGGACGTGGTGGAGCTCCTCCGTGGCCAACACCATGTTCATGGCAAAGCTCCTCCGTGGCGTGGCGGTGCTCGTGGTCGTCGCGGAGTCCATGACCATCATCGAGGAGCTCTTCCCATACAGCCGGGGGCGGGGCGCAACGGCGGCGCGGCGCCGTGGCGGAGCTCCTCCGTGGCCGAGTCCGTGTCCATGGCGGAGCTGGCCTGGCCGTGGTGTAGCTCCTCCGTGGCGTGGCTGTCGTGGAGTCCGTGGCCATCGTCGAGGAGCTCTCCTCATTGAGCCATTGAGAGGATTAAGGAGAGAGGTTAAAGAAGCTCCTAGAAACACACGTTCTTAGCTTTTTCATAGTGGGGCCAAAGTTTGCATGAGTGGAGTCAAGGATTCGTCTCGCCAAACCCTGTCCCGGAGAAACTGTCAAACTAGACGTTTCTCGAGGACCTGTCCCAGCACTAGACCCGTGCCATGCAAGAACGCAAGTACGCGTAGGTAATCAAACGATTCATTTTTTTTCTCGAAAAAATGATGCAGGCTACCAAACGCGTCCGAAAAGTTTTGAGTTTTCACGACGCCGGCCATTCGTTCGTGCGGCTCACAAGGATCCATCCATGGAAGCTTGAGTGGGTAAACCTGTTAGGCGGAGTGCAAAAATGTATGAGAAGTCCGTTACGACACCGGACTCATTGCCACGGTTCATCAACCTTGAAAAAAAAACTCGAGTACTAACCTCGATTTAGTTCCAGGTAATCACAGATCACTAACCTCATGTAAAAACCGGACCCTGGAATACATTGAAATTGTTAAGACTGAAGCAGACCAGGCGTTGCTAGCTGTGATCGTTCATAAGCATTATTTATATAGCATTTCTAGCACTGATTATTGCATTTGAGCTATGTTTTGGCCATCATTCTGAGTACGAAGTCATGATAAAATACTGAAACTTCTCAAAACCAACAAGTTAAAGTTTATTTTATCTTTCTGCAGAAACGGACGAAAAAAGTCCTAAACTCCTTCGAACTTAATATGAAGACCATAGCTCCCTGCGGCCCTGCCTCATGATGTTGAGCTGCTTATGGACCACAACGTGAAGAAATGATGAAGGGAAGAAAGAAGAGACGAAGTGACAGCCGTGATCATCCTGAGCAAAAAGGAAAGAAGATAGAGGACTAAACTGAACAGGGCACCGGCAGATAAGAGCATCTCTAGCCGCGTCTCCCAAAGCGTCCCCCAAACCGCGTCGGATTGAGCGTGATGCAGCCCGACCTACGGTCTTCCCTTCATCATGTGCGTCAACATCAAGAACCACACTCAAGGCCGAGGTCACGGAGGCATGGAAGAGAAGAAGGAAGAAGAGCGTCCGAGGTCGCCAAGAAGAGAAGCGCGCTGCCACAAGTCAATTCGGGCCAAGGCCCATGTACCCCCTTGTTCCCCTAAACTACCCCTCCGCTAGTGGCTCTCTATATATGAGCTCCACTCTCTCCCTTCATTAGGTTAGAGTTGAACTTGAGAGAATCCAGGCTCATGCCTCCACCATCCCTTTGGGATTAGGGAAACCCCCTCCTTAGATTATCAAATCTATTGTACAAGGCACTCCTTATATGATTAGTCTCTCACACTTGTGATTCTACCACCGGTCTCTCACTCGTGTGATTCAACCGATCGTATACCGATCTTCCTCTCGGGGATTCTACCGCGTGTCTCTCCCTTGAGAGATTCTATCGGGATAGTGGTTCGGGCTATCGGGAGTAAACCGGAATTGTATCGGGTTATTGTGTGTTTGCGTGTGTTCATCGTGTTCATCGCCGTGTTCTTCGTGTTCATCCCTCACCCCCTCTTGTTCTTGGTCAATTCGTGAGATCGGGCCACAACCGAGCCCTTAGGGCTTGTTCATATGGTATCAGAGCAAAGGTTGCCACGAATTTGAGCCAAAAAAAAAATTCCCCAAAAATTGCCCCAAAAAATAGCTCGAAAATTGATCTCCAAATTTGTTGCGTTTTTTGTGGTTTTGGTCCACTGATTTGATGTTGTTGGTGCTGATCTATTTTTTCCCCATCTTTCCCCCATCAAATTCATCCGATTTCGTCCAGATCTGAGCAAGTTTGGCTCGTTTCCGTGGAGAAGAGGAAGAACTGGCTGCGTGTTCGTCATCCTCCCGTGGGTCAACGCCTCCTTCCGCAGCGCCCCACCCCGCCTGGCCCTCCACGCCGAGCACCTCCGCCAGCCCAGCCCGACTCCATCAGCCTCCGCGCCGCGCGCCAACACCATCTCGCTACAGCCGCGCGCGCCGAGCCAACCACGCACACCTGCGCAACCCCACGCCCACCTCGATCGCTGCAGCACCCGGCCGCGTTGCCGCTCGCCCCACGCAGGCCCTGCTCCGCCCCTCGCCGCGCGCCACCTCGAGTCGCTCCCGCTGCAACACCCCTGCGCGGCACCTCCGCTCACCTCGCTCAGGCTAAATTCACTCGCGAGCATCAGCCACCATCCTGCCGCTACTGCCGCCAGGCCAGCTCGCCCGTGCGCTCGCTGCCCAAGCAAATACAGGGCCGCCACCGCTCGCTGCCCAAGCCGCGCGCCCTCGGCTCCACTGCTGGCCGCCTTTTCTGCCTCTATCCACGCGCGCGCGCTGCTAGCCGTGGCCAAACCTCCATCTGGCCAAGCTCAATCCCCATCTTCCTCCACGATTTCTGTTCAGATTCAGCGCTGAAAAAATTCATGACCGGAACTTCCGGTTACACAGAACGGAACATCCGGTCCGGCAGAACTTCCGCCCTACTTCCGCCTTACTTCCGAAAATAGCGTTTTGGCTCGCAGTAAGCCCCTGGTTCTGATTCGTGTATTTTCGGAACTTGACCGGAACAAGGCCGGAAGTTCCGGCCCGGCGCCCAGTTTTGATCCAAAATTCGTCCAGTTTTCACCCATCTTTTTGCCCCAAATTTTGACAACTTTCCGGCGATCGTTTGACTCCAAACTTTAACAACATCTTCCAACGACTCTACATAGTCTACGTCTAATTTTTGACAATTTTTGGAACCCAACTTTTGACCGCTCGTTTTGACCCAACTTTTCGGGCATTGACTTAATTTGCTCGGTTTCCGATTTGGAGTGCATTGGTTGTCTATTTCGCTTCCGCGCCTACATCAACACCGCGACGTCACCTTCGGCACCCGGATTCCGGCGCAACCTCGACACCATCATCGACACCACCTCAACTTCATCGCAATTTCGTGTGCTTGACACCGCCTAACATCAATAGGTATAACTTGCCCCACCCCTTGTAGCCTCGTTTCTTTCTTTGTGTACCTATTCCATTGAGAGTAGCTTTCCGAGTGTTGCGAAGCATTGCACAAGTGTCACGACCGTGAGAGGGTGTGTGTGCGCGTTGTGTTGAGCAAAGCTCCGAAGCAAACTCGGTGAGAAAGATACACAAAAGAAGAAAAGTGTGACATAGAGAAAAAAAATAAAGCTTCTAAGCATAGAGAAAAAAAAAGTGAAAAAAAGGAGAAAAAGAAAAAGAAATAGAAAAAGAGTGTGTGTCCACCGATATCGAGAAGTGCAAAGTTTGTGAGCACTAAGAGAGATAAGAGAAGAGTGGCCCTTGTGCAAATCTTGTTGCTTCTATCTTGTGCAACCAAGCTACGGTCTCTCTTGTGTTTGCGTGACACCGAGCATATAGTCTTCGTTAGGACCATCTTTGTTACTTGCTCACTTCCTTGGTCGCGCTAACCCCATTGTTCTCCGTTGTGTGTGTTTCCGTGTTTCCTTGACATAGATCACCATTTTTGACATTTGACTTTGGATCTTACCCACATTTGACAATAGACTTTTACGGTTGATCTTTTCGTTTGCTATCCACCCCTTACCCACCACATATAGAGTTCTTAGCCTTTTGCGTGTGCTTTGAGTGTGTGTGTGAGTAACCCCGATACATTTTGGCTTTGCTCTTGACTTGAACCATTTTTCCGATACTTTCTTGATTGGTGAGATACTTGTGTAGGTTTCCTTCCACCACATACACCTTACCTAGTGAGAGATATACATGATGACCCCACAAGAGCAAGCCGAGATGAGAGCATACTTCGCCGAGCTAGATGCTCGAGAAGCCCATATGACACCCAAAGATAAAGCCGAGTGCCACGCATACTTCAAACACCTTGAGAGCAAGAGTGACATACCCCATGAGTCGAGTGAGGACACTTGGATTTCTAACAACTTAACCTCTACTCCTCTTGTGTTGTCTTTCTCTTTGCTAGGTTGCTCGGACATCGACGACGCCATTGCCATGGAGATGAGGGACTCCACTATATGTGAGATGAGCGACTCCACTATATGTGAGATGAGGGACTCCACTATATGTGAGCTTGATGAGTGCCTCCACTTCGAGAGCATGAGTGATGCACCAAGTGAGATGAGGGTGGTAGTTGATAGGTCATGTGAGGCCATTTTCAATTCTAACATCTTACCCTCTACCTCTAGTGTGTTTCCTTGTGTCTCATTAGGTTCCATGGATGACGAGACGCCGATCATGGAGAAGATGTACATGGTGCATGAAGATGATGATATCACACCATGCTTGTTGCTTGAAGATGAACATGGAGGCCACATCGAGCCTACGACTTCCACAACACCTACCTCATATGAGCGGGACTACAAAGGTACCTATATGGGTGTTGATGATGCCATGATCCCACTAGTGGACATGATGATTTGTGAGTGCTTGCATGAGTTGGATGATCTTATTGCTATGTCATATGCTTCTTTCACTTTCCCTTGTGATACTTGTGATGCCACCATTCTTGATCATGTGGAAGTAGTTGCTTGTGACACTTTGACCATGCCATGCTATGAGTGTTTCAATATATCTCCCATTGCATCCAACTTGTCGAACAATTTCTATTTCCCATGTGTTGATTGCAATGAGGACATTGATGCTTGTGTTGTGACAACCTTGATGACCAATTGCTCTTTCTCTAGGTTTGTTGACAACCATGATCAAATGTTGAACATGTTTTGTGCTACATGCTTGCAATACTCTCCCATTAATGCAACCAAAATGATGAACAATTTCTCTTTCCAATGCTTGGCTTGCAATAGTGTTAATATGCTTGTAAATGAGATTCCCCCATAGCTCTCTCAAATTTTGGAGACTTTGCATATATCCATGTTGAGCACGTTCTGAAGTTTTCCTCGCATATTCACCATGTGTACTATAATATCTTGCTTACCGCTAATGGTGATGTGCAAAAGAAATGGCGCATCATGATGGATGATGTGTACATATACCATGCACACACGTTGTTCTTGTTGTCTAACATGTGTGTAGGTACCCAAACTCCAATGTCAACCTCGATTGAGCACGAGTTGACAAAAAGAGCTCTTGAGAGCATGATACAAGTGAGCTCCAATGAGTGGTTTTGCCCGCACACTTCCACTACACAAGATCTCTCAATGAGAGCACACCGACACTTTGATAAGGTGACCTCCTTCTACTTGCGCCCTCTTCCTAAATACATTGAACTTTGGCTACGCTTTGATTGCTCCTTTGCTTCTCTTGTGCTATTCATAGGGCTTTTGACAAGTGAAGGGACATTCAAGCGTTGGTGTCATCTACCTCCTCTACACATTCATGAAGACTCATCGTCGAGGACGACTCTTTTTCAAGTGGGGGGAGATGATGCAGCCCGACCTACGGTCTTCCCTTCATCATGTGCGTCAACATCAAGAACCACACTCAAGGCCGAGGTCACGGAGGCATGGAAGAGAAGAAGGAAGAAGAGCGTCCGAGGTCGCCAAGAAGAGAAGGCGCCTGCCACAAGTCAATTCGGGCCAAGGCCCATGTACCCCCTTGTTTCCCTAAACTACCCCTCCTTAGTGGCTCCCTATATATAGGCTCCCACCTCTCCCTTCATTAGGTTAGAGTTGAACTTGAGAGAACTAGGCTCATGCCTCCACCATCCCTTTGGGATTAGGGAAAACCCCTCCTTAGATTATCAAATCTATTGTACAAGGCACTCCTTATATGATTAGTCTCTCACACTTGTGATTCTACCACCGGTCTCTCACTCGTGTGATTCAACCGATCGTATACCGATCTTCCTCTCGGGGATTCTACCGCGTGTCTCTCCCTTGAGAGATTCTATCGGGATAGTGGTTCGGGCTATCGGGAGTAAACCGGAATTGTATCGGGTTGGTGTGTGTTTGCGTGTGTTCATCGTGTTCATCGCCGTGTTCTTCGTGTTCATCCCTCACCCCCTCTTGTTCTTGGTCAATTCGTGAGATCGGGCCACAACCGAGCCCTTAGGGCTTGTTCAGAGCGTTTGGGGGACGTGTTTTGTTCGTGCCGCGTTTGGGGGACGTCGCTCCCCAGCCGCGTCCCCCAAACGCCGCCCCCAAACATTTAAAATACTTCTTTTTAACACATAACCATTTATCAAATATAGCATATAATGTTTGCGAGGATTGTTTTCAAATTAAATTACAACAAACAATAAAACAAGTAAACAAATATAATAAATAGGGATAGATGCTAGATCAAGGTGCCACGGTATTTCCTTTGATCATCCACAAATGCTCAACGAGATTAGCTTGAAGTGGATCATGAACATTGCTGTCACGGATCTCTGCGTGCATGGCGAGAAAATCAGCAAAATCTGCAGGCAACTCATGATCAACCTCCGCAAGAGGGCCCTGACACTCATAGGGACCAACATGTGTCCTGGCATGATTCTTGCGGTCATCCTCGATGATCATGTTGTGCATGATCACACAAGCCTGCATCACCTCCCACATTTGATCGTGAGACCACCTTAGGGCAGGGTACCGAACAATGGAAAATTGTGCTTGAAGCACACCAAATGCCCACTCGACATCCTTCCTGCGAGCCTCATGTCGCGTAGCAAAGTGGGAATTCTTCAGACCTAAAAGATTCGATATTGTTTTGACAAAAGTGGCCCATTTTGGATATATACCATCGGCTAGATAATAGCCTTTGGTATATTGGCGGCCATTGATATCATAGTTGCATGGTGGAGCATGCCCTTCCACTAGTCTGTTGAACACCGGAGACTACTGCAACACGTTGATGTCATTGTGTGATCCCGCCATGCCAAAGAAAGAATGCCAAATCCACATGTCATAATCTGCCACAGCTTCAAGCACCACACTGCAATATCCATGACGCCCTTTGTATATACATTGCCAAGCAAACGGGCAGTTCTTCCATGCCCAGTGCATGCAATCGATGCTTCCAAGCATTCCAGGGAATCCTCTGGCAGCATTTTGTGCCATGATCCTTGCAGTCTCTTCCTCAGTTGGCCCTCTAGTATTTGCCAAACTTTCCCACCACAGCTCGGCAAAACTTGTACATACACTCAATGGCAGTAGACTCACTCATGCGAAGGTAGTCGTCCAGTGTATCGGCAGGTGCTCCGTATGCAAGTATCCTCATGGCGGCGGTGCACTTCTGAATGGACGAGAACCCGACAACGCCTACAGCGTCGAGCTTGAGCTTGAAGTTGGGGTCGAACTCTCGAACGCCGTGGAGGATATTCATGAACAGGCCCTTGATCATCCTGTACCGGCGCCAAAAATTGTCTTCATGTGTTGTACCATCTGCAAAGTAGTCGTTGTGCAGCATGGTATGCCCCTCCATCCTCTGCCGGGGCTTGGACTTCCTGCTCCCCCGCCTTGATCCTCCGCGGTGCGGCCTCTTCCTCTTCTCCGCCTCAGCGTCAACCATGTCCTGGAGGGACGCGATGATCAGCAAATGCTCCCGCAGGTCGTCGTCGAAGGCTTGCTCGTCCTCCAGCAGCAGGGCAAGCATCTTATCGTCGCTGTCCATGGCTAAAGCAAAATCAATGGTTAAAATTGCGCCGAGGCAGACGACGCAACGAACAGAGTCCAATCGCGCCTACCTGGCAAGTTGTCGAGCACCTTGTGTGCGCGGAGGTGGGGCGGATTTGACGGCGCGTTCTGGGACGCGCTGGCGAAGCGGCGGCGGCGGCACGACCGGCAGGAGCCCCAGCCGCGACGACAGTGCCGACTCTCAGCAGAGATCAACGTCCAAACGGCCGGGAAATCCAGCGGCGGCGGAGGGGTGGGAGGCGCGGGAAGGAAGGAGCGACGAGAAAAAAGGCGCGAACCAACGGTTTATGCAAATAGTCGCCGTCATGTGGGAGCCCGCCTCTCTTTTCGTTGTGTCCGGTGTGCCCGAGCGTCCCCTGTGGGACGGGGACGGGCTCGGGGCGCCGGACACCGTATCGGGCCGCGCCGGACAAAAATGGGCTTTGGGGGACGCGGCTGGAACAGATTTTTGGTCCGATGCGCCCCAAATTGCTTTGGGGGGACGCTTTGGGGGACGCGGCTGGAGATGCTCTAAATCCCTAGTCTTTTGCATCTTGCACGGCAGGCCTGACATATCTCTTGCTTGACCCCAAAGCTGCTTCTTCGCTTCTGACCGCCGCCACGGCCAGGCCGGTGTGGCGGCGCATAAGCCACAACTACATAGGCGTTTGGTAGCCTGGGCATTCCTTGGCTCGCATCGGTCCAGCATTTTTCGGGCAGTTTGATTTTCTGGGCTCAGTCGCGTTCTTGCATAGCACGGGTCTCAAAGCATCCCTGGGACAGGCCCCGGAGGAACGTCAGTTTGACAGTTTCTCCAGGGCCAGCCCTAGCGAGACGAAAATCGACAACGCCGTTCGCGCGGGAGCTCCGTCTCGGCATGGCGAGAGAAGCCAAAATCCGAGCGGCGTTGCGCGGCAAAGGTGGGGGTAACCTCCCTCTTCGGTTACCCTCTCCATTATCCCCCTCCCAAATTTTCCCTTCCTCCAAATTTTGCACCGGCGGCGGCGGCGACCCAGATCTGGCAGCGCGCATCTCCCTTCGATCTCCGGCGCCAGACCAGGATCATCTTCTCCATCCGCGGCGGAGCCTGCGCACATCTGCGATGGCTTTCAGCTGTGCCCTTCGTCCGCCATGACGGAGGTAAGGGGAAACTCATCTGCTCTACTGTAGTGTTAGATTCATGTTGATAGAACAAGTTGGGTTCGATAAGACCGTTCGTAATGCATAGATATTGTTTGAGTAGAGCGACCAACTCCAGCTTGTGCATCACGTCGCAACACTCATCATTTGCATTCATGCCTGGATCCTGATGGTGCACAAGAGAGCAGTTAGGCATGTTGCTTTTCCTCGTGTGACTTACGGTCCTATGATACAACGAGATCAGGAGAGGATTGCCAACCTAAACCACATCTACAACTGCAATGATGTAGAGGCTATCCAGATGCTACAGATGAGAAGATCCCCTTTCTATGCACTTGTGAAAATGTTCAGGGGTAGTGACTGATAGCATCCACACCTCTATCGAAGAACAAGTCGCAATGTTTTTTCATGTCGCAGGTCATAACCAGAGGTTCAGAGTCATCCATAGCAAATTCAGGCGATCCTCGGAGACTATCTCTCGGTACTTTCAGCAGGTGTTGTACGCAATTGGGGAGCTCAAAGGTGAAATGCTCAAGCCAACATCACTGAACACACCACCCAAGATCAAGAACAACTACAGGTGGTTCCCCTATTTCAGGGTGAGTACAAAATCATGTTCCTTCTACATATCAGATGTGTGGTACTGTCAGAAACATAACTGTGTGCTAATTTTTTTACAAGATTGCATTAGGGCAATTGATGGTACTCATGTCACTACAAAGGTACCGAGATCAATGTTTGTAGCATTCCGCGGGAGGAAGCACTACACCAGCCAGAACGTGCTAGCAACTGTGGATTTCGATATGAGGTCCATCTACGTGCTTGCTGGATGGGAGGGTTTAGCTCATGATGCGAGCATCCTGGCCGACAGCTTGTCAAGGCCTGATGGGTTGCAAATCCCTGGGGTAAGTTCTACCTTGGAGATGCTGGATATGCATGCCGACCTGGAATTCTACCTCCCTTCAGTAAAACAAGGTACCACCTCAACGAGTTCTCTGCGAGCACCGACCTCTGAATGCGAGAGAGTTGTTCAATCTGAGACACTCAAGCCTTAGAGTCACCATTGAGAGGGCATTTGTTGCATTGAAGAATAAGTTTAAGGTCCTTGACCTGAAACCGTTCCATACGTTTGACACTTAGGTAAAGTTGGTCCTTGCTTGCTGCATTCTTCACAACTAGATCCTATGTTGAGGTGAGGATGAGTTCTTTGAAAAGGTTGCCACTTTTGATGAAGTAGTGACCAGCCATGGCATGGACGAAGACGACAATGATGTCTGGAAGGTGAAGAGGCAAGAGTGGGCAGACGCAATGTAGGAAGCCAGAGGCAACACCACCATCTGAGATGAAGTGAAGAAGTGAAGAAGAAGAAGTGAAGAAGAAGAAGAAGAACCCTCTATGATCCCCTGTTTCTCGAACTCATTTTCAATCCCCGTATGTTGAACGACCCCGTTATGATAAACTACAATTCGTAGTAGCTAGGGAGCATCGTGTTATGAACTACCATTCATAGTAGCTAGGGCTGATTTCGTGAACTGCTATGCTTCGTAAGTTTGCAACTATCATGAACTGTGATTTATGTGTGATGGGAGGTGAGAGCATGGTAAGGCTACCCGTTGTAGAGAAGAGGTAACCTTAGACATGCCTGGATGGTACCAAACAGGCCTAATCTCATATCCATCGAGATTTTGGGTTGGCTGCAGGCAAACAAACACAAAGTCCTTTTGGCCCAGCCGATGCAGCCCGACCTACCAAACAACAGGCCAATTTCAGGCCGTGGCTCGTTCTGGACGCGCAAGTGTGCTTGCACCGCTGCGTCAGTGAGCCAGGAATCGGGCCCAGGCTACCAAACGCTCCATAGCTGCAGTCACACGACCATCTCCTCGTCACCGACTCCAGCGCCCGCGATAATTGAAGACGACGGGAACCTGAAGCCCTTCATCTTCTGCGTCCCTTGCTACTGCCGCCCATCTTCATCAACGAACCAAAGACAACGACGGTCGCTCCCTTCCTCGAATCTCTTGTTGCTTCTCTACTCCTCTCTTTACAACCCCTACTTCTTCTCTTCACTAGTGGAAAAAGGGCTAACTGTGGCGCACCGAATCTTGATTCTGTGGCGCATATGGCCGTCGCCACAGTTGCCACGCGACTAGTATTAGAATTCTGTGGCGCAGCAGCGGGTGCGCCACAGAAGTTTGGAATTCCGTGGCGCACGCTGTTCGGTGCGCCACGGAATCTTAGACTTCGTGGCGCACCATTGATAGTGCGCCACGAGAATTTGGCGCTAGATTTTGTGGCGCACTACCTCTCCATGCGCCACGAGAATATTTATAAGTTTTTGTGGCGCATCGCCGATTCATGCGCCACAGAATGTTAATTTTTGGATTTTCGAATTTTTTCCATTTCTGCGGTATATAGTGGTATTGCACAGGAAATATACAGATATATACAAGAAATACATAGCACATTCCAGAAATAACAGAATTACTCACAAATGACACACAAATGACATGATACACACAAGTCTTCATCATTACATCATTTAGATCCAAATTACACAAGTAGAAATGTGTTTGATCGTCGCATACACATACATGTGTGTTCATCTCGTCTCATATGCACATGCATCGTCACCGGCCACCTAGACTAAAGTAAAGTAGAGTACAACCGCGGTGGCGGTGAGTAAGAGGGGGACCAAGAACTTCAGCCGGTTCTTCTTCTTGCCCACGTGTGCCCTCCACCGTGCTACCGCCTCCTCTCTAGTCGCGTATCCCTTGTAGCTGTTCCCGCTGAACTTGTGCACCTGTTCGAGACAGTCCTGCCACTCCTCGTAGACACACGGAACCCGACCCTTGTACACAACGTACGTCGGCATCTCTATTGACAAGGGCATATTAGTATATCATATTAGTACATCATGCATATATATATATATGTTGATAAATATTAGACCAAAGTATATAGTAAAGTTGAGCACGGCAACAATAAGTTTGCGACACGCACACACAAGACGACGTCCACCGATACACATAAACCGATGAACATAGTACTTAGAGTTTAATTACGACCCACACAAAAGACCACGTCCATCGATATATATACAAACTAACCGATGAAGATAGCTAGTTTATCACACACTAAGTCAAGGCTCGCGAGGGCTCCGGGAACGGCTTGTACAGATCTTTTGTAATCCACGTCCTCGTGTCACCCTGCGCTTTGAGGCGTTGCTCGATGTCCCTCTTGCATAACGCTCTACCCTGGTGCAAGGGCCCTCCCCCTGTGGTGACGTCTTGAAGGATGATATGTGATATCTTGACCCTGGTATCCTGGAAGTCTTCTCTGAGGTCATCATCGTTGATCCGCGCCAACTTTTCGGCCCATCCTCGGAGAGCAGATGGTAAACGCAAGTTCTGGCTATCCCGGACAAACCCTTTTAGGTGATGCATGACATAGAAGGCGTCCGAGTGCTGTTTTCCGGCTGCTTGACACGGGGGAACTCGAACACGTGCTTGAACTTGTGTTTACCATCATCCCTGAAACATTCCGCCTTTTCTTTGAAGGCGCCTCCCTTTTGAAGTAGCCCTCGAGAGCATCATCTAGCACACCCCTTATTCGGCGTAGTTCTTCTTTTTCGCACTCCCAGAGTCGAAATAGGTGGCAAGAGAAAACTTCGGGGCAATGGAGATGAGTACGCGGTGCGTGTCTCTGCGCAACACAAATTTGGATCGAGGTTGGAAATGAGCAATGGAAAAGAAATTTATTACGGGGCTAGCGGATGTGTACTTACTCGGGAAAGTAAGCCAAGAGGATGTTGTCCTTCCTCTTGTTGTCCAAGAAGCACTTACGTAGGTACAACGAAGCCCGTACCCGCACCGCTGATAAGTTCAACTGGCTTTCACGCATGTAGTAAGGATCCGCTATCGCGACGTCCGGGATACTCTCTCTCTTGATCTTCATCGCCAGATTGAGCGCGAATAGGCGGACCAAGTTATAGTCCAGCCTTCTCGCGTGGAATAGCTTGAAGATGTCCTCGTACGCTATAAAGAATATATCCGCGGGGACATCAGTGACGAAGCCCACATCTCTTGGCACCCACGGCCGTGAAGACCGGGTAATTTGGATCTTTGTCCTTAAGAAGGATACTCTCTAGGACCAGGATGCTGTCCTGCGAGAGGCAGCATAGCTCCGGAAGCAAGGTGTAGCAGCTCCGGACCCGGTATTGGTTTGCCGACTTCATGCATTCTGGTCAAGCCATCCTTGCTTGGGAGGTACCATGGAGTCCCGATGACGGATCGTCGGAGGTGGCTGGCTCGCAGACTTCTCCTTGTTCTTACTAGGTCTTTTACGGGGCTTCTTCGGAGCAACGGGCCCCGACGCTTCAAACTGCTCGTTGACCTTGTTGATCAGCGTATTGGGGCTGAAGATGTTTGCGGCGGTTGGCTCTTGTGTATCGGCTGCCGGAGGCGTCTCTTGAGAGAAGCCGCGGAACACCGAGCGCTGTTTGGTTGCCTTGGGTGGGCCGGCTGGTTCGTCGCGAACGCGGTATGCTTCTTCATCCGCGCCCGCCATGTACAAATCATCTATGTCGGCGCCGGTGTTGAGGTAGGCATCGACGTCTACCGGCCCATCATCATCGATGTCATCTTCATTGGGTGATGGGATGGGCGATAGCGGTGCGGCGGCCTTGCCTTTAGGCTCCGCCGGTGGCGGTTGAGGCGAAGACTCTCCCGGCGGTTTCTTGTGGCGGCTTGTTGTGGCGGTGACGACGGGAGGAGCTGCCCTCCGAGCGAGCGGCCGGACGATCGGCTGCCGGATGATCGAGGAGGCGCCGGTGGAGCGACCCCCAAGACGGATCCGGGTCTTTGGCCATACCATGGTATAGCCATGGCGGTTCTCAAGCGTCGGGTGCTCGTCGGCTCCCTCGGGCTGTATTGGGGGGTCCATGTCTTCGCACCCCGGCAACACCCGACCCAAAGTGACCTTCGGGACGTTGGCGTCCATAGCCACGGTGTGCAACGTGGTGCTCTTCGGTTGTATGATCATTCCGTGGCAACATCCTTCAACTCGCCGCCGGGCGCGCGGTGAAGGAGCACGCAAGGAGTGTCTCGAGTAATGTTGGGCATCATTAATTAGATAGCCGGGTATCAAAACGCATGAAGGAGATGGCATGGAATAACTAATTAGTTAAGTACCTTGGTGATGGCGTTGAGCTGTGCTAATGTGGAGACGGTGGCGGCCGGCCTATCAATCTTCGGGGGCTCGGGTGCATTATGAAGCACCGCCGCCGCCGGCTGCGCCTTGGTAGCCTCGGCGAGGATCAGCGGGGGGCACCGGTTCATCCAACTCCATCGGCTGCCCCGCGGCGATGGTGGGCGGCGGGGTAACCAGATCCGGAGATGGCGACGCGTTGAAGATCGAGTTGCTGGCCCCGGCGCTAGGCACTTTTATCGGCCCCAACTGACCGGCCGCATTCCACGCAGCTATCCCCTCGATGACCTGAGGGGGCAGGAAATCGCGGAGCTTCTTCTCGAAAAGCTTGTCCACCTCATCTTTGTCCATCGAGTTTGCCTGTTTTTCCTCGAGCATGGAGACCTTCTTCCTCAGCTCTTCCACCTCGGCTTTATCCTCTTCGACATCGCGCTCCTCCTTCTCTTCTTGCTGTTTTCCTCTTTGTAGTACTCGCGAAACTTCATGCTTGTACCAAAGCCGCAGACACGTCCGGCCGACGTCGGCGGCTTGGATGCTGGCCTCTCCTTGAGGATATTCAACGCCCTGTTGAAAGGCGTGTCCCACGGCTCCGTCGAGCCACTGGGACGACGATTCGGCCTCGGGGAGATCGGCCTTCGCCAGCTGCTCGTTACTGCGGACAAGGATAGGGTGAACACATTTAGGGCATTGCATTCACGTCATATATGTAATATGTGCAGCAATGGACCGCGCGAGTAAATTCCCTTACCAGCTTTTCCTCGAACTTCCTCACGTCGTCATGCTCGGTAACGAATTCCATTGTCTTCCTGTCCGAGTGTAGCGGGCCCGGACAAAGTACCTCACTGCGCAGGTCCGTAATTTTCAACCATGGGTTCGGTTTCCCAGCACGTGCAAGTTCTTCGTCCTCCTTTTCCCAAATGGGAATCTTTCCTCTATAACCGCCGCTTCCAAGGTGATGTGCTCCTAAGTTGAGCTCATGCATTTGTCTACCCCACTCCGTCCATGCTTTCGCATCGTCGCTATCCAGCCGCTCCTTGAATATCCGGAACTCGCTTCATCGAGCATCGGCTCACCCTTCTTAATACTCTCAAAGCTTTCACCTTTGTCGATCTTGGCCTTCACCCGGCTTTTCCAGCTGCTCGGGGCGTTGCTCATCTTCGTGATGGCCAATTTATTCACCGGGTTGGATCTTTCCAAGTTATTGTATGGCGCCGGGAACTTGTACCGTCGGTGAAGCTTACGAAGGCAGAGCTCGACCAAATGCTCATTGCCTTCACCTCGGATTTTCACCGTGTTGATCGACATGCTTTCCCGGACAATGCACCCGAGTTGCATGCCGTACCCAGCGGCAACAGCCTCCGGCTCCTGTGGTTGCCCACTTTCGGAGACCAATGTGATCTCGCCGGTGGTGTTGGCGAGCACCGTCGGCTTCCGATCCTTCCGCGGCTTCTTCTTCTTCTTAGCGGCCGGGTTGCCGCTGCCGTCGGCCTCCCCGACGCCGTCACCCCCCGTGTGGGCGGCGCCGTCGGTGGTGGGTTCATACTCCTCCTCCTCCCCGGCTTCGGTCATCGACGGTCAGCTCCGACTTCCTCCGCCGCCAAGTCCACCTCCTCCTCCTCTTGTCGGCCGGGAGGGGCCGAATTCCCAGAACTCGACGTTCGCCGCTCCGGCTTCCTCTTCGAGGGTCATTGCGGCCTTAGAAGTGCCGGCCACGTTGTCGTCGGCCGACATATTTGCAATTTCTATAAAGAAGAGGATGAAATCTATTAGTACAATTGTCGGCCGGAAAATTCGGCATGACCTTTGCTAATTTTTGGACATAGGAGCCCCATTTCTCAACCGAAACGGAAGTGAATCAACGTTTCAGGAGAAATGGGCAGCTCATTTGAAGTCCCTGCAACATATAATGCAACATATACACAGTACCACCATCACCATCACCATCACATACACACCATCCCCACCATATATCACCAGCAAGCAGTACAAGCACTGCAAGCAAGTTGCTGCAAGTAATTCAATTGCACATACACATGACATAAAAGCACCTCAATCTTAATTCAGTTTACAGGAGTATGAGAATATTGACAGCATAACTTCCAATATTTACATGAGTATAAGAATATGATTCCGAGTGGCTTCCAAACTGGTCTTTGAACACATTACCAACAGATAAATGAATAAAATTGATAAACCAACATATTTTCCATGGTAGAAATTAAATGGCCTTATTTTTCCTGGTAGAAATGATAGCCAACATATTTAAATGGACTTATTACAATTAAGCAATGAGAAAAAAGCTACTCAATTAAGCACCCAAAAAAAGAATGTGTCTACTGTACCATATCAGAAATACTGTAGCATATCCAAAATGATAAAATTGTTTACTACTGCTTGCTTACTACATCAATTAAGCAAGCTCATTTTATAACCAGTGGGCAATTAACCTATGCAAACAATTAATGATAAAATTGTTTGCTTGCTTTCTAGCCACCTTGCTCATTTTATAACCAGTGGGAATTTTAACACAGTAGCAATTATGTAGATAAAATGGCTAGCAATTTGATAACCAGTGGGCATTTTAACACACCACAGTGGTTCAGGTTTAATTTTAGTTTCATGTGTTAAAATATGACCAAATGAGCAATGTGTTAAAATATAACAAGCTATGTAGCTATGATCACAGTCCATTAATTTTGCTCTGGTTCATTAAAACAAGCTATGCTCCAGTATTCACTAGTTCCTTCATTTCATAGTCCATTAATAAGGATCATAACAGGCTATGTATAGACTGCACCATTGGTGTCGCACTAGAGCATCATAAATCTGACAACATGTAGCCATGTCAGAGCTCATAAATGGATCCTTGAAGAGTATTTTCTTGAGAAAAATAATTTGTGTATAGGGTAGCATGATGAATGGCAATGCATCGAACAGCAAGTCACCAGGTGCATTGTATAGAGTATTTTCTTGAGAAAAATAAACTCTTGATTCTTATCTGCTATTCTCTATTTTCCATGAAATTAGGGTTTTCCAACGATTTCACATTGCTAACATAAATCGCAATCGCCAAATTAAACATCTACACGAGCAAATCGTCAATCGATCCATTGACACATGGCTGAATCTAACCCACTATGGAAACAAAAACACATTTCATCAACCACACCACACCATCAAGCCCCTAGCAAGTACCACAGTACATTTAGCATAATCACAAACAAAGCATATGGCTTGAAATTGGAAACAAAGCAGTCCATAGCGCACAGCCAATCCATCAGACTGACAGCTAATTTGGCCAAATTCAGCACACTTCTGCCACGACAAGTACGCAACACAGCACATCACATGACATCAACTGGAGAGACAAAGTGGGGGTGGTGAGAGAGCGGAGGGAGGCACGCACAATGAAAACACCAGGGGGAGGGGGAGAGGGGAGGGGGAATTACCAGGGGGAGGGGGAGAGGGGAGGGGGTGGCGTCCTCTGCTCCTCCTTGGCGCGGCGGCGTCCTCTGCTCCTCCTGCTCCCTCTGGCCGGGCGCGGGCGGCGGGCTCCTCTAGGCGAGCGAGCAGCGGCGGCGCGGGCGGCGGTTAGGGTTGGGCGGCGGGCTCCTCTAGGCGAGCAACGGCGGCGGCGCGGGCGGCGGTTAGGGTTGGGCGGCGCGGGCGGCGAGAGGAGGCGCGAGAGAAGCGGCGGCGGCGGCGGTTGGGGAAGAGAGAATATGGCTAAGTGTGACGGCTGTGGGGAAGAAGGGGGCGACCCTCGGAATATGGCTAAGTGTGACAGTTACGTGGCGCACCACAGCCTACATGCGCCACGAGAATTTCAAGATTCCGTGGCGCATGTAGCTGTGGTGCGCCACAGATCTGGCCACATATTAACCGTGTGGGTTCGGAATATGACTAAGTGTGGAATTTACGTGGCGCACGAAAGCCAACATGCGCCACGAGAATGATTACGTGGCGCATGTTGGCTTTCGTGCGCCACGGAAATTCCACACTTAGCCATATTTCTAAATCCCTGCATCATATAGCTAGTGTTTTATTAATTTTTAATAGTATTTCCTTTAATACATTCCTAGTGTATTATTCCAAGAAATAAATGAAGGTTCAATTATGCAAGTTAATTAATATAGATAATTCAAAAAAAATCACCACACATCCACACACACATGCATGTATGGATGCTCTTGTGTGTCATATATACACACACATATAGACACATGTGATTTTTGCCAAAGTACATAGTACACAAAAAAAGCCACAATTGAACTTCTCGGTTCCGATCGGTGGCTAGCTAGCGTTTCTTGACAATGTTCTTGCCCTTCTTCATCGCGGTTGTTGAATACTTTAGCTCGGCCACCTTGAGATTTCTTCTTGTGTACGGGCAACCTTTAGCCGGTAGGGTGGTCTTCCTTCTTACTTTTGAATAAGTAGTAGGCTTGTCGAAGTACTTGTCAAATTCCTCTTCGATCTTCGGATCGCCGTTCTTGTCGATGTCTTGCTTGTCGGCTTCTCCTTCCATTCCGATGATGCTCCTCTTGCCCCTCCTCACGACCACACGGCTGGGCTTTGACGGGTCGGTAATGAAGAAGCATTGGTCAACTTGGGTAGCGAGCACCCACGGCTCATTTTCGCGGAGGGGGTCTTCGATTTGGCATCGGGTATAACCATGGTGGTGAAATATAGTCCATCTTTTTCGACGCTCTTGGCCCATCTCACACGGAACATCGGTATCGTCACTCCAACGTAGTCGAGTTCCCAAATCTCCTCGATCCTTCCGTAGAATCTTTCCTTGACATCGGTCTTGTCATCGGTGTAGGATAGCATAGTTACTCCTGAGTTTTGATATTCGCTATTCTTGTCCTTTTCCTCGGTGTAGAATCTATAGCCGTTGATGTCGTACGACTGATAGGTCCTTACGTTGTGCCCGGGTCCACTGCGACGGGGAGAATATGAGTTTCTCGCTCTTCGGTAGAAGGCATCGGTGCGGGACTTTCCGGTAGCCTTTTCTTGAACCACCCCGTGAAGTTGGAGTTGTGCTCTTTCGTAACGTCCCTGTTTTCCTCGGCCGTCCTAGGTCGATGAACTTCTGCTCGATTAAGCTTTTGTGCTTATCCACCCAAGGGCTGACCAATTCTATGTGTTGTAGCGCGACTCGGTGTGCCCTGTCAAAGTCGGCGTGTCGACCAGCGATGCCGACATGCATTGCGCGGTAGCCCTCGCGGTGACCAAACCCCTGCTAGCTTCGCCGACGTGCTTCCTGGTGGGCGGACCGACATCCTCGTTCTCGGTGCTTAGGTAGTTACGGCGAAGGAGATGCACTCGTAGGTAAGAAAGCCCTTGGCTATGCTTCCATCCGGACGGGCCACTGTTGCGAACGAATCCTTTGATGACACCGTTCAACCTTTCGAATGGCATCATGTTGTGCGGGAATGTCGGCCCGAGGTGGATGATGTCATCCACTACATGGACAAGCGAGATGCACCATGATGTCGAAGAACGCCGGCGGGAAGTAAATCTCGAGCTCGCATAGTATCTCGACGATCTCTTCTTGTAGCTCTGTTGAGCTGCTTAACGCCGATGGACTTCCTAGAGATGACGTCGAAGAAGTTGCGAGAGGCCAAACGGCGTCTCGCGGACGTGGTCGTCCATTATCCCTCGCATCGCAACGGGAAGTATACTGTGTCATCGGCACGTGACGGTCGTGAGACTTCATCCCGCTAAACCTCTTCTTCGCTACGTCCGGATATCTCGCTTATCTTCCCCGAGTAACCGTGTGGAACTTTTACACCTAGGAGGCACTCGAAAAACCTCTCGAGCTCCTCCTCGCTCGAGTGAAGCGGAGCAGGTTTAAGCACCACCACCTCATTCTTCTTAGCCCTTTTGTGGTGACCCTGAGTCGTTTCCGTCCGTTCATCATCATCATCACTATCGGTGGGGTACTTGAAGTTCTTTCTTGAGGCCAAGCAATTTCAGGTCGGTTCTTGCTTTCGGGCCATCCTTGGTCCTCTCCGGCATGTTCATCGAGTGCCAAGTAGGCTCTCGGTAACGTTTTTCGTGATGTGCATGACATCGAGGCTATGGGGCGTGTGGAGGACCTTCCGGTACGGCGGAGTCCCGAGAAAACAGACCTCGCTTTCCATACTCCCGGCGGCGGCGATTCCCGCGGTCGCTTCTTTCCGGCGCGGGGCACTCTTCCCAATTTTCCAAAAGCTCGGATATTTCTTCGCCGCTCCTCGGTCGTGGGGCTCTTCCGAGCTCCTCTTCGCCGTTGAACAGATCCTTGCGTTTTCTCCACGGGTGATCGAAGCGAAGCCACATTCGAGTCCCTTGGAACACGGTTTTACAAGACCCGGGAGGCTTCGGCAGCTGCGGATGCGGGGTCTTATCCATGCACTTGACACATCCCTTGAATCCGTGGTTCACCTGGCACGATACATATGCGTAACCGGGATAGTCCTGCACTTGTCGTTAGCAATGCGGCTCCGAGAGGGAAATATTCTCTTTTGTACGCGTCCCAAGTAGGGGCCGGCGTACGCCACGGCGTGGCTAACTCCTCTTTCAACGGACCGAGATACGGATGCATGTCCACGCCCGGTTGTTTTGGCCCCTGAATAAGAATACTCATGTGTACGTACCGCTTGCTTTGTGCACAGCCGGGGGGGAGGTTGTATGGCCATACAAACACGGGCCGGGTGCTA
Organism: Lolium rigidum; assembly: GCF_022539505.1. Classification (NCBI taxonomy): domain Eukaryota; kingdom Viridiplantae; phylum Streptophyta; class Magnoliopsida; order Poales; family Poaceae; genus Lolium; species Lolium rigidum. The sequence goes on along the minus strand of NC_061511.1, from coordinate 7,435,620 downwards.
TGCGTGCTACTCCGGTTTCCAAAGGGATTGAGTCCGTCGGTGCTCATGCCCGGACGAATGTTCCTCGGTTCGCTCCCGAACTCATCTCGCGAACTCAATGTCCAACGCATTCCACCGGCTAGCGTACGCAGGGTGTGTCGGGATCTTGCCCTTCTCCGGATCATCTGCGGGCTTCTCCCTTTCCGCGTGCCATTGCATGAGCTTTGCTTCCTTAGGATCTACGAAATACCGCTGCGGACGGGGAGTGATAGGAAAGTACCGGACAACTTTCGGAGGAACTTTCTTGTTCCCTCTCTTGTACCAGTCCTTGGCCGCACACCGGACATGTGGTTCTATCCTTGTACTCATTCCGAAAAAGTGCACAATCATTGATGCATGCGTGGTACTTTACGTGCGGTAGGTCGAGTGGGCAAACTACTTTCTTGGCCTCGTCGATACTTGTCGGCAATGTGTTGTCCTTGGGAAGACGAGCATGCCGGGATTTCATGTTATCGTTGAAGCTCGCTGTCGGTCCATTTGTGTTCCGCCTTCATCTCCGGACACTCGAGCGTTACACTCAAGCGTGTATCCTCGGGCCGGCACCCTGGATACAATGGAGTCATCCCGTCTACCTCCATTTGCGCCGGCTTAGCTTCGGGTTTGGCGTTGCCCGTGTCCTTCAGGAGAAGCTCTTGAACATGAGGGTCCCGCAGGGCCGACGTTAGCGGCGTCTGCTTCCTCTCGGCATCTCCACCACCATCTCCTCCGGCATCATCATCTCCTTCATCGGCCTCTCCTTCCTCATGATGAACACCATGTTCGGGAGACTCTTCGTCTTCTCGCCCGATGTCGGCCTCTTCTTCATGACCAACATTTGCCGCCGGCTCCTCGTTGAAGCCGAGCATGAAACCGCGCCTGAGCAGGTGTTCCTCCGAGTTGTCCAGAATCGGGGTCGATCCTCTGCCGGAGTCCGCATTTTCGACACGGACATCTTATCGGGGTCATGTTGTTCCTAACCATGTCGGCCTTCGCGTTCACCTTGTATCTAACCACTTGTCCTTCCCTCATATGGACGACCATGGTTGATCGCATCATACATATATAGAGCAAAAGAGAGTTAATTAGAACCACACACACCATGCATAAACACACATGCATGCATGATCGCCGGAAAATTTCGACATGACCTATCCTAAAAGTGGGACATATGGCTAGTGCAAGAATTTGCCGAAATGGAAATGAATCAACATTTCGGCAAACATCCATGCACCACACGCCGGCACAAACCAACAACACAAATAAGCTTCTTCGCAAGCAAACATTCAACCACAACACAAAGCTCAACACATATAAACATCATCTTCTCGCCACCGCAAACCGTCCGGGAGCGCGATAATAATCTTCACCTACAAAACATCCATACACACAAAACATGCATCCAATAGTACTCAACCTCTCACAAATCTACCAACATCATGGTGGAGCAAGAGGATGGGGTGGTGGAGACAAAACAATGGACCATGCAAGAGGGAAAGTGGAGGAGGAGGGAAAGAGAATTGTGCTTTTTAGTACCCCTCTACAAGTTGGTGTGGCTTCCCCTCACAAATATGCCCACAAAATAGGCTTAGAGCTATCAACAATGGAGAAAAGTATGACCAAAATGGAGTGGGAGAGAGGAGGAACACGAGCTGGTTGGAGAAGACAAGAAGGGAAAGGGTGGTGGGTGGAAGAAAAGAGGGGAAAGCTGCCTCCAAAAGTGAGATCTACTATTCACTTTACGTGGCGCATATGCTAATATGCGCCACGAAACATGAACTACGTGGCGCATAACGGCTCATGCGCCACGGAATCATGGTGGCGTGAGCCGGGGGTGGTCCCCGCAGGAAATTCCGTGGCGCGTGGACCAACGTGCGCCACGGAAACTAACTTTCGTGGCGCACGCCGGACCATGCGCCACAGAATTTCCTTCGGCCATGTGCGGTGGTGGACCCGGGGTGGGTCCCACGAACTTCTACGTGGCGCACTGTTCACCGTGCGCCACGGAATCTCCATCTTACGTGGCGCACGTGCAAGCATATGCGCCACAGAAACATCAATTTTTTTATGGCGCAGTTTTGTGGTGCGCCACAGAAATATTTTTGTGGCGCATGACCTGTTTGGTGCGCCACAGAGGTGATTTCCACCTATAATGGTTTTCCTACTAGTGCTTCCAGCCCAACTCCAGAATCGACGCCCTCCTCTTCACCTAGTTGGAGCTGCACCTTGGTTTATTCCCATCGATCAGTATATCCCTTTCTCTGTTTTCTGAAATTCCGGAGAACTGCATCAGTTTGATGGCATGAATTGTTTTTGTTTAAGGACTTGTGCATGTTTAGATACCTGTGTTTGCTAATCTATGATCACTAGAATGTGGCATGTAACTGAAAGAACATTTCCCGCTTTTTATGGGGTTTGTGTGTTTAATGTCAATACGAGCTTTAGTTTTATGTATACCATGTTTTCAGGAAATTGTGTAGATGGCCGGCATGCAAGACGGAGATGGAGTGTTTTCGAAGCGTAGTGACACTAGTCGTCTCGTGCTTTCGTTACATAGTTTGTAGAGAGTGTGTTTAGTTGGAGGCAAGGTGGGACCAGTTTTTCACACGCACAAACCAAGATATGCACCCCCACAGCCATCCCATTTCGTTGCTTCACTATCCCTATCTTACATAGTATTTTTGCAAAAATCTGGAGGGATGGAAGTTCCGGCCATTTTGGCCAGTACGTACTACCGCCTGGGACAGTACCACCCTACGTGTGGTCAAGTACGAGAAACTCGCTATTTGCGCACCAGAGACTATTGGGAGGTTTTCCGTCTTGGGCAGAAGTTGGCTGATGATGTCTCCCAAGTACAAAAGATCTATTGTAGTACCTTTCAATAAAAAAAAAGATTGTCGAATCCACGAATAGCTGAAGGTATTGGTTAGCAAATTTAACAAATAAAACAATAAAAGATGCAGTGATTTTGTGTTTGGGGTTCGTAGGTTGCCGTAGTGTAAATTTCTAACAGTAAATTGTGATGAGTGAATGCTCTTTATAAGAGAAAATCCAATCCTCTATGCAGCAAGAGAATAAGCTCAAATGTTTGTGTACTCATATGTGACAAGCGTTTCCAAAGACACATGGATTTACTTAGCATGAAGATTTCCACCAATATGGTAAGTATCTTATCAAGTTTTATTCATATTGGACGGAACCTAAATTAGGTGCAGCCAAGTGAATGAGAAAATACACCCGTTGCGATGGGTCCTATGGGTATTTTCATGAGAAAACACAGGAATCATTAAGACATAAATATCACACCATAGCAGTTAGTTCAAAGGTCCTCGATATTAAACCCTCCAACGCAACTCAAATTATTGAAAGACGATTTATGTCATTTCGTTCCTTCCAACCCTCTTCATTACATTAAAGTGAAGCCCTATGAGCCCATATAGGTGAAGTAATATATAGTCGACATTCGCATATCACCATCATAGAACCACATACAAGAAGAAAATGTGACCAAATACTCATTGCATATTATATAGAAATCATTGTCAATTTATCATATTCCCTTGGGAACATGGGGATCTACTCAGAATGGTGAAACATGGTATGGATCAATGGCATATGAATTACAACACCATCTAAAAATATAATCTCACCACCATGAAGACAAGTTTTCAATCACAATCATGCAGATAGCACTTAGGCAATATCTAGGGTTCAGTCAATCACAAACTGAGGGGATCGAGGTGGATCATGGAGATGGAGATGGTGGTGATGTTGAGGACGATGTTGATGTTTATGGAGAGGCCTCCCCTTATGCCAAGAAGGAGTGGTAATGACTATGGCTTCGATTTCCCTCTAACCGAAGGCTTCGGAGCAGCAAGATCTACCCTCTCCCGGAGTAGGAGAGGACTTTCGCCTCCTCCGCCATCTCTGTAAATCGTGGGAAAATATGGCGTAGGTTTTTCTAGCGAAACGGAGGCGTCTGTAAAAAGGGAGAGAGTAGGTGATGCTCGAGGTGCAAACGAGCCTGGGTGACGCAACCTATAGGTCGGACCACGCCACCTAGGATCTATTGGACCTCGTGTCTCCCCCCGCGTGCTTCTTTCTCTCATAGTCCTTGTCCTGGTGAAAAACTCCTGTACTATTCCCCCCCCCCCCACACCCTAATTTTTTGGATTTCAAAAGGTCCCTAAAACAACAAATACAAAAAAAAAGGTTTTTTTGCCTCCCAGAAATACCAATGAAGGGGAACTTGTAGGGAAGTCATTTAAATCGTCTAAAAATGCATAAGAATTGGGTAATGGTTGGATCTAAGAGAGCCCATATATAATGATGTCATCTTCCTCCTCGAGTTATCACGACTTCCACTCTTTTCCTCCATTGTTCTCAAGCTCAAATTCCACGAGTCTCTCTCCCCAACCAACCAATCAACCTCATACTTGGGAAATCAAAAGCGGAGATCTTGATCTACACTTCCACCAAAAGAAACTCGAACCCTCTGATCCTCTTGTGGATTTACGAACCCTAGAGTTCCTCTTCTGGGTTCCTTGATCAAGAAGTTGTGTAGAGGCTAGCTTGGTGTTGTATTAACTCTACACGATGTTGGGAGCATCCGATATTATGGAGACTTACCCCAACGTTTTGTCAAGGTCCGCCGCCTTGATCGGCTTGCTTAGTGGAGAAGTTGGCATAACTTTATGGTTTGCTTACCGAGGAATAGTGTGACGCTTTATAACACTTGGCAACCTTCGTGATGCCATACCTTCACAAGGTAGATATACTTTTATTGAAAAAAGGAACTACGGGAATCAATCGTCACGTCTCCTCTCCGCCATAGTCTTGGTTGTTTCGTTCCCTTCATTTTTTTTCCTTTATTGTTCCTAGCTCTTGTACTTGTTAGCTCGTGGCACAAACAAATTTACTACTTGTCGATAATCTCCAGCATTTACACTCAAAATACTGGTAGTATGGTAAAATCGGAACAAACTAAAATGCAGCACCAGTAACAATTTTAGCTACCACTAGCGATCCGCCTCACGAACTCCTTCAGACTCCGGTCCGACGCTCCGCCGTCTGCTACGGCCGCCCGCGCCTTCTCCTTCCACTCCCCGGCGCGCGCCGTCACCGCCTCGGACATTGCGACCTCCACGCACCTCGTCAGCTCCCGTGCCTCCAGCACACCGTCCTCCGAGCGCGCCGCCGCGCGGACACCGACGCCCAGCACCCGATCCACGAGCCACGCGTTCGTCCCCTGGTCCGAGTACTGCGGCACCGCCACCGTGGGCACGCCGCACGCCACGCTCTCCAGCGTCGAGTTCCACCCGCAGTGGGTCACGAAGCAGCCCACTGACCGGTGCGACAGCACGCGCGCCTGGTCGCACCACTCCACCACCTTGCCGGCGCCGCCGCCCGTGGCCGCCGCGAGGAGTTTCTTGATCGCGTCGTCGTCGCCCTGCTCCCTGCAGTTGTTTTTCCGTAGAACCCAGAGGAACGGCTTGTCGGCCTGCTTCATGGCGACCGCTATCTCGGCGACCTGCGTCTTGCTCATCACCGACGTGCTCCCGAAGGAGATGTACACCACCGACTTGGCTGGCATCGTGTCGAGCCAGTGGAGGTAGCCTTCGCCGTCGTGGTCGAACAGGTCGTTCGGCGACGAGGTGCTCTGGTCGTCGTGCAGGAACGAGAGCACGGGACCGACGGTGATGACTTCCACGTGAGGCCTCAGGGACGCCAGCGCGTCTCGCTCCATGGCGTCGAACGTGTTGGCGAGGACGTAAGTCGGCGGCTTCCCGGAGTCTCCGTCGCGCTCCAGCGCGTCGATGAGCTCCCGGAACTCCGTTATCGCGCAGGCAAAGGGGTCGTCATCCGAGGTGACGGCGAGGAAAGACGGCAGGTCGCGGAACATGAGCGGCGGGAGGCCCGGGATGCGCACCTCGGCGGTCGGGTCGCGCGACGCCGCGGCCGCCACCACGGCCTCCCGGCTGCCACGGAAGTAGTGGTAGTACGCGGCGAGCGCGGTGGCCGGCTGGATCCAGAACACGGCGACGGTCGCCACGCCATGCTCCCGCGCGACGGCCGCCACCCACGGCAACAGCAACGTGTACACGGCGCACGTGACGGGGCGCCCGTGGTCGCCGAGGCGCCGGAGAAGCCCGGACAGCGTGCGCGCCCCCTCCAGCCTGACCTGCGACATGTAGCGCGCGTAGTCGTCGGTGGCGCGGTCGAACCCGCCGTCGTAGCCGTCGGAGTAGGCGGCGTACGCGATCCCATCTTCTTCCTCTCGTATCTCCCCGCCGTCCGCGCCCGCCGCGGTGGCCTCGGGGAACATTTTCCGGAAGGCCGAGACCGGCATGCATATGGTCACGCGCGCCTCGCCGCCGTCGGCCGCGCGCACGAGGCGGCGAGCGAGGTGGCGCGCCGGCGTGATGTGGCCCTGCGCGGGGTACGTCACGATAAGGAAGTGCGGCGGCTGCTGCTGCTTCTCCTTGGCCGCAGCACACTCGTCTTGCCGCCGCTCCATTGGCAGCATCGTGTTTGAGCTCACACGAGTTTGGCCTTGATCAAGCGTGCTTTGGCGCGGGGAATAGGAGTGAGTCGACTCGACTCGATACAGGGTAAGATTCTTCTGCTACTGATGGCGATCTGCTCTGCTTTTCTCGTTGGTCTTATCTTATCCATTCTGGGTAGACCTAGAATTCGATTGATCTGATGGATTTCTCTGCTTTTGAAGGTGTGTGGTGTGGGGAAAATATCTAGTGATACCACGCCTCACATGATACCATGATACCACTTCATAAAATTCAAATTTGTAAGTGAAAAAAAAATTTAAAATAAATTTGTGGCTGTTCACAAGATGTGTGTTTACATTGTCTAGAATTTTCAAATCCAAATTTAAAATACACAAAGAGAAACAAAAAAGACAAATGTTGTGTGAATAGTGTTATTTTGTGTTTTTGTCTTTATGTGACACTATTCATGCTGGATTTCTCTTTTTTGTTTCTCTAAGGATATTTGGAATTTGGTTATGAAAGTTACAGGGTATGTAAACACACATCTTGTGAACACCCAAAATTTTGGTTCCGGATTATTTGACATTTACAATTTAAATTTTAAAGGGTGGTATCATGGTATCAAATAAGGTGTGGTATCACTAGATATGTTCTCGTGTGGTGTTCTTGGATTCAGATGGTGCATGTTCGCAAATGAGCCAACAAAAAAAATACTACTAGCTCCGTCTATAAAAATATGTCAAAAATTTATCAGAATTTAAATGTATTCACATACTGTTTAGTGTATAGATACATCCAAATTTAGACGAACCACTTAGACAACCTATCATGGACAGAGGGAGTATCAGAAACCACTATTGGGGTCGCAGCTGCATAAATTACGTTTTTTATTATTTTTCCAGAAACCATCATACGTTGCACATAGGCTCTGAACAACTGTAATGTATTAACAAATTGTGCAAAAGAGATAAATTAAGTAATATGCACAATTGTAATAAATAATGTTGTAAACATAGAACGATCAAATGATACCTGAGGTCAAATCGTCCAATCCCCCGGGTTCTCCAAATGACACATGTCTCATTTTTCATTGGAAAAATCCCACGGTTTGCTAATACTACCTCCATCCCAAGGCTTAAGGCCTATATATTTTTTCAGAAAGTCAAACTATGTTAAGTTTGACTAAGTTTTTATAAAAAATCATTAACATGTCAAATATAAAATTGATATTATTAGATAGATAATGAAATATATTTTCATGTGCTATCTACAAAATATCATATTTATTGATAGATTATTCTATAATTTTGGTCAAATTTCAATTGCTTTGACTTTTTCAAAAAATATAAGCCTTAACCCTTGGGATGAAGGTAGTATGTAGCAAAGAAATTTCATTTTGCTTATATGTAGTAAAAAATGGTCGCGCATAAAATATAACAAAAAAAGATAGTACTTGTTCGAGACCTCGTAGGAAAAAATATATGATATCGTAGAAAAAACCAACTTCACCGAAGACAACGTTCGGATATCTCATACCCAAAATTTTGAACTATTGTAGCAAACAAAAAATTCTAAAAAGTTTCTACATAAATGCAAATTCATTGAAACATATGGCGCAAAACAGCATAACAGTTATAAAAAAAAAATTCACATGATGCAAACCAAAAAGAACTATTGTAGCAGCGTTGTCGTGTAGTCCTGGCATCCCTACGCGCCTACGCCTCGACACTGGGTGATGTCGTGCCCTAGCAACACCGTGCATCGTCGCTGGCAGCAGTGCTGCCATGCCTTGGCAGTTGGCAGCACCGCCCGTTGACGCCGACAGAAGGGTCGTCGTGCCCTAGCAGCACTATGTGGGCCAGCAGGGTGATGGGGTTTGTGAGGAGCACGGTCGCCTAAGGCATCTCCAGCGGCGCGACGCATTTCGGACGTCGAAACGGACGCGTCGTGTCCGTTTGCGTCGCCGAAATGGTCGAAATCGTCCGGGCGTCCGTTTGCGTCGGGGGTGGCTCCAGCGGCGCGACGCATAAATTTTTTTTTCATTCATAATTTACGTTAAAAAAACATAAAAAAGCCATAAAGGCGTGCTAAAAGTTGGTGCTGCGACGAGGTTAATGAACTCCGGCGTTGGCCATGGAAGCTCGTACGCCGGCGGTGGAGGAGGTACCGCCGCATGGGCAGGAGGTTGTGGCCAGGGATCCCACGCCGGAGCAGCAGGCGGAGCGCGGTCGTTGGAACGCGTCGGCGTAGCCGGAGGAGTCGCCGGCCTCACTCGCGCGAGCGCCGACTCCCGCGAGCTGGATTGCGAGCCCCTCCCACAAAGCGAGCTCGTTGAGCTCGTCCTGCGCGGCTGTTGGCCGGTGCCATGGCAATGGCCTCATCCTCGAGAAGGTCCGGCGGCTGGGTCTCCGGATCCCACGCCGGCCCGCCGTCGTCGTGGTCGTAGTCGACCATGTCGACGTCCTCGTCCGTGTCCTCCTCGTCGTCCGCGTCCTCCTGGTCGTTCTCTTCTTCTTCTGCGGCGATCTCTCGGTCGAAGAAGTCCACGTCGTCGAGGAAACCAGCGCGGTGGCGCGCGTCGAACTCCCACGTCCCGAATGAAATCCAGTTGTAGGAGTTCAGCGCGTACGCCTCATCCTCCCGCAGATCCGGCGGCAAGATCGCTCGGCGGCGGCGCACCTCGTGCCGCCGCTCTCGGCCCTCACGCGGCACGGGGGGACCGGCACGCGCCGCGAGTTGAGGTACCAGCCCCTCCCGGCAAGTTCGCGTCCGGCCATGGCACGAGCCGGTTTTCCTCCCATAGGCGCCGCGCGAGCTCAACGCGGACGTATCGGCCGACCCTTGCCTTCTTGCTGGAACGCGAGCCGCTTGCCTCACGGTCGTTCTTCGTCTTGCGGAACGGCCGGCATTTCTTTCCCATCGCGTCGGTGGGGTGGATACGTGGGATTTGGCAATGGTTTGGTCGTCGAAATGGACGCCGGCGGCGTCCATTTAAAAGGCTCCGACGCCATATCGCCTTCAATGGCACTGCCGATGACAACGTCTACTAGGCTGCGCACGCTCGCGGAAGCCGAGGCACGCCATTAGCGCGGCCTGCGAAGGCCTGCAGCCGCGCCGCCGGAGTAATGCCGAAGACGAAGCGGTTGTGCCGCTGCCGGGCGGGCCCGTGCGAGGACCGAGCGGACACTTTGCGCGTCCGCGCGGCGTCCGCCGAGGCATAAACCTGGCGCATATTTGGGCCAGGTTTGCGTCTCGCTGAACGGCCCGGTCACTTTGCGTCGCGCCGCTGGAGGTGGTGCATGACGCATTTTCGGTCAAGGCGGACACAAACGGTCGCTCAGCGTCCGTTTGCGTCGCGCCGCTGGAGATGCCCTAAGGGCATCTCCAGCGGCGCGACGTGAGCGTCCGTTTGCGTCCGCTTTGACCGTAAATGCGTCTGGCACCCTCTCCAGCGGCACGGCGCAAAGGGACCGGACCGTCCGCGGAGACGCAAACCTAGCCCAAATATGCGCCAGGTTTGCGTCTCTGCGGACGCGCAAAGTGTCCGCTCCGGTCTCCACCGAGCCCTCCTGGCAGCGAGGGCATCGCTTCGGCGGCCATCGCTTCCGCGATCAGCGCTTCCGCGTCTGCGCCGCAGCCTTCACCATGAATGCCGCAGCTGCCTGTTCTGCGTGTGCACTGGCGGGCGGCGGCTGGGCTTCTGCGGCGCCTTCAATGGCATCGTATCCCGCGCACGGCCGCCCTTAAAAGTCCACCGGCCGCGTTGCTCGTTCGCCCACAGCTCCACTCGCACCACAACCGCCGCTCCGCCATGGAGAAGAAGAACGATTTCGAGGCCTCCGGCAGCGGCAGCAAGAAGGTGGCGCTCCCCGTCACGATGGGGAGGCTCATGCATGGCAAATGGGTGCCGTGCGATGCCTGGTCCGGCGTGCAGCTGCCTGGCGGCTGGCGGCTCAGCTGCCGCCGGGTGCCCATCCCTCCAGTACCTGCGCGCGAGCCTAATCGGACCGCGGAGATCCGGCGCAGGAGGCGGTATCTGCCGGCGGACCTCCGCGCCGATCCGGCGTACGCCATCGACTCGGAGCTTTGGCGTACATACCTGTCCACGGAGACGGACAGTAGACGAAGGGTTGGCTTCATGGGCGACATGGATTATCCCTTCGGCCCTGCACCGCCGGCTCGTCGTCAGCAGGCACCGACGCGACGCTAGCAGACGCAGCACAACGACCGCGAGGACGACGACGACGAAGAAGCCCACGCCGCGTACGACGACGACTACATTGAGGCGCTCGCATACCATAGCGAGGAGGTGAAGGACGACAGCGACGACTACATCGCTCTCGTCTTCCACGAATGGCAGCAGGCCATGGCGGAGGGCCGGAACTTCGAGTTCCCCGACAACATGACGGACGACAAGATGGCGAAGCTCGGCCTCCTCGTCTCCGAGTACGACGCGCCTGTGCAGCCGCCGCTGCCCCGCTACGCCACCGCTGTCATGCCGCCGGGCCTGTCGGCGGATGAAGCCCTTCGACAGGCGCTCCGGACTCGGCGGCGCCTCCTCCACCGCGCGTCCACGGCCTTATCCCGGGCGCCTTCTCCCGCCGCCGCCACGGCCTTATGGTTGGGCGCCTCATCCGCCGCCACGGCCGCGGCCACGGGCGCCTCCGCCGCCGCCACGGCCGCAGCCTCCTCAACCTCGAGCACCGCGGCGCGCGCCCGCGTACGCTCCCCGGATGCCTGCGGCCGTGGGTCATACCGGAGCTCATCGTGCTCGGCGGCCGACGAGGAGCGGCACGGCCACGATGCGCGACGATAGGCGTTTAGGTTTTTTTTTATGTTTTAAGTATGTAAATTATGTTTCATGTTTAAAAAAAATGATTCGTCCTAAAAAATGCGTCGTGCCGCTGGAGCCACCCCCAACGCAAACGGACGTGTGGTCGATTTCGACCAAAAAGGCCGATGCAAACGGACGCGCGCGGACGCTAAAATACGTCGCGCCGCTGGAGATGCCCTAAGAATGAACATAAAATTTAATGACAACATGGCTTCATCTATATCGTCGGTCGATCATTCATGATGTAGAAACTCAAGCTGAACTTTGTGTCAGCTCGATATGACGTGTTCATGAGCTGCCCGTCGCAATCTCGACACGGAGGGTCTGCCATCTCTCTCCGATATGGTCCCAGCTGGTGGCTCTATTGCGCTGTGGATACGTACGCAGTTACGCACAAGTCAAAAGTCTATACCACGTGCCTCTTCGAACACATGGCCCCGTCCATTCCTACTGCAGGACCAAAACCAAGGCATGCAAGTGCCGGCATAGACGTGGTGACTGGTGATGAGCAAACTACCACATTTGTGACCATCTTCTCATGGAGCTACTTCTTTAGGGATTTTTGACACATAAATATCACTTCAGTTGTAGGGTTGTGACAGATAGTATTGATTTTGCCAATTACCCTTGTTAAACCATTTTCTGACCATTCGGGCCCACCTTTCGGGTGTACATGGCTGCCACAGACAGATTGAACCACACTACAAGAATCTTATAACCCTTGAGATTCGATTTGCAAAATCACTAAAGAGATAAGATTCCCATCTTCTCCCGATGGATGCTCTCCCTAACCGTCCACACCTACCGTCGGCGCCATACCACCGGCACGTCGGCGTTGACACGGTCAAGCTCACCCGCCTCTCCTTCGCTCCGTCTGCGCTTGCCTTCTCTTCCCCCGATCCTCCCGCGACACTTGGACGATCTCGTCGGCCTCTCCCCTGCTCACGCAGCTCGCCTGCGTGAGGCGGCCCCTGGGGTGTCCCCGGATGGAAACGACGACGGGCGCGGTTGCTCGGGAGTTTGGGGCAACAACGGCTCGCACCCCGGGCCACTCTGGGCGGTGGACCGCCCTGGACGGCGGTTGCTCATGTGCCGGAGACGGGGCAGAGGAACTCCTCCGGTGAGCTTGCCTCCTCGCCGGCGGGTCTTGTACGCCGCCGCACATCACATCGACCACTGCGCCCGTCGCCCGGCTCGTGCGTCCTGCACAACCGCGGTAGGAGGAGCTTCCTGCACAACCCCAATAGGTGGCGCTGCTATCGCACGTCATCGTCCATACTCGCCTCGACAACCTTCCTGCCCGTCCCCATCATCTGCAAGTCGCCATCACGTGCTGCTCGCCCGCGTGCGACGGTCGGCGGGAAGCCTGGCTGCTATGAGCGCGTCCCCGACTAGAGACGGCGATGGGGCGGGTGCTTGCCCACCTCTCCATTCCCCGCACAGCTCGACCGGGTGCGGCGGCCGGCGAGGAGGTAACGCAATCGGCGGGTGCTCAAAGCGGCGATGGCTTGCACCCTTAGGCGTCGTGGCGGCGCTAGCAAGGGCAAAAGAAAACCAAGCAGAGGTGCTCGCTGTCGCCGTCGATTTAAAACGGAGCTAATCATAAAATCAGTGCTATATGTCACAACCTAATTCCTGAAGTGGACCCTAAAGAGGTAGCTCCGTGAGAAGATGATCGCAAATGTGGTAGTTTTTTTTGTCCTTTTCTCACAAACCCCACAAATTCTAACCCCTACTTAGAATATGCTAAGGAATCTACTAACTGCTTAGTTAGCCTAAAACTAACGCCAATTGATTACTAACCGTTGGTCAAGAAGTAAGAGCAGAATTTCCCCTCCTCTCGTGCGACTGAAGAGGCGAAAAGGGAGCCGTCCGTCCCCACTCTCCCGCTTCCCGCCGGCGAGGCCGCGGGTCCCTGGCTCCTCCGTCCGTCGCTTCGGCGGCGGCGGAGGATGTCGGTGACCCCGGTTCTCTGTCCGTGCGGTGTAGATAGGGTAGCTAGGGTTAGGGTTAGGTCTTCGGCCGGTGGTGCTCTGGAGGTGGAGGCGTCGCCGGATCGAGGTTCGTGGCCGCAATCCCGTCCCCTCTTCGTCGTTGATCTCTGGATCTCCGGCGAAGGATTTGCGGCTTTTGGTTCTTCCAGGTCTGAGGACCTGTGGAGATCTCGTTTCCCCTGGGCGGCTGGAGATGCGGTGCCTCCGGCTGTTCGCGGTGGGGATCTCGGTCCTTCCGCCTCGTCACCGTCGGGCCGGCGTCTCCTCCAACGGCGGCATGGGGCAAGTAAGGTGGTGTGTAGGAGGATATGGCTCCGAGATCGAATCCAAGGTCGCGTTTGGCCGCGGCTCCGCTGTGTGGGTGCCATGGCGACGATGTGCTACCGGCGGTGTTCCAGCTCTCCGCGTCTCCGCCGTGCGAGTCGGAAGACTGAGGATGGTGACTTCCCGGCTGCGAAGGTGCTGCTCTTCGTCAAGGCGGAGCCGGCTCGTGTGGAGCGCGGCCTCAGCGGCGGTTCGGCGCGTCCCTGTCCCGCGGCGGTGGCGATAGTCTGCTGGTTCCTCAGGGACCTGATTGTATTTTCGGTTTTCTCTGAGGCTTGTATTGCTGGTTCTTGTGCTTATCAATAGATCTGGGGCTTTCTTAAAAAAAAAAAAGATTACTAACCGTTGAACCGTTTTTTTCTTTTCTTAAACCCTCGATATGATGACATGAAGACGAGCAAACTTAAAAATGTTGCACCTGATAAACATAGACATGAAATGAAAGGCCTATGTCCTGAGAAAGATGGCCCATTTTCCCGATCCTTCCACTTCATTTCGAGGAGGTGCTATATGTTGACCTGTGCAGCCTCCAACTCACGCCGCACATCACAGACTCGTGTGTTGGGCTGGCCCGCCCTCCCTATTTTTTTAATTTTTTAATCACTTTCCAATTTCATTTCTTATTTTTTGGTGTTTTTAAAATTCTTAAATTTATTAAAATAAAAAACATTTAATTTTAATATGTTCTCATTTTTTAATTTTGTACATTTTAAAAAATAGATCACATTTTAAAATTGAACATGATTTATATGTGAACATTTTAAAATTCTATTTTTTGTGAACATTTTGTCATATTCTGAATTTTTGAATGCAAAATATTTTTAAAATTCAAAAAAATTAAAATCTAAATATTTTTGGAAATGAAAATAAATTAACACAAAAGGAAAACAGAACCTTACGAAAAGAAAGAAACCCGAAAAAAAAAACCCTAACAGAAGAACCAGCCATAAAAAACTATGTAGAGAAAGACCAAACCCAAATAATGGGTGTAGCCCAAAAACGGATGTACGGCGCCGGGTATGTGCCTACCAAGGTAGCACATAGGAATTAGATCAGTTCGTTTATGTCACAGACAGCCAGCTGAAGGTACCATGGTATACATGCAGGCCAACAAATGAAGAGCAACGAGGAGCAGCGCAAGAAGCATGCATCGGTTCGATCATGGGCCATAACGAAAGAAACCCAATAATAGGTATGGTTTTACTTTTTCTTTATTCTTTTTAGATGAAAAATATTTAAATTTGAAAAGTGTTTAAATCTGAAAAATGTTCAAACCTAAAATAAGTTTAGATTTAAGAAATGTTCAAAACTAAAAAAATATTCAAATACAAAAACATGCTCAAATACGTATTACAACGAATGTACCCGACGAGTCCTAATTTACTTAACACCGAAGGAAATTGCATTGACGTGTACCTATTGAGGGGAGTTAATAGCATGAAAAGACCATGATGAAATTTACCGTATACCACCACTTTACGTTTGCGGGACAAAAAAAATCATCAGATTTTGCGAGTTTTTTGCGGAATGCGCTAATAGCTGATTTGGAGCGAATTGACATGAAATTTCAACAGTTAGCCCCATTGTCAGGGCTGAGGTGGAATTGGTCCCACTTGTCAAGCCATTTTATGAAATAAAATATATAAAAAATATAAAGGGAGGTCGTCTCCTTCATTCCCCACCCGAGCACAACCATGCCCGGCACCGTTGGGCACCCCCTCCTCCAACATGTCGCCCCGAGCACCGCTGCCACTCTCCTCTCTCCCCGCTCGGTCCCCTCTCCTTTTCCGTTGCCGATCTGCCGTACCACTTAGGCGAGCTCCGCGTCCCCGCCTCGCCGTCCCCTGTCGCCACGCGCGCATCTCGCAGCGCTGCCCCTTGCTTCTCGGTTGGGCGTCGGGTCTGCTCGTTGGCCTCAGCTCGCCGCGGCAGTACGTCTCCGACCGGCACGGGCAGGGAGGCAGATGGAGGAGACGGCGGCGGCAACTCGGGCGGCCGCCATGGCAAGTGCTCACGGATCTCGCGCTCGATGCAGCGCCTCCCGTGCATCCGTGGGGCCGTGGCCTCCTTCATCGGGAACAAAGCAGCAGGGAGGTTCCACCCGTGTCCTTAGAGAGCAGCGGCACTTGACGGAGCGGCGGCTTCGCCCGCGGCCTCTCCCGAAATCATCTGCGACTAGGAAGGAACGGTGGTGGTCCTCACCTCCGAGATGGAACCGCGGTGGCAGTGCTCACTGGAGTTGTGGGATTCGGCGGCGAGAATGAGATGCAGCATCGTGGCAGTGGGGTACCGCCAGTGGTGGTTGTAGCCTCGGATTGTGAAGGGGAAGGGATGACCTCCCAACTTTTGTTTTGTTTTGTTTACGATTTTAAGATTTTTTTTAATTGAGCTGACATGTGGGACTCAGTCCACATCACCAAATTATTCCACCTCAGCCCTCACTAGTGGGTCCTGCTTATCAGATTCCCTGTCAGTTCGCGTTTAGCTATTTCGAAAAAAACCTCCCGAAATCCGGTGGTTTTTTGTCCCGCAACCGTAAAGTGGGTGGCATACGGTAAATTTCACCATCAAAGTGGTGGTTTTATGCTATTAACTATATTGAGCGCTTGGGCAAGGCCCAGTAAGCAGTGTACAACAGAGTTAAAGAAGAAGACCACCTCGCCGGAGACTTGGACGACATGTTTGACCGCGACGTCATTGCCGGAGGCGGGGAATGGAATTTAGGGTTTTGGGTACAAGGGTTCGGGTTCTGGTGCGGGGGCTCGCCGACGTTGATCCTTAGATTTTCGAAGAAGAAGAAGAAGAAGAAGAAGAAGAAGAAGAAGAAGAAGAAGACACTGACTGAATGACAGCTCACACTTGTAACGTGTGGTAAATGACAAATCCATGCTCATGCTTAACTTGCAAGAGGTATAGCGTCAGTATATAAAGGGCTCCAGGAAATGCTAGAAACGTAGTTGCTTGTATGTTATCTCATTCCGGTTTGGTTTAACTATGGTTAGGAATGATTTCAGCTGGTAGCGATTCTTAGTACGAGGATTTATATGTGTTGAGATATTGAAGTAAGACAAATTTTGCCACACACAGACCCGGGACACGCATTGCGTTAGAAGTGCTGACAAAGATTAGTGGCGGTAGGCAGCTCGTCTGACCAAGACTTACATATTTATGATCAAATTTTATTATGTTATAAAGGGAGATGGCACTGTTTATGCTTTTTCCGAAAAGGAGAGTTTAACCGGGCCCTTGCATCAAGTGATGCAGAAAACCTTTTATCGTGATGTTCATATGTACAAGTTACTACAAATTACATAAGTACGCTACTTATGTAGCGCTGGTTTCTTTTGATTTCTGTTGCCGAGGGCATGCGGCCATGCAGGTTTCTCCACATATGTATTCACGCATTTACCATACACAGGCCATATTTTTTTTTCCCAATACTTTGTGTATGACTGTTAACTAAAAGCATATAGAATGTCCAGTACACACTGGTAGAAAAAACGGCTTCGGTCGCGGTTCGCAACTGCCATTGGTCACGGTTGCGCAACCGCGACCTTACGAACACTAGTAGGAAAACCATTATAGGTAGAAATGACATCTGTGACGCACCTAAAAAATGTGCTCCACAAAAATTATTTCTGTGGCGCACCAAAAATATGCGCCACAGAAAGTCGAAATTCTGTGGCGCATGGATGGACTGGTGCGCCACAGAATGTCTACTTTCTGTAGCGCATGTGGCTGGATGCGCCACAGAAATTCCATGGGCCCACGTGGGGTCCAGCACTGCACATGGGCGAAGAGAATATTGTGGCGCATGGTGGCATGTGCGCCACAGAAGTTCAAAATTCTGTGGCGCATGGTGGCATGTGCGCCACAGAATTATTAACTTCTGTGGCGCACCAACAATATGCGCCATAGAATTCTGCAGGATTTTTTCTCCCCACGCAACTCCACCCCCCCCCCCCCGGATCGCCTTTTTTACCTTTGTAAAAAATAAAAGAAATAGATAGAAATTTCAAAAAATAAAATCCTTCGAGATTCCCATATATTATGTCATCTAGCACCACTGAAATTTAACAAACATGAATTTTGACTTTTTTTGCAAAATTGCGTGGGAAAATCATCAAACTGGATTTCTGGTTGCATACGAACTCAAAAAATACGCACAATATATCAAAATGTTCCCATGAAAAATCTACATCCGAATTCACCGGGGCTTGTCCGGTTGGACAATTTTTAGAATCACCAAATTCGAAAAGAGTAAGAAGTTACGGCCAGTTAAAGTGTTTTTCCTGCAAAATGCAAAAAAAAGAAAAAAAAAATTCGGTGGCGCACCATGTGGAGGTGCGCCACAGAAGTTTGGCCGAATTTTTTTAAAATTTTCCGGCGCCAATCTCCTACTCCTTCTTCTCCTCCACCACTTCTCCTCTCACTTCTCCATCTCCTCACTTCTCCTCTCACTTCTCCATCTCCTCACTTCTCCTCCCACCACCACCACCTCCCTTCACTTCTCCACCACCTCCCTTCTCCGGTGACCACCACCTACCTTCTCCGGCGACCTCCTCCGGCGAGCACCTCCGGCGACCACCACCACCACCACCTCCGGCCACCACCACCACCACCAACACCACCACCTACGGCCACCACCATCACCACCACCACCAACACCACCACCTCCGGCCACCACCACCACCACCACCTCCGGCCACCACCTCCGGCCACCACCACCACCACCACCACCAACACCACCACCAACACCACCACCACAACCACCACCACCACCACCGCCACCTCCTCCTCCACCTCCTCCACCACCTCCTCCTCCTCCTCCTCCGACCACCTCCACCACCACCACCAATAAAAAAGCGAAATTCCGGCGACCCAGATCTAGATCTAGAGATCTAGATCTAGATCTGGCCGCTACTTTTTTTTTGAAATTCGAAAAAAAATTCTGTGGCGCATATTGGCATGGTGCGCCACAGAAGTTTGACAGACAATTCTGTGGCGCATATTGGCATGGTGCGCCACAGAAGTTTCAAAATTCTGTGGCGCACGTACATATGCGCCACAGAAGTTTCAATACTAGTCGCGTGGTAACTGTGGCGACCTGGATATGCGCCACAGAATTTGATTTTGGTGCGCCACAGTTAGCCTTTTTTCCACTAGTGGAACCGTGACTAAAGGCACGTCCACGTGGCCGCCAGCAGTCCGTCGGGGCGGAGGACATTTAGTCGCGGTTCTCCTGGCCAACCGCGACTAAAGGCCGCCGCAGGTTTAGGGTTTTAGCCCCCCCCCCCTAAACCTGGTTTCTTTTTAATTTGTATTGTTTTATGTCTTTTGTGTTTTATTTTAATTTTGAAGGAGTTTCACATATTCTACGGTACTACATATATACATGCATATGAATGTACAATTTCAAACAAATTTGAAATTAGAACCAAAAAGAATTCAAGAGAAATATACAATATATATTCAATATCGGATGACCATATACAATTTTGAACAAGTTTCCATACATAATTTAGTGCATATGAAGTTCTACGTCCTCTACATAGTGTTCTCCTCTAGGATCGATGACTTCCCTCGCGAACCATCCAGCCTAGTTTCTCTTGAAGTGGTCGGAAGCGAGCTTCTGGACTAAGCGTCTTCCGGAGGTTATTCCTCTTGATGTTGTTCTCAGACGGCTGCCGCTCAGTGGTGTATCTCCGGATCATCTCACAAACATAGTATCCACATAGATTGGTCCCCGGTGGCTGAATATCCCTAGTCCCAGACACTGCCCTTTTAAAATGTAGCTCTTTTTTTAATTCACCGACCTTTTCATCTACGAACCGTCTCCAAACCCTACGAGGCAAAGAAAATTAAATAAACAAAAGAGTTATTAGTTACTTGATATTAGGAAATGAATGAAATAGGTCGATCGATATAGAGCGCAAATGAATGAAAATAATTACTTCTGCATCATTTTTCTCATGTCGGCCCAAAGCTTTGCATCCATATTCAGAGAGTCGTGGACGAGAACTGTGGAGTCGTGAAATTGAATTACTAGCAGAATCCAGTGGAACCTGTGGACACGATACATGCACAGTCATGCATAACTCATCGATTAGCCACATACCATGCATGGAGTAAACAAAAGAGAATGTGCTCAAGACAGAAACACTCACCCAAAATGGTAAGGAAATAGAATATCACTTTTGAGTTCCTGTTTTCTAGGGGTGGTGTTCTAACACATATGAATTAACGATGTGTGGGTCAATGAACCCAACATCATGGATGCTCCTTATTCGCATTTCACGCTTCTTCATTCTGCATAATAGCGTACACAACAAGATAGTTAGGACAATATATATATATATATATATATATATATATATATATATATATATATATATATATATATATATAGTGTGCAATGAACGAGATGGGGTAGAAATTGATAAATCACTTACAGAACGTAGCAACTGATGATAGATTTGTCGAGCTCGCGCAGATTGAAAAGCTGGAACAATTCACTCCGATGAATTGTTATATAGTAATGTTTGAAGTGATGCTCATGTCTAACTTCCGCATAAATATAGTCTTTGGCGTTTTTAAGTTTTATGTAACCCTTGTACCAATTTAGCGGACTTGTCATTTGTCGAGGTAGATCCTCTTCCCGCGCAGGCTCGACGAGAGGCCCATTCGGCACATATGTAATTACTACGCCCTTCATTGGCGCCTCATCAAGGCCTAACAGTGCACGAAGAGTCAGACCTAAGTTGGCCGCTTGTTCTCTGGCACTCGTTACGGTCAATCCTCGTGCCTGTCGCAGCTGCTACGATATCGGGGGCATCCGGACCGGCGGCTTTCACTATGAGCGGGGCGATCGATTGTTTACTTTGTTCCCCGAGCTGGGCAACTTGTTTCCCCCCTTTTTTACTTTCTAATTCTTTCTCGGCCTCCTCCAAGGCTTTCTTCTCCTGCTTCTCCGCCAGCTCTTCCTTCTCCTTCAACATGAGTGCCTGCCTACGAAGTTCACGTGAATAGTCGTCAGGCAGATTCTTCGTGGCTTGGGACGGTGTGCTAAAAAATGACTTAGCCCACTTCTTTTCCTTATCAGAAAATACTGGCTTGGGCTCGGGCTCTCTTTTCTTCTTGCAGTCCGCCTTCCATTTCTCATGCTGAGCAGCCACGGCCGCTGCATTTTCCTCGACACTAAGTTCCCAAGGCCTCGGGATGAGAGGCTTCGATGATGGCTCTGGTACCTTTGTGGTTTTAGGTACATAAGGCTCCGGGTTAATAGTCCAGGACTGCTTCTGCTTCTTCGCCGGAGGTGGATTGGGGGGCGGCGTCTGATCACCCGCCGGACGAGGACTGGGGGGCGGCGTCTGCTTACCCGCCGGAGGTGAATTGGGGGGCGGCGTCGGCTGACGTGAAGGAGGTGTAGGTGAACCACCACCACCACCGCCGCCGCCACCGCCACCACCACCGGAGGGGGGTGGACTTGTTTGCCTTGGCGCCTCGTCTGGAAACTTGATAAACTTCTTTTTCCATAGAATAAACTGGCGCTTGACACCTCCAAGTCTTCTCTCCCCTTCGGGTGTAGCAATGTCAATCTCCAGGTCCTCAAACCCTGGGACTATTTCCTCCACCGTGACACGAGCATAGCCATCTGGAATGGGGTTGTTGTGGTGGAGTGCTCCAGGCTCACATGGTAAAGCACTGCCGATGGCTACCTTCGTGGAAATGTTCCCAGTTGGATAATGCAGATGACATTCTTTCATCTGCTTTACATCGTCCACGGGGTACCGAGGAGGCTCCGGTGCAGTAATATCGATAGCCGGTGCATTAGCAGTAGCCGGCGGGGCCTCCGTGGAAGCCACGCTGCTTCTCCGCTGCTGGCTTCCGAGATCCGCTGGATGATCTTCATGCGTCCCAGCTGCCGATCTATCTTGTACTAGTATATTCAGAGTTTTTTTCATCTCATGGACTTCCGATGCCAACCGCGCCACAACATCTGCATCCCGATCCGACTTTCTCTTACGGCTTCTGTAACCGTACGGGTAATCGTCCTGGGAGAACCCTACTTTCCACGGAACTTTCCCCATGCCTCGTACACGTCCTCCGTGTTAAGGATTCCCGAGGGATTTTGTCAGCGCGTCGTTCTCTCTGTTAAACTTGATCTTCCCCAGTTGAGCATCCCTCGTTGCGTCAATAAGGGCTTGGGTGGGTTTAAACGTTTTGTTCCAGTGAACACATGCCCCTGTCACCAGGTCTAGCGTTCCCCCATGCCCGTACCACCAGCGTTTGGCCCTTGGGTCCCATCCCTCCGTACCTGGACGGATTCCTCGCGCCCTCAGCTCGTTCTCCATCTTCTGCCACCTAGGCTCCCAAAGGCGATACCCTCCTGGCCCCATAATATGATTGTACTCCTTCTTAGCCGCATTTTCCTTATATTTTTCGATATTTCAATGAACTGCTCCGATTTCTTCGCGCCACAAATTCGGCCAATCATGTTTCGATCTCTCATATTGTCCTTTGAAATCCGGAGTCTTGTTCTTGTTGACATAGTCACGGGCTAGATTTTGCTTGAATTTCCGGAATGTTTCGGCCATCTTTTGAAGAGCGAACTGTTTGACTAGCCTCCTCCTCTCCTTGTTTTCCTCAATCTTGTTGCACTCCTCATCGAATTTGTGGTATTCCGGAGGTAGGACGAAATGTTCCATAAGCTTTTTCAAGCAATCTTTTTTTGTTCTCTTGTCGACAAAAGTGAAACCAAGACGTTCACCGGCATACGTTGTCTACAAGGTCGGAGGTGATCCGGGCGACTACCAGTTCTTATATGAGCCGCCCAAGGAGATCCCACACGGATACGTGTGCACATTTGTGCCGGACCGCAACAACCGGACGCGAGCGATCCGGGCTCCAACAGGAGGGATTGCCGAACAGGAGCCATTGTTCCGGCAGAGGAACGACCGCAGCAGCGGGGGGTTTGGGAGCGTAAGCCGAGAAACAGGCGTGGCTAGCCAAGTATACCACCGCACCGGTCCGGAAAGCTCAACTGCCACTACCTCCACCGCAGATCAGATCAGTGCAGTCCTGAGAGATCAGTTCGGCATCTTGCCGAAGAAGAAGATAATCGGCTATTCCAAGCCGTACCCCAATGAGTTCGACCTGATCCCACTACCACCTAAGTACCGGCTTCCGGACTTCAACAAATTCAGTGGGTCAAAGGATCTAGCTCCATCGAGCACGTGAGCCGATACTTGGCCCAGCTCGGGCATGGCTTCGGCATCGGATCAGCTACGGGTGAGGTGCTTCTCGCAATCCCTCACCGGTCCAGCTTTTGGATGGTACACCTCGCCGCAGCCCAAATTCGATACGATCATGGAAGCAGCTGGAGGAACAGCTTTCACACCCAATATCATTCGAAGCTATCGAAGGCTGGTATTGCCGAACTAGCACAGGTTCGGCAGAGGCGAGGAGAGACAAGTGTCTCGGTACATTCAGCGTTTCAGAACCGTCAAGAACCGATGCTATTCGGTTCATTTAACCGAGAAAGAAGCGAGCCGAGCTGGCCGTGGCAGGCCTTGCAGCGTCATTCAAAGATCTGACGTTCCAAGTGGAGTACAACTCGTTGACGCACCTGGTCAGTAGACTGACCTTATATGAACATCGCCATCCCGAACTGTACCAGGACAAGTTCAAGCGCGCGATAACCCTGGTCAACGCTGATGAGGATGAAGATTCTGCGGAAGATCAAGAAGTCGCAGTAGTCGAGTGGACTCGGACGCCGCACTCGTGTCCCGCAAATGGGTGAACCCGCCGGTGGCCTCCAAGAGGGTTGGACTTTGATGTGAGCAAAGCCGAACGGATCTTCGATCTGCTACTAAAAGAGAAGCAGTTGAAGCTCCCTGAAGGCCACAAGATCCCTACGGCACAAGAGATGAACAAACGGCCATACTGCAAATGGCATCATACGTTCACGCACGCCACCAACGACTGCAAAGTATTACGCGCACAAATTCAGATGGCGATAGAATCAGGCCGATGAACTTTCGGACGGTTTGCCATGAAGGTAGACATGCGTCCGTTTCCGGACGTCAACATGGTGGACCTAAGCCACTCCATAAGGGAGCCAGGGTTCTCTTTTGATGTCAATATGGCAGGGTTTGTGATCCGCCATGGCAAAGATAAAGCAGAGAGCAGCCACTCTCGTGGCAAAGATAAAGAGGAGGCCCTTCCACGCGACCGGCCCCAAGATGATGATAGACGGTACCTAACCGAGGAGGAGGTGAGAAGCATACGGTATCAGCGCCCACTCTCCATGCATCTCCTCAACAAATATGAGCAGCAGTACGACCGACGTCGGCGCTACGACGAAGACGATGAAAGATATCGTCGGTCCGATGCGTAAAACGGGAGGTATCGTCGGCGATGACGAGAACAACGACGGGTACGAACGTCGCACTAGAGGGAGGTCAAGGGAGCAAGACAACGTGGATAAGCACTGGGACTGTCCCTTCTTCAAACATTGCTGGGACTCAGGAATGAGCCGATTGCCAACAATCGAGAATTGCCCAGAATGCAAACAGCAAAGGAGAAGGACAAACGAAGTTTCAGTGTTCGAACGTCTAGGGCCTCTCCCACCTATTAACAAGCGAGCTGAGTCATCTCAAGAAGAGGACTTCGAGGAGTCAGATGGAGAAGAAGATAGGTATCACCGACCAAGGTGGTGCCCTGATGGACTCAGCCATTCTCAGAAGCGTAGGGTGCAGCGGCTGCGAAACCTGGAAGAAGCCGAGGCACGATGCACTGTACACGTTGAGAAGAGCGCGGCCCGACCTGGCCGCGAAAATTCAGCAGACATTGGAGACGAAGGCGCGCCCGCCAAAGAAAGTATGGCGCCCAAAACAGGCGAAAGCCGATGCACAGGCATCGGCTGATGCCGATGCAGAGGCATCGGCTGATACAAACATGGTATCCGTGGTCCTAACAGAGTAGCAGGTCCAAGACATTGGACATACGTGGCAAGGCCGATCCCTGAGATCGGCCCTCAAAAAATGAAAAGCAAAGGATCTTATCTCCAGCATGCCACGTAGCTACAATGGAAATCCAAGAAGTTGCAAACCATCGTCAAACATTGCAATGGAAAGGGAGGCCGATTCCCGCAATCGGCCAAAACTATCCTCAACGTACCTTTGTCTGTGTTCAGCATTGATCCAACAGATGCCTGAAGAGCCGATACTATCAATTACTTGACAGAATCAGCTCGGGGGGCACATAGATGGATACGACACGAGGATACGAAGCTGAGAATGCATGTCAAATGCCCAGCAGAACAGCTCAAATATGGGGGCCGATACGTAAACAAATCGGCCGTAAAAAATGGAAAATCCAAAAATTTTGAGCACAGCCGATGCGCGGACATCGACTTAAGAATTAAAAGCCGATGCGCGGACATCGACTCAAGGAAAGAGGCCTAATAAAGCAGTAATCAAGTTATGTAGCGAGGCTCTACTGAAGGAGCCCCTCAGTGGAATTGTTGTTGGCTCCGTTAGCAAACCTTCAAGTCCAGCATTGCTAGCAGAAGCGGTAGACGTGTGTTGGCGATATCGGTTGGGGCAAGTTTAAGGGATCACGACCCTGATCAACCACAGGAGCAGCACAAACGTGCAGTTCAGGGTAAGGGTGAGCCCGACGAAGGAGCATGTCTCTTCTAAGACCAGGAGGACAGTCAATGATGAAGCAATCGGCTATGGCATTTTTTGCTTAAGGTTTGGCTAAGGTGGTGACTTGGTCGGCGTTACTGTCAAAGGTTGTTGTGACCAAAGTTGGGGAGAGCATCAGGAAACATCCTCACCAGGAGCTGCATTAGCCTGCCAAAGATGATGAGCCGATCTGATCAGCAAGGCGCAGGACTTGAGCGGAAGAAGCTCGGGGGGCAGTTTGCCCTGAAGGATCCTTTGCTAAAGGAAGCCGATTTTTTCGGAACCAACTGGCTCTGTATCACAGCTTGTCTGAGGAATGGTGCTGATGTCGCAAAGATATCAGTTTCCGCATACAAGTCAATGGGGCGACAAGCCCAGAGCTCTATTGTAGACACCTGCCCAAAATCAGATTACCAACCCGCTGGGTTGGCTGGCAAGAGTCATGATGCTGTTTGAGGTGTCTCATGGTGCAAAGCCGATACACAACCATCGACTCTAGTACAAGTGCTCAAAGTTGCCTCGTTGCCGCTTTAGCTGAGCTTGTCGAGAGAGAGTTGGTATCCAAGACAGCCTGTTGCTCATTGAGCTATGGGTGGTCATCTAAAGTATCGGCCGACAATGGAAGAAAGGTGATCGGCTGGTTGTCCCTGCGTGATATCTCTTTCAGACGTGATCAAGCCCGGACTCGTTTGTCTAAATTACGGGTCCTCATCATCGTTTTCATCTCGGCTGAGGCTCGGGGGGCAGCTGGCCTCGTGGATGCTCTGTTTTTAGAAGCCGATTGAAGAGTCATCGGCTGGTCCCGCAGACATTGATTTATTGAGCATTGACCAAATTCACGATCACTCCGATGTCAAAAAGATGAAGAGTGGATCATGGGGGGATCGATGCGTGGAGATCGGCTCATTAAACATCGATCGAGTTGACAATCGGCTAAATTAGCATAAAAAAGAATCGGTAAAGTCAAATTGGAGAAATTCTTCATTGATAAACCAGATTTCTTACAAAGGAAGAGCCAATTTCTTAAGAAAGGGAGAACAAAAGAAGGGTCTATTGACCAATCTACTACTGCTAGGCCTACACTAGTAGATCCTAGTCTACGGACCGTCACTGCCCTCATCATCATTTTCGGATCTCCCATCGGCGCTGCTGCCGACGGGCTCTCGATCGTTGCTCCCATAGCCCTGCGGGAGCTTCATCCTCTTCTTCATCATCGTTGTCGTCGTCGTCCCACCACGTGCGGAGGCGTTTCGCTGGTGGGTAACCCTCGAGGGAGTCATCGTCTTCTTCCTCTTCTTCTTCCTCCTCGTCGGAGGAAAAGTTCCCCTCCCAGGGGAAGAGGTCATCCTCGCTTGTTGCCTCCAGCTCCCCGTCAATAAGGAACTGAAGGTCTTCTTCCCCGTCGGTGAGGGGTTCGTCGTCTTCCGACTCGTTGGAGGAGTCCCAGTCCCGCGCGTCCCAATGCTCAGGGGCGCGGGCCTCGTAGATGGCCATCAGATCGACCTCCTGCTCGAGCTCGCTGGAGGAGGAGGACTGGAAAGACAGGCCAGAGGAGACGGAGGAGGAGGAAGAATCCATGGGGGCTAAGGAGGGTTTTTTGGTTTTTGCCGATGGCTACTATGGAGCAAGAGGATGAAGAAGGGAACTACAGGAAGTGGCCAAATAAAAAGGGGATATAACGATTTAATGCCTAAGCAGTTCCCAAGGACGTGGTGCCAGAACCGTCAAGTCGTGCAGGGAAGTTGAGAAGGCAAGACGTCATCATGAAGAAAACTGCGACGGTTCTGCCACGACATGACCCTTCGAAGGAGACAGATGGTTTTGCAATTATCATTATCAAAACCAGGGGGGCATGTGTTACCACCCGATTTTGGCCAAATCAGGAGATGGGCCGTAAGAGAAGATGGGCTTGAAGGACGTACACGTGGAGCATCGTCGAAGCGGCCTTGTGCTAAGAGTTTGGGCTAAGTTGCCCGTGTATCTGTAATATAGTAGATCGCATTGTAGATTAGATTAAAAAGATAGAGTCTGGCCCGTGCACGGTTAGGTGCACGCCTCAATTAGAAAGTCCCTTGGACTATAAATATGTATCTAGGGTTATCGGAAAAGGAGGACAATCATCGTTCAACCAACACAAATCAGGCGCATCGCCACCCCTTTCTTCGAGGGTTTCTCCCGGGTAAGCACCATGCTTTGCCTAGATCGCATCTAGCGATCTAGGCAAGATATGCTTATTCGTCTACCTTGTACTTGCTCGTGCTTGAAGCCTTGTTGATGGCGAGCAGTACTATTTATCATTAGGTGTTTAGGGGCTTGCATTGATGCTTTCGCGTGCATATCGCGTGGCAATGCCGTCCCTCGACACCTAGCTGCTTACACCCATCTGGGTGTAAGGGCAGCATCTTGCTTGTTCGTTACTTAGTAGATCCGATCCGTTATAGTTGCTCCTTGCCCCGCAGGGATTAGTTTAATATCTGCATAGTTAGGCCTTATGCTGGGGTCGGACGATTCGGTAGTGCGTTAGATGTTGTTTACCGTCCCCGCAGGATGTTCGGGAATCAACGTTATGTTGGTTTTTAGGCCTCTCGTAGGGGTAGTTTGCATCATCTTCGTAGTCTGCTAGGCCCGATCACACGTAGGACGTTCCGGTTATGCGGTGAAAACCCTAAGCGTCGTGGATCGCTTTAGCTTTGTTTTGATCAAGCGGGATCCCCATGCCATTGTAAATCCAACGTGAAACATGGGAGCGATCGGCTCCTTGAGCCGATCCACGGGGCAACTCTGAGAGCCGATAGGGCTCGTATTTAATGTTTACGTGTCTACCATGCGGAACAATCGAAGCACTCTAACACCTTCTCGATCGGGTCTAGGTCAGGTGGCACGCCCTAGCAACCGCCAGGACGTGGCTGGAAGATTTGCGGGACGACGCGAGGTGCCAGGGTCCACTAAGCGGCCTTGGGAGCCTCCCGGCTCTTCGTGTTGCTTAGCCATGTTACCCTCCAAAACCCACCGACGGGCACCAACACGAAGAGCCGGGAGGCTCCCAAGGCCGCTTAGTGGACCCTGGCACCTCGCGTCGTCCCGCAAATCTTCCAGCCACGTCCTGGCGGTTGCTAGGGCGTGCCACCTGACCTAGACCCGATCGGGAAGGTGTTAGAGTGCTTCGATTGTTCCCGCATGGTAGACACGTAAACATTAAATACGAGCCCTATCGGCTCTCGAGTTGCTCCCGTGGATCGGCTCAAGGAGCCGATCGCCCCATGTTTCACGTTGGATTTACAATGGCATGGGGATCCCGCTTGATCAAAACAAAGCTAAAGCGATCCACGACTGCTTAGGGTTTTCACCGCATAACCGGAACGTCCCACGTGTGATCGGGCCTAGCAAGCTACGGAAGATGATGCAAACTACCCCTACGAGAGGCCTAAAACCAACATAACGTTGATTCCCGGAACATCCCTTGCAGGACGGTAAACAACATCTAACGCACTACCGGATCGTCCGACCCCAAGCATAAGGCCTAACTATGCGGATATTAAACCAATCCTCGCGGAGCAAGGAGCAACTATAACGGATCGGATCTACTAAGTAACGAACAAGCAAGATGCTGCCCTTACACCTGGATAGGTGTAAGGGCAGCTAGGTGTCGAGGGACGGCATTGCCACGCAGTATATGCACGCGAAAGCATCAATGCAAGCCCCTAAACACCTAATGATAAATAGTACTCGCTTCGCCATCAACAAGGCTTCAAAGACGAGCAAGTACAAGGTAGACGAATAAACGTATATCGCCTAGATCGCTAGATGCGATCTAGGCAGCATGGTGCTTACCCGGGAGAAACCCTTGAAGAAAGGGGTGGCGATGCGTCTGATTTGTGTTGGTTGAACGATGATTGTCCTCCTTTTCCGATAACCCTAGATACATATTTATAGTCCAAGGGACTTTCTAATTGAGGCGTGCACCTAACCGTGCACGGGCCAGACTCTATCTGTTAATTCTAAACACGATACGATCTAATAAATTACGTATACACGGGCAACTTAGCCCAAACTCTTAGCACAAGGCCGCTCGACGATGCTCCACGTGTACGTCCTTCAAGCCCATCTTCTCTTACGGCCCATCTCCTGATTTGGCCAAAATCGGGTGGTAACACATGCCCCCCGGGTTTTGATAATGATAATTGCAAAACCATCTCGTCTCCTTCGAAGGGTCAGTGTCGTGGCGTAACCGTCGCAGCTTTTCTTCATGATGACGTCTTGCCTTCTCAACTTCCCCGCACGACTTGACGGCTTCCGGCACCACGTCCTTGGGAACTGCTAGGCATTAAATCGTTATATCCCCTTTTTATTTGGCCACTTCCCGTAGTTCCTTCTTCATCCTCCTCGCTCCACAGTAGCCATCGGCAAACCAAAAACCCTCCTTAGCCCCCATGGATTCTTCCTCCTCCTCCGTCTCCTCTCGGTCTGTCTTTCCGCCTCCTCCTCCTCCGGCCGAGCTCGAGCAGAGGTCGATCTGATGGCCATCTACGAGGCCCGCGCCCCAGAGCATTGGGACGCGCGGGACTGGGACTCCTCCAACGAGTCGGAAGATGACGAACCCCTCACCGACGGGGAAGAAGACCTTCAGTTCCTTATTGACGGGGAGCTGGAGGCAACAAGCGAGGACGACCTCTTCCCCTGGGAGGGGAACTTTTCCTCCGACGAGGAGGAAGAAGAAGAAGAAGAAGACGACGACTCCCTCGAGGGTTACCCACCAGCGAAACGCCTCCGCACGTGGTGGGACGACGACGACAGCGATGATGAAGAAGAGGATGAAGCTCCCGCAGAGGGCTATGGGAGCAGCGACGAGGAGCCCGTCGGCAGCAGCGCCGATGGGAGATCCGAAAATGATGATGAGGGCAGTGACGGCCCGTAGACTAGGATCTACTAGTGTAGGCCTAGCAGTAGTAGATTGGTCAATAGACCCTTCTTTTGTTCTCCCTTTCTTAAGCAATCGGCTCTTCCTTTGTAAGAAATCTGGTTTATCAATGAAGAATTTCTCCAATTTGACTTTACCGATTCTTTTTTATGCTAATTTAGCCGATTGTCAACTCGGTCGATGTTTAATGAGCCGATCTCCACGCATCGATCCTCCCATGATCCACTCTTCATCTTTTTGACATCGAGGTGATCGTGAATTTGGTCAACGCTCAATAAATCAATGTCTGCGGGACCAGCCGATGACTCTTCAATCGGCTTCTAAAAACAGAGCATCCACGAGGCCAGCTGCCCCCCGAGCCTCAGCCGAGATGAAAACAGTGATGAGGACCCGTAATTTAGACAAACAGTCCCGGGCTTGATCACGTCTGAAAGAGATATCACGCAGGGCCAACCAGCCGATCACCTTTCTTCCATTGTCGGCCGATACTTTAGATGACCACCCATAGCTCAATGAGCAACAGGCTGTCTTGGATACCAACTCTCTCCTGACAGCACTGCCAAACTGGCAACGAGGCAACTTTGAGCACTTGTACTAGAGTCGATGGTTGTGTATCGGCTTTGCACCATGAGACACCTCAAACAGCATCATGACTCTTGCCAGCCAACCCAGCGGGTTGGTAATCTGATTTTTGGGCAGGTGTCTACAATAGAGCTCTGGGCTTGTCGCCCCATTGACTTGTATGCGGAAACTGATATTTTTGCGACATCGCACCATTCCTCGACAAGCCGTGATACTGAGCCGCTTGGTTCCGAAAAATCGGCTTCCTTTAGCAAAGGATCCTTCGGAGGCAACCGCCCCCGAGCTTCTTCCGCTCAAGTCCCGCGCCTTGCTGATCAGATCGGCTCATCATCTTTGGCGAAGCTAATGCAGCTCCCGGTGAGGATGTTTCCCGATGCTCTCCCCAACTTTGATCACAACAACCTTTGACAAGAATCGCCGACCAAGTCACCACCTTAGCCAAACCTTAAGCAAAAAATGCCATAGCCGATTGCTTCATCATTGACTCGTCCTCCCGGTCTTAGAAGAGACATGCTCCTTCGTCGGGCTCACCCTTACCCCGAACTGCACGTTTGTGCTGCTCCTGTGGTTGATCAGGGTCGTGATCCCTTAAACTTGCCCCAACCGATATCGCCAACACACGTCTGCCGCTTCTGCTAGCAATGCTGGACTTGAAGGTTTGCTAACGGAGCCAACAAATTTTCCACTGAGGGGCTCCTTCAGTAGAGCCTCGCTACATAACTTGATTACTGCTTCATTAGGCCTCTTTCCTTGAGTCGATGTCCGCGCATCGGCTTTTAATTCTTAAGTCGATGTCCGCGCATCGGCTGTGCTCAAATTTTTTGGATTTTCCATTTTTTACGGCCGATTTGTTTACGTATCGGCCCCCATATTTGAGCTGTTCTGCTGGGCATTTGACATGCATTCTCAGCTTCGTATCCTCGTGTCTTATCCATCTATGTGCCCCCCGAGCCGATTCTGTCAAGTAATTGATAGTATCGGCTCTTCAGGCATCTGTTGGATCAATGCTGAACACAGACAAAGGTACGTTGAGGATAGTTTTGGCCGATTGCGGGAATCGGCCTCCCTTTCCATTGCAATGTTTGACGATGGTTTGCAACTTCTTGGATTTCCATTGTAGCTACGTGGCATGCTGGAGATAAGATCCTTTGCTTTTCATTTTTTGAGGGCCGATCTCAGGGATCGGCCTTTGCCACGTATGTCCAATGTCTTGGACCTGCTACTCGTTAGGACCATGGATACCATGTTTGTATCAGCCCGATGCCTTCGCATCGGCATCGCCGATGCTCGTGCATCGGCTTTCGCCTGTTTTGGGCGCCATACTTTCTTTGGCGGGCGCGCCTTCGTCTCCAATGTCTGCTGAATTTTCGCGGCCAGGTCGGGCCGCGCTCTTCTCAACGTGTACATGTACTGTGCCTCAGCTTCTTCCAGGTTTCGCAGCCGCTGCACCCTACGCTTCTGAGAATGGCTGAGTCCATCAGGGCACCACCTTGGTCGGTGATACCTATCTTCTTCTCCATCTGACTCCTCGAAGTCCTCTTCTTGAGATGACTCAGCTCGCTTGTTAATAGGTGGGAGAGGCCCTAGACGTTCGAACACTGAAACTTCGTTTGTCCTTCTCCTTTGCTGTTTGCATTCTGGGCAATTCTTGATTGTTGGCAATCGGCTCATTCCTGAGTCCCAGCAATGTTTGAAGAAGGGACAGTTCCAGTGCTTATCCACGTCGTCTTGCTCCCTTGACCTTCCTCTAGCGTGGCGTTCGTACCCGTCGTTGTTTCTGTCGTGCTGACGATACCTCCTGTTTTCTGCATCAGACCGGCGATATCTTTCATCGTCTTTGTCGTAGCGCCGACGTCGGTCATACTGCTGCTCACATTTGTTGAGGAGATGCGCGGAGAGTGGGCGTTGATACCGCGTGCTTCTCACCTCCTCCTCGGTTAGGTACCGTCTGTCATCATCTTGGGGCCGGTCGCGTGGAACGGCCTCCACTTTATCTTTGCCACGAGAGTGGCTGCTCTCTGCTTTGTCCGCGCTATGGCAGTTCACCAGCCTGGACATGTTGACACTAAAGGAGAACCCTGGCTCCCTTATGGAGTGGCTTAGATCTACTGTGTTGACGCCATGCGACGGACACGTGTTTCCTTTGAGCTTGATGTTGTGAGAACGGGTTGTCTCAAAGGAGCCGATGAGCTCGGCTTCACAGATGGCCTTCAGCTCATCGTATTTCTACTTGTGCTCCGCAGGGAGATCCTCGTATGTGATCTGCTCCTCTGCCATCTCGGATGTCGGTGTTGACGTGGATGTTGCAGAAGAGGTCCCACTGGGCGTGCCAGAATGTGTTACCCTCCAAAACCCACCGACGGGCAATGGCTAAGCAACACGAAGAGCCGGGAGGCTCCCAAGGCCGCTTAGTGGACCCTGGCACCTCGCGTCGTCCCGCAAATCTTCCAGCCACGTCCCGGCGGTTGCTAGGGCGTGCCACCCGACCTAGACCCGATCGGGGAAGGTGTTAGAGTGATTCGATTGTTCCCTGCATGGTAGACACGTAAACATTAAATACGAGCCCTATCGGCTCTCAGGGTTGCTCCGTGGATCGGCTCAAGGAGCCGATCGCCCCATGTTTCACGTTGGATTTACAATGGCATGGGGATCCCGCTTGATCAAAACAAAGCTAAAGCGATCCACGACAGCTTTAGGGTTTTCACCGCATAACCGGAACGTCCTACGTGTGATCGGGCCTAGCAACTACGGAAGATGATGCAAACTACCCCTACGAGAGGCCTAAAAACCAACATAACGTTGATTCCGGAACATCCCTTGCGGGGACGGTAAACAACATCTAACGCACTACCGGATCGTCCGACCCCAAGCATAAGGCCTAACTATGCGGATATTAAACTAATCCTCGCGGAGCAAGGAGCAACTATAACGGATCGGATCTACTAAGTAACGAACAAGCAAGATGCTGCCCTTACACCTGGATAGGTGTAAGGGCAGCTAGGTATCGAGGGACGGCATTGCCACGCAGATATGCACGCGAAAGCATCAATGCAAGCCCCTAAACACCTAATGATAAATAGTACTGCTCGCCATCAACAAGGCTTCAGCACGAGCAGTACAAGGTAGACGAATAAACGTATCATCGCCTAGATCGCTAGATGCGATCTAGGCAAGCATGGTGCTTACCCGGGAGAAACCCTCGAAGAAAGGGGTGGCGATGCGCCTGATTTGTGTTGGTTGAACGATGATTGTCCTCCTTTTCCGATAACCCTAGATACATATTTATAGTCCAAGGGACTTTCTAATTGAGGCGTGCACCTAACCGTGCACGGGCCAGACTCTATCTGTTAATTCTAAACACGATACGATCTAATAAATTACAGATACACGGGCAACTTAGCCCAAACTCTTAGCACAA
Source organism: Lolium rigidum (assembly GCF_022539505.1). Lineage (NCBI taxonomy): Eukaryota > Viridiplantae > Streptophyta > Magnoliopsida > Poales > Poaceae > Lolium > Lolium rigidum. Next base: position 7,401,336 of record NC_061511.1, on the reverse strand, counting down.
GGCCGCTTCGACGATGCTCCACGTGTACGTCCTTCAAGCCCATCTTCTCTTACGGCCCATCTCCTGATTTGGCCAAAATCGGGTGGTAACACACGTGCCTTCTTTGGCTCATTCCACTCCTGGAGGGTGATCGAGACGTTGTCTCTAACAACGGCTCCACATTGGTTGATAAACTTGGAGGAGTGCTTGTGGGGCTCCAGCGGCCTGCCGGTTGCACTGTCGACAACCTCGATGGTATCTGTTTCTCCTTGTTTGAGCGTCTTGGTTGCGCCACGCTTTGACGACTTACTCGATTGTTTCGACGATCCGGCTGAGGGCTAAAATAAGAAAGAGAGTCGCGCGCGTTAGTACACACATATTTATTCAAATCAGTAAGTTTGTATCACCAGAGGCTCAATGTATATATATACCTCGGTGCCGGAGCTGGTTGCTACTTGCAATTGAAGATCGTCGTTTATCGACGTTTCTTCCCCATCATCTTACTGACAGCCTTCATCTTGACCGTCAAGATTCAGATAAGAAGAAATATCCTCTTCTTCATCTTGTTCGGTCGGCACATAAAGAATATCGCCTTTTATGATGCCAAATAAATGTTCTTCAGCTTCTGCATCATAGTTGTCCATAATCGGGTCTCTATCGTCCGCCATATGTCAGTCCTGAAAACATGTAGTAAAAACTAATTAATTGTGTATATGCCAGCATTATCACATCTCTTCTACATATAAAGAGAGAGGGCGACGAGGGAGGCGAGAGGGGGGACGCGTGTATTAGATGTGTATATGCGGACGATCGACCTCGCCTCGCAGTAACCGCGTGACCGAGAGACCGGTGGCGGTGGCGAAAGGGCGGTGGCGGTGCCGACGACACATAACCCTCACCGCCCCTCTCGATCCGGTGGCGGTGGCGAAGCGGTGGCGAAAGGGCGGTGGCGGTGCCGATGACACATAACCCTCGCCGCCCCCTCTCGATCCCAAAAAAAACACCGCGCGTAAACGGAGGGGGCGACGAGCGCTGCCGGCCCCCTCCGTATACGCGCGGTGGTTAAGTCAAATTTTAGTTAAGTCAAAAAATTTAAGAAAAATTTTTTAAGTCAAATTTTGAGTTCTTTTAAAAGTGAAAAAATACAAATAATATGTTAAGTTATTTTGAGTTCTTTTAAAAGTGAAAAAATACAAATAATATGTTAAGTTATTTAGTTCATTTTTTGACAAACTTTTGTTAAGTTATTTTGTTAAGTTATTTTTGTTAAATTATTTTGTTAAATTATTTTTGTTAAGTTATTTTTGTTAAATTTTGTTAAGTTTTTGTGAAGTTAATTACAAAGTTTTAAGTTTTTTTGTTAAGTATAGTTAAAATTAAAAATAACAAACAAAACATAAAAAAAAAAAAGAAAAAAATCCGGCGGCGCCGACCCTCGATCTCTTCTCTCCCTCTCTCTGTAACACACTGCGCGTGTGGCCGCGCCGCCGGCCGGAGGCGCGTGCAGCGCGTGCGCGGCGGGGGCGCGTGCGCGGCGGCGCGTGCGGGGCGGCGGCGCATGCGCGGGACACGACGTACGGCGGCGCGCGCGAGGAGACGACGTACGTCGGCGGCGTCGAAGGGCGGGGCGGCGGCGTCGTCGGCGGCCGTCGAAGGGCGGGGCGGCGCGCGGTCGGCGGCGTTGGCGCGGCGTTGCACTACAAGAAATTTGCTACCCTAAGACCACCTATATTGGTCACCGAATGGTCATGGGTTTTCATCCGTGACCTTTCTATGACCAAAAACAGTTGGTCGACAGCTGAGCGTCACTGACGGACTACGAAGACCTTTTTTCTAAATTGGTCATGGTTGTTATGACCAATAGATATGGTCGTAGATTCTACGACCAAAAAATTAGTCATGGGCAATCCGGTCTGTCCACGTAAGCCAATCCTACGTGGCAGAATTCCATGACCAAAACAATTGGTCGTTGACCGAATTCAGCCCAATCCAGTAAGTTGCTCTACATGGGCCTAGCCCAACAACCTGGTCCATTTATGATTTGGGTCCTTTACTTTTATACAGTCCATTTATATTTTGGGCCTTAGCTTTTCATGGTTGTGCCTTGGCCTTTTTACTCTTGGGCCTAGCCTTTTCACTGTCCATTTCGTTTTGGCCTTTGGAGCTTTTAAAACTCAATTTTTTATTTTTCAAAATATAAATGTTGTTTTTTTGTGAATTTTTATTTGGGCCGTGGCTTTTTTACAGCCCAGTTTCTTAATTAATCCATTAACTTTTGGGCTTTGGCCTTTTGCAGTTCAGTAATGAAAATAACAGTAAATCATTAAATGACAATTTATCATCTCAAATGACAGTAAATTATCTCATTATACAGATAAGAGAACAATTTATATCACAGGTTCACATAATCTCAAATGGTTCACAGGTTAAACCGAAAGCCTCCACATGTACTGAAACGACATCATCTCCACATGTTCCCAGCTTCACCGAAAACATTCACAAGTAACATGACACCCAGCTAAAACGGAGCAAAATGACACCCAGCCATCCACGAGTTCCCAGGTGTAGTACCTCCTCCCATCATCCACAAAAAAACATGGCCAAAAAAGGATCTCACCCACTAGCACCCACCCCACTAGTTCCCAGGTGTAGTACCTCCTCCCATCATCATCGCCAAACGGGCAAACCTGAGCTCATACTCTCTGTCTCGCGCGGCCTGGGCAGCCTCAGCTTCTTCAGACTTCTTCTTGAGCGATGCCAACTCTTCACGCATTGCTTGGCCTTGCTGTTCTGACATCTCCAGCTTCTCCTTCAGGTCGGTCACTTGTGCGGCTACAACAGAGTCTGATCTGACCTTGTTCCTAGCTGAGCTTGACTGCAGCCCAATATTCATGAGGAATGTGCTTGCAGGGCGTTGCTCTGTAAGTACCTCGGCAACAATTGCAGTAGCAGACTTTTGCTCCTGACCTTCTTGTAACGGTGCAACAATCCTCTTTTCCATTTCAGCCTAGCATAATAAACAACATAATAAATAGAAGCATGAATTATCACATAAAGTGAACTAAGAATTTGAGTAGTGCAACGACAACAATTAAGATTGTACAAAGTAAGTGAGCAACTGAAGTAGCATTTGACTAGTAGTATTCAGATTTTAGGCTAACAATCAAGATCCTACAATGGGCCATTTGGTCATCCTAGCAATAACAACAGCAGCCAAACAAATATATAGCCATTATGAGCTAGTCAACTTATTTAGACCAGACTTCATGTGGAATCCAGATAATAAACACACACAAGCAAATGGCCACACACACAGCAGATGCTCAAGCCACATACACAAATGGTGGCTATAGCTACTACCCACATGCATTCTGCATACTTTGCATCATGTAGCAGCTGAGAGCTCACCATATGCTCATGCCTCGCCTTGATTATGCATGCAAACCATGTTTTCTTGGGGCTTTTCCCGGCCCGAAACCTGATCATGCCACATGCACCTCACGGATCACCGATGTGTCTGTGTGGTCCATGCAAAGATGATGCACAAATACAGCTGGCATGATACAAGGAACATTACATTCAGATTGTTCATGTGTATTTGTAGTGAAAATTATTTCATGGCTATCCGTACTAGCTATATAGCACAACAGTCACACATCAAGTTCTAGCCTACACTATATATGTATAGCATAACACACGACAATATTATCCTCATAATTAAGTGATTGGTATTCTCCCTTAATTAATGGGAGTGTTCCTGCCAGTGGTATATGGATGCAACTACAGAATACGCTATAAAGGTAACTTACTATGGCTTTTTGAACTGGCTCCGCATATCCAGTCTTGCCATTGTGAGTGGCCTTGAAGTAGTCAATTGCGGACAGTGGTTCACCCTTGCGTTCCTCCTTCTGAAATGTTATTCAACGTGAATCAAAATGTTATCAACGAGAATCAAACCGTGAGCTTGGAATACAAAAGTTACTGCAACCTAAAGAAAAGCAAGATTGTTCTTACAAGAGCATAAATATGTGCAGTGTAGGACCTTGAACCAGTCTTCTGTTGAAACTGGACTTTTGCTCGATTAGCCTTGTTCGACTCGCAAGTTTTCTTGCAAATGGGCACATTTCAGTAGTGGTTAGTGTCATGCGCACAAAAATGAAAGAGCAGCTACATGTAAACAAGATAGACTAATCTAAACATGAAGATTGCTTTTGACACACATATATAGGCATACCTTGTGTCTTGGAGTGGTCCACAAAGTGGTCAGCTTCTGCCATTCATCATCTGGCATGCCTGGCACCGGAGACTTGAGGCTGGCCTGATTTTCTGGTACCTTGTCAAAATATTCCTTCTTGATCAAATGGCGTCTGTTCTTTGATCTTTTCTGCAACATATCAGTGCAAGAGGCCTTCACAATCTCTCGAATCGTTGTCCATCTCAAAGTTAGCCTACCAAGACAGCAAACAAGAAGGATGGGATTAGTATCACATGGCAGGTTTAACAGAAATAAAAATACACATACAACTAGGAACAATGAGCTTACATCAACTTTTCCCATGTAGTTTTTCATTAGGGCTTTATTCTCTTTGTAATCCTTGAAATGAGGAAGAACCGGTGTATGGCTTCTTGCAATCAGGCCACCCTCGGTTGCAAGCTTTGCAGCCTGCAAAGGATTCCTTGGGCGCAGCGTCCCTTCATCAATCTCAATTCTCACCTTGGTACCCAGAGACTTGGTCATCCTTTCGAGCCCTTTGCCCTTTCTGACTCTAGGCTTGACCACAGTAAGCATCCCTGAAAAAGAAACATACAAACATCAAGTGAGACAAGCTATGACAGTCGCTTGTTGTTTCAGGACGTCTAAAATGGAAATTCAGAAGTGGCTCTAAAAAGTTGCATAACTTGCATTTAACCAACATTATCCATTTAACCAACAATATCAGAAAATACAAAACAGAACGGTACTTGCCTTCATCATCTTCATCAAGCTGCTGCTGATCATCTTGTTCAGGAAAACCATGAGACTCCAAAGCTTGATTGCTGGCTCGGGTAGGTGCAAAAGGGCTAGGGTCCATGCGGATGGTGCTTTGTTCATCCATGGGCAGACGGCTTTCTTCATGGTTGGTTTCAAGCGTGGCCTTTGATCTCGTGACTCTAGTAGGAGCAGGTTGCTCTAGTTCTAGCAACCTCTTCGACTGCCTGTGAGATATGGCCATCACCCTTCCAGGAGCCATTGTTGAAGATGCTTCTGAGTATGAGCACTTCCTCTTCTTGGATGTCTTCTTGAATCCAATCTTCTTCCTCCTAGAAACCTTTTGGACCTCGTACAAACAGCAATGAAAACAATATTAGATAACAAGTAAGAAAAAGTGTGTGAGAACAGAATGAAAGGAAACAAGTAAGCACAAAGTATACAGTTACTCCCACCCCTCCAAACAAGATAAGAAAAATTGTGTGAGAACAGAATGAAAGAAAAAAAAGTAATCACACAGTATACAATTAATCCCACCCCTCCAAACAAGATAAGAGTTTGCACCTTAACAGTCTTCTCCACTACACTCTCATCGACTTCCTCTTCATCAATAACATCATCTCTAGGATTGTAGTCCGAGCTTTCACCTCGTGGTATGGCACTTGTTGACCCATGTGAAGTAACTGCACTTTCTTCTTGAGCATCATTTGATTTCCTAATCATTGACACTAGTGTGCCGATGCCAAGTGACTGGAATATGCGGTGGTTCCTCATCATTGTATTAGCCCTAATCTTCTCGATTTCGGTGAGGGGCGCTTTGTTAAATGAACAAGAAAATGTAACCATTAGATGAATGGGTTGAAATGCATGGACAAGCATGTCAACTCAAACAGCTAAGGTATGCTACCAGATTTTATTTTCATTTAATCCTAGTAGATTAACAGGCAAATAAAACCCAATCGTTCAGATTTGAACATTACATTTCAATTACCAGATTGCAAGCATAGCCTACGCATATTTCTATACTTAGCACATACACACAAAACCGTAGACAAACTAGCAGTCTAAGATCAAGGAAGAAGTTGTATACCAGCTGGTTGCTGCTCGCTTCTTCCCTGTCATCTTTGTCATGGATTATCTCGAGGTGGTCAGGCTGATGGTGCCTAGCTTGCAAAAGAATGAACATGAATTAGATATGACAGGGATAAACAACCAAGACATGACAAATAAAATCTGGTAGCATAAAGCACTGACAAAGTGACTATTATATCTGAAGCAATTTACAAACTAGTTTCCAAGTCACCAAAACCAACCCCTCAACCCAAAAGTATGCCCACAAGTTAACCCAATAGTATGCAACAATAGTTTTAGGGGCAGCGGATGCATCAACAATGTAGACTCTACCTAATTCAAGCGAGCAGGCCAATGCACGACATTGAGATGTGTAGCACCTCCACTCACAGTCACAACACATCACAACACAGCACATCACAGCGAGCAATCTCAATCAAGAAAGCGAAGTATCCCCGGCCCTGTCGTGATCCCCGCCGCGTATACGTCGCCAGACAGCACAGGCGCATGGGGAACACCTGGTTAGGGGAGCGGTTCGAGCGGAGCTGGGCGTTCGTCCCCATGCCGCTGCTGCGGTTGGCTGCCCAACGTCTACTCCCACATCGGCGCTGGACCACGAGGTGTCGCCGTTCCTCACCTTCGACCTGGAGGCGTCTACTCCACCTGCTCCACCCACGACAGACCCGGCCGTGGACGAGGAGGAGGGGAGGAGGGGAAGGAGGGCGAGGCCAGACCAGGGAGGTGAAGAGCAGCCGCCGTCACCGATCGCCGCCGTCGCCGATCGCTGCCGTCGACGATCGCCTCGCCGTCGCCGAAACCCTAGGGAGAGGAGGGGGACGGGGTGTGGATGGGGATGGATGTCGTGGGTGTGGATGGGGATGGATGTCGTGGGATTTTAGAAAGGAAAATGTTATTTTGGAAAGGAAAAAATTATTTTGGAAGGACAAGGCGGGAGGACAAGGCGCCAGACGAAATTTTGGTGGGAGTGATCCGTGGGTGGTCTATTCCTCTTTTTTGATTGGCTGGCTCTATTTATTTTTTTTGAAACGAGGCAAAAGCTTTGCCTTTCATTGATATAGGAGAAAAGAGTTGGCCCGTTTATGAGGAAAACTGGCCCAAAAACCGTACAACACGACACCACACGCCAGCCCCGAGGGTGCGCTCCACACGGGTCGACGACCAACCAGGTCGACACCACACCTCAACGCAACAGGCGGAGGCGAAAAGACCGGAGCCACCGCTCCAACTACCACACCGACCCCGAGGCCGCGTCCCACCTGGCCGAAGACTAACCCGCCTCCACCGAATCGCCAAAACACTCCACAAACCCCTTTGTCCAGTGGACGTCCAAAGCGAGGCCCCAAGAGGCAAAGCGACACCAGAGCGCCGCCCTCGCCCGATCCCGTGAGGGATCTAGGGTTTCCCCCGGAGAGCCCGGGCGAAGATCAAGAGACATCCGCTTCGACGACGCCTTCAAGAAGGAAGCGGCGCCCACGGGCGTCCCCGTCGTCGTCGGTCCTGGCCGACCGCCAAGACAAGCGAAGAGTCCCAAGAAACTCGCGCCCGCCCAAAAGAGGACCGGCACAGATCACCACCTGCATCCGCCGAACGCGAACCCCGGAGCAACGCGCCTGTAGCCAAAGGAGCGTCGCCGAAGAACACCGTGGGCGCCGCCGGAATGCCACATAGAGGGGACGCCGACCAACACCAACACGGGGCCCGAAGACGAACGCCGAAGACCGCAGCTGCCGCACCGCCGAGGATTCCGGGCCGCCGTCCCGTCGCGCCCCTCACCCAGCTCCTCCTCCCTGGGGCTCGCCGCGCCTGCCCTGGCCATCACACGCCGGCGACGGCACACCTCGGCGCACCGCAGCAACACCGAGCAGACCCGCCGGGACGCCCGCAGCAACAACGCCGCCACCACTGTCTTCACGCAGCACCTCGTGGCTGGCTCTATTAGAACTAGATTAGGGGTGCGCCTAAACTGAGTCAATTCCTCTTTTTATCTTTTGCAACTGACAATTAAAGGGCATGATTGCTGGAGTATTTTACAGCTTGGTTTGGATGAAATGAAACGGAAATGATGCATGGAGAAACATAGAAACACTAAAGAATAAGGTAGATACTCCATGCCATCTTGCAAACACATAATTCAAGGCAATCTGAAGTTTTTCATAGTTTATGTTTGACAAGAGGAAAAAATCATCAACTTCCAACATTCGGAGATAGACAACAGTAATACACATCTCCAAAACAAGCATAGTAGTTGGCTAGATTGCTGCTCAAAGGAACAACTTCCACTGGCTCTCACCGGATGCCTGAAGTCTAAAACAACGCTAGTTACTATTCGGTAGAAACACAGTTGAGTACCAGAGCTGCAGTGCTAACTAAATGTGTTCATGTACCAATTTCTTAACTAAACAACAAAGTAAGAATGAATCCACTATTCATCTGCGTATGATGCTTTACAGAGGACAGTAAATCTTTCAATGGTGCACATCGCCACTGCTTCATTCGGAGCAAGGATTCGTATCAACTGGGGACGCTCTGTCCACATTATGCAGCAGCTCCAGCATCCCAGAATACCTGCAAGGTAGGGGGAGGGGTCCTAGAAAGTCAGTTCCACTGTACCACATAAACAGTACTATATTTACTGCAAGTGCAAAGGGCTTTGGTCTTCCAGCCAAGACATCCAACACAAAAGTGATACTTAATGGTGGTCAGAAGGTTAAATTCGCCAGGCCAGACGGATACTTTTCACCAGTAAGTATTTACTAGCCAGCTTCATTGTAATATGAACGAAATGGACACTAAACAGTTGATTCTCTATTATGTGGCGTGATAGGTTCAAGTGGACATCAGTGCCAGGAATCCTGTGCACATTCAAGCAGATTTCAAACCTTTTACTCCCAAGAGAAAACTAGAAACTTCATGTTTGTATATTAAGCAAGTAGAAGCTTGAGAGATTAAGGTTCATGCTTAATGAGTTCTGTGCAGTCTGTCAGTATGCACCACATAACTTGTACAGACTTATACAGTAATAAGATATAATATTCAATAACGTTCTGAGTTCAGAAACTACTCCTGGAACATACCAAAAATATATATTGTCATCAGATTTTGCCATACATAAGTAAGGGAACATGAATGCACATGAATTATATGCAGCCAGTTGCCCAACCTTTTTCATTTTGATAGGAAACAAATAAATATGTTGGCCAGATAGTAAGATATGAATGAACCTATATGAATAATTCTCTGTATTTCGAAGCTTCTTGCTACATTTCACTATAATGCTAGTTCAAAATATCAGACAAGGTATGAGTGAACTATCTCAAAATACTAAATAAACTCGATGCATGTTTACCTTATTGTTCATCATGAACTACTCATCATCATCAAAATCATGAACTCGATGCATGTTTCCTTCGCCATCGCTACAATATTGGAACATTGTAGGATCTGTCCTGGTTCCTTCATCATCCTCGCTTTCATGTCTCTCTACTGGCTCATGCCTCCTTTTCTTCAATTTTTCAACAACTGCAGCATCAACTAGCACACGTTCCTTGTCCCTCCGCAATCTGGTTTGGACATGTCCTTCCTCCACCGGAACATGCGGCGCCTCATCATCTTGGTATGTTAGGCCGACACCACCGGGACCTTTTTCTTCAGTCTCGGCCACACTCCACAAATGCCTATGCTGGAATTTTTGCACTACTCGCCAACTTCCACCGTAAGCGGTGTCTGGCACATAAAATACCTTTGTTGCTTGTGATGTAATAATAAAAGGATCATTCTTATACCACAACCTTGCAGTGTTAATGCTCTTGAAATGCCCATCATCTCTAAGTCCTGGATTCTTCCCGCCACCAACATGAAACCAATCGCAGCTAAACAAGATGACCGAACGGTGAAAGCCTCCGCTGGAGTTGTACTGCAGCTTGATGATGCTTTTGAGCTGACCGTAGAAGTCAATAATCTCCTTCTCGTGGTCTCCCTCGGTAAGGATACCGCTGTTTTGTGTGTTTCTAAATTTCTCGCGGTCAACTGTGTGGTAACGGACACCGTCAACAATACATCCTGAATACACTCTCACTCGCCTATCCGGTTGGCATGCCAAAGCAAAAAGATCAGCACTCACTTTCTTCTCCTCATGCAATTTTCCAATCTGCACCAATAAACCAAACCATGGTGAAAAACACACACACAAAAATTATGGGTCAGTTGGTTCCAAAGGCTAAAGAACTCACATGATCCTGAAACCATTTTGCAAAATTCTTCGCGAGCCATCTATCAACATTGATTCGGCTATCTTGCTCCTTCAACTCTTCCTTGCATAGGCTGCAAATGCCAACAAAAATATGTAGTTAATTAAAACATCAGGGCTAAAAAACCGGGTTCCTTCCGACCAAAGCTAATAGATACAAGTGCATAGGAGATGACGTACTCGATATATGGTAGCACCTCGGAGCAACTTCTGAGCACATAGTAAACCATCTTGTCATAGTCAGCACCATCGGCCTCTAAGTATTGGCAAGCTCCAAAGAACTTCACACCGTGCTTGAAAACCGAGACATCACCGGTATGTGAATCATCCCGCGCACTATTTCTGCCCGGCCGATTAAATCTCGTCTCCACATCATCGAAGTATCTTGAACAGAATGTTAAGCATTCATCAACAATGTATGCCTCGGCAATCGATCCTTCAGGCCTGGCCATGTTTCGAACTGAACGCTTACATTTAAGGAGCCTTCTTTCGATCGGGTACATCCAGCCGTACTGTACAGGTCCTCGAAGCTTTGCCTCTTCTGGTAAGTGCACGCACAAATGAACCATCACGGTGAAGAAAGCCGGAGGAAATATCTGCTCAAGTTTGCAAAGGATAATTGGGATTTCTTTTTCAAGCCTGTCAAGAACATCCAGCTTTAGTGTTTTGCAGCACAACTCTCTAAAAAAGTTTCCCAATTCAGCAACCGCCTCATAGATTTCCGGCTTCATCATTCCTCGAAGTCCCGCTGGTAAAATCCTTTGGAGGAGGATATGACAATCATGTGTCTTCAATCCTTGCAACTTGCATCCATCAGGCGAAATGCATTTTGCTAGGTGAGCGGCGTATCCATCTGGAAATCTCACCGCTCTTATGAATTCACAAAATGCAATTTTTTCTTCTTTACTCATTGTGTACCATGCTTCTGGCATTTCAAACGACTCTCCATCTTCAATAGGTTGTAGGTGCAACTCTTCTCTTATTCCCATGTCTTCCAAGTCGAGCCTAGAGTTAACCGTATCCTTGGATTTCCCATCGATGTTCATGAATGTGCCGAGAAGGTTATCACATATGTTTTTCTCGATGTGCATCACATCGAGATTATGCCTCAACTTCAGATGAGCCCAATAAGGGAGGTCCCACAAAATAGACCTCCGGCTCCAGCATTGACCTTCCTCACGCTTTCTTTTCTTCTGAAGCTTCCCTGGCCTCACATCTTTCACCTTGTCAAGTTGCTCCTTCAGTTCAGTTACAGTAAATTCCTTCGGCTTGCCACGGGATTCAGCCTCACCATTAAAATTCTTGCTTTTTCGCCATCGATGGTTGTGAGGAAGCCACCGGCGGTGCCCAATGAAGCATATCTTGTTCCTTATTCTCTTCGAGCAAGGGTCTTTGTCACAGCGCACACATGCATTATAACCTGCCGTGACCCTCCCCGACAAAGTGTGCAACGCCGGGAAATCGTGTATGCACCATATTATCGCAACGCGCAGATCAAACTTGTCGGGACTCAGTGCATCATAGGTACGGACACCTTTCCACAGCAGGAGGAGTTCTTCGACGAGGGGCTCCATAAAGACATCAAAATCCTTTCCTGGAGAATCTGGTCCTGGGATAAGCAAAGCCATCATAAGGTTGCATTGATCCATGCATGCCCATGGTGGTAGATTGTATGGCATGATGAACACTGGCCACATGCTATATGAGTTGCTCATGTTGCCAAATGGATTAAACCCATCTGTGGCAATGCCGAGCCTTATGTTCCTTGCATCAGCTGCAAATTTTGGATATTTCTTGTCAAAATCTTTCCATGCTTCTCCGTCAGCTGGATGGCTAAGCTCATTCTCCACAGGTTGCCGCTTTAGCTTGTGCCACTGTACCTCCTCTGACTGTTCCTTCGAAATGAACATTCTCTGGAGCCTTGGTATCAAAGGGAAGTGCCTCAGTACCTTCTCAGGTATCTGCCTCCTCCCATCTTTCCATCGAGAAGCGTTGCACTTCGGACAGTTGTCAAGCTTGGCGAACTGCTTCCGAAACAACACACAGTTATTGGGGCACACGTGTATTGTATCATAGCCAAGCCCCAATCTTCCGATGATGCTCAAAGCTTCATCTTAATTTCTGGGAATTGAACTTTTGGGGTATTGCAATGTCAAGATCCGGAGTATCGCGTTGAATGCGGCATTGCTTATCCGGTAGTAAGATTTGACATGGAGAAGCTTCACGGTGAAGGTAAATCTTGAAAATGTACCACCATCACTTGCTGCACGCTTCGCCTCCTCTATCAACTCAGCAAAGATAGTCTTATCTCCATCACCACCTTGTGGTTCTGACTTGTACAAGTCCCTGAACAGGTCAGGAATTCTGTCATCCTCATTCCCATCTTCCTCCTCCAAACCATCATCCATATGTTGATCATCTTCTACAAAATCATCGCCTTCATGATCAACATGGTGTGCCTCTCCATCAGGTTGATCTTGTTCAGGTTGAGGTGCATGCAAAGGCTCTCCATGATGGATCCACCGATCGTAAGTGCTTGCCATCCCATACATCAGCAGATGAGCCTCTACATTTGCTAGAGTTTGTTCTTCGCGGTTGAGACAGCTGCGGCACGGGCAAAGAACTTGAGCATCCTCGCCAAAACTTCTGTGAACAAACTGCATAAATTCTTCAACTCCCTTTGTATGTTCAGTAGAGAGTCTTCTAACCCCCTTTCTGATCCAGCTCCTGTCCATCTGCATGCCAAAGACCAAAAAATGTTGAAACTTCATTAACAATGCCAGTAAAATCACTGGAAATGACAGTAGAATGTTTTCCACAAATAAAGAAATGCACAAACTGAAGCCCTGCAGTTTCTACCAAATAATCTTATTATAGTTTCTACCAAATAATATACAGACCATGATCTCTTGTTCTTCTACCAACTGAGCAACAGAAGTCACACAAGCAACAAGTTAAATCAGAGCCAATATGTGTTCTCTGTCAGTTTCATTAGTAGTTTTTCACAGAACTAGCAGCGAGCTTTTCCCCTTATCCGTAATTTGCTGATCTCCTAAGATTCGCATCGCATCAAGGTGCGAATATCACTGCAGCGAGCCAATATCTTCGACGGCGCGGCATCACTGCATCAATGACCGGGAAGGCTATTGGGTTCGCATGAAGGTGCTTTTCCCCTTATCCGTAATTTGCTGATCTCCTAAGATTCGCATCGCATGCCTGCCTATTTGGTTCTCAAATCTCAACTGTAGGAGATTTCGGCCAGGACGCCTCACGCCTGTAGTACTGTAATAACTGTCTGTTTGCAAGCTTTGTATACTGTGTATACATCCAGCCTATTTTCTTTTATTGACTTATTTTCCTGTAAACACCCAACTTATACTAGCAGATAGAATTAGATGCAATTACTGTTAGATGCTAGTTTTAATTGACTAATTTCTCTTTCATGTAGATGAAGAAGAAGGGTGCTGCTAGCCTATTTACATTGTGGGAAAAAGCTTGAACAATTCTTATGGATTTCTGGTCATAAGTATTAGGAACCGGACTGATTGCAGGAGTACCGTTACTTGAACAATTATCATGGTGCTACTGAAAATATAGTCCTGCTGAAATTATGGCTATATAGTGGTTATTTTTGTTCTTAAATTGGTTTGAGAGAAAAAAAAATTGGCAATGAATACACGCCCTCCAATTCCTGGCGCCGCCACTGGAGAGTGACTCTTCTTTTTAAAGTGGAACATTTTGAGGAAAATTTCGAAGAGATTGCTCTATAATATTAAAGAACCAACGCATGAACAAGTAAGCAGTACGGGGCGCACCAATATCTTTTATATGAATGTTGTTGCAAGGATCTCAGTATAAATTATTCTACATATCTTTTATCTGAACTGCCGATAAGACAATCTGGAGACAATAGCTCAAACAGAGACTGAACAAAACTGCAGCCCAAAAAGGCCAACCTTTTTCCATGACAGAGAGGGGAAAGAGGAAACGGTGCAGACCTGGAGGTGTCCGCCGATGGGATCTCGTCGTGGACAGGGGCTCGTCGTCGAGCGGCTTGGTCCTGTCGTGGCCGAGGCGTTCTACCGCCCAGGAGGCCACCCCCTGCTTGGCCGCGGTACCTTCTCCTCCGCGGGTCACCTCCAGTTACTACCGCCTCCGTCCCCGCCGGTCGCCTCCGCCGGTGGTAAGAACGATCGAGACGGTGGCGAGGCGCTCCAGCAGGTCTACCGCCCGGAAGACACCACCTTGCTCGGCCACGGCACCGCCCCCTCCGCCGATCGCCGGCCACCGCCCCTCCACCGGTCGCCGGCCCCAGCCCCCTCCACCAGTCACCGGCCCCAGCCCCCGGTACTGGAATTGTTAGTCTTTTTTTTTTGAGAAAGGAATTGTCGAGAAGGTAGGCTCCTTTTCATCGCGTTAAGGTGGGCTCCGCTTAGAGAATTAGGTCCCGCACTAAGATGGGCTCGGCCCATGTTACGTTCGCCTTAGGTGCGCAGGTTATTCGATCATCTCCATCGCTCGCTCAGGTACAGTTTCTCTTTTTTTTTTTCTTACTGTTTATATTTATATAAATGTTTGAATTTTAAAATGTTCCAATTTGAAAATTTCAAATTCGTAAATTGTTGAGATAAAAAATCGTTCAAATAATTTTTTTAAAAAAATATTTTTAATAATTTAAATCGTTGGTTGACCCGTTTCTGGATAATCGCTCCTCCAGTCCTCTTCCGCCAGACAATAACTACAGCATCGCTCGAAGACCAAAAATTCGATGATTCATTGTGTACTCCATTACTCCATCTGGAGCCATGCACGTGGTTGCTAGCTTCTTTTTATTCATGTACAGGGTTCCTTTTCTCACTGTTTTGATCCATGTCCATGGCTGCCGTGCAGGTCCCACTGCTGCCTAGTCATGCCAACACATCACCAACTAAGACCTTATTGTATGGTCATGGACGTCATGACCATTTAAATAGGTCAAAATTAAGGTCGTGAACGATTGTTGTTAACCCTACGACCAATTCATGTAATGCGAGTGTGACCTTTCTCACAAAATTTGGTCATACTGTTTCAGGGTCTAGACCCTCCCAAACGCCTGACGACCATTTGTCGCGACATGGTCATAGATCTATGACGAAAAGACCGATGGTCGTTATGAAAAGGTCACCAGTGAGCATATTTCTTGTAGTGTTGGCGGTCGGCGGCAGGGCTTCGGCGTTGGCGGTCGGCGGCAGGGCTTCGGCAGGGCGTTGTCGATCCAAATTCGCGCGGAGAAGAAGGAGTTGGGAGCGGCGGTTCGGGCGCGAAATATATAGGAAGGGGCCTTTGGTCGCGGTTGGTGTGGCCAACCGCGACTAAAGGGTACCCTTTAGTCGCGGTTGGCCACACCAACCGCGACCAAAGGCATTTTCGCCCGAATTCCAGCGTTCCCGCGGAAATAACCTTTAGTCGCGGTTGGCCTAAAGGTCCTTTTCAAAAAAAAAAATCATTTTCAAAATGTTGGAAATACAAATAATATATCAAAAAATTCATAAAAATAAAACTAATTCAATTCAAAATGTTAGAAATACAAATAATATATCAAAAAATTCAGAAAAATAAAACTAATTCAATTCAAAATGTAAAAAATACAAATAATATATCATAAAAATAAAACCAATTCCATTCAAAATGTAAAAAATACAAATAATATATCAAAAAATTCAGAAAAATAAAACTAATTCAGTTCAAAATGTTAAAAATACAAATAATATATCAAAAAAATCATAAAAATAAAACCAATTCAATTCAAAATGTTAAAAATACAAATAAATATTTCAAAAAATTCAGAAAAATAAAACTAATTCATAAAAAAATCATAAAAATACAAATAATATACCAAGAAATTCAGAAAAATCAAACTAATTCATTTCAATATCTTTCCGCCTCCCTCTTCCCACCAGTTCTTCCCGGCCGCATCTGTCTTTCCGCCTCACTCATCCCACCAGTTCTTCCCGGCCACCTTTGTCTTCCCGCCCCCCTCTTCCCGCTTATGTCTTTTCGCCCCCTCTTCCCGCATATTTCTTTCTGCCCCCCTCTTCGTGCGCTACATGTTTTATCTCATCGAGCAGTGCGTCCACCCACGCGTTGACATAGGCATCCCCAATGGGCCTGCCAAAGATGGTACCCGGAGTTTAATCAAAGCCCAAGACTCGAAGAATAAGAAGACTTGGAAGCCCATTTAGTAATAAGGAAAGATAGTTTGTATTAGGAAAGATAGAGATTTGTAATCTTACGGGTTGGGTACGAAACCCTCCCGAACTCTGTAACTTGTGTACTACGAAACCCTCGGCTCTGCCTCCTATATAAGGAGGAGTCGAGGGACAAAGAAAGGATCGAATGTACTCGTCAACATAACCCTAGTTTTTATAATCGTCGAGTACTTTTCGCTCGAACCTTCGAGATCTACTTGCCCTCTACTTCTAGCAAAACCCTAGTCTACAATCTGTAGGCATTGACAAATTAATCCTTTGTCAATTGGCGCCGTCTGTGGGAATTAGAGGTTGCAAGGAGCTGATCTCGATGGCACGTTCAAGATCGTCGACTTCGTCGGTGGCAAGCAATGCGATGGATCGAGGTAACCAGGAAAAACTGATCTAGTCGATTTTATTCCTCACCCGCCCTCCCGTATGGATGCATGTGCCTATCTGGAGGAGCCTATCGTCATGACGTTCGGAGAATTCCAATTTGGCGTCAACAAGGAAGGATCCTACCGTCTCGAAGTTCCGATCTCGTCGGAATTTTCGGCGGTCGATTCTAACTTTTCGTCAAGTGACGACGAGTTTTCGTCGCCACGCTTCGTCGACAACAAGGCAAGCGGAAAGCTCGCCAAGATCTTCTGCAACACATCCTTCGAGTCGTCTGCGGACTCCTTTATAAGCAGCGACTCTGACAGCGTCGACAGCTTCAACTTCATCGACAAATCTGTCGCCATCGGAAAGGTCTTCACCACTTTATATGATGGTGTCACCAATCCTGACAAAAATCAATACGCAAAATATCATCAGATCTATGCGATAGAAGAGGCAGGCCGATCAGAACCAGAAACGTCAGAGGCTTTCGATGATTTGGGAAATCCTTACATCGATCCCACTGATCTCAGAAAAGGCCTAGGCACTAAATACGTCGGGTCCTCACCTCGAGAAAGAGTACAACTCCCGCAAGCAGCGTGGGATAGGGCTGCAAGAGCCATGGATGGTTCAGAACCAATGACAGCCACTGCTACTGTACAAGAACTACAAGCATATCAATATAGACTTGCTCGGGTAAGCAGAGAATTGGAAAAACAGACAGCATCTTTGAATAGGAGAAAAGAGGCAGCTTCCGCATCAAGCAGACGCCGAGCAGAGTTAAGTCGACAATCAGGAACTTCGGGAGACAGTCACAGAGAAGCTCGGGGGAGAGCAATGTCTCGGTTGCAATACATACCCGAAGCAGAGAGAGGAAACATAATTCAAAATCTCGACATGTCCTTTATGTCGATTGATACAAGGGAAAATATCATCCCGAAAACGCCAGAAGCAGGGTACATGGCAACGCAAGCATACATTCTTGCGTCCAGACCACCCCCTGGGGACCCGAGAGAAGCATTGTTTAATATGGCAATGGCAGGAGTTGGAGTTATGGGAACAGCGTTCGCAGCAACGCCTCCCGAAGAAAATCCTAGGCAAAATAGTCCACGACCCACCGCAGCAGTTCAAGACCCACCAAGAACAAGTGGAGCAAGAGACACAGCAGTCCAAGTAAGGGTGGACAGAGCGCGACAAGAAAGAAGGGAGCGCCAGCACTCACCAGAAGTTGCCGACGAAGATATGTGTGGGCCCCGTGCTTTACGAGAAGGGTTCGAAAAACTCGAGTCCCAAAAGGATTCAAGTTACCCGAAAATTTCAAGAAATTCGACGGTTTGCAGGATCCCGAGGATTGGCTCGTTGATTATCTAGAGATGGTAAAGCTGGTAGGAGGAACCAGAGCAACATCCATGCAAAGTATCCAAGTTCACTTGAGCGGTGCCGCGAGATCTTGGATAAAGAAACTCCCCCCGAGTTCCATCGACAGCTGGGATAACTTTGAGGATATCTTTGTGAAAAACTTCCGATCCACCTGCAAGAAACCTGCGTCATTGGAAGAGTTGAGGGCGTGTCGACAGAAACATGACGAGTCGATGAGAAAATATATACAGCGGTGGAACATTATAAAAAACTCGACAGAAGATATATCTGACGAGAGAGCAATAGATGCGTTCGTGGCAGGAATTCGGCGAGGAGACTTCGTCGAGGACTTAGGGAGAACTAACCCTAAGACCATATCAGCACTCATGGAGATAGCCAATAAGTGGGCAGATGGAGAAGACGCAATATACAACAAGCGACACAGGTCGCCAGAAGAGGATCGTGGTCGAAACTATCAAAATAGAAGGCGATTTTCTCGCCAGTTCTACAACAACGATGCTCCTGGCCATATATCGGCTGGCTTTCGAGGAAATCCTGGAGGAAACAGTCGAGACGACTATCAAAGGAGTAACGAGCATCAAGGCGACAATAGAGGCGATTCTCGCGGCAACAGACAAAACAGTGGACCAAGGTTTCAAAGACCTTATGTGTCCCCCGAAGAGATGATGAACGGTCCGTGTCAAATGCACTTTTATCTTGACAATAATGGAAAGAGGCAGTCAGGGCATCTCCAGAAAGACTGCCGAAATTTTCAGGCAATGTTGCGAGCCGCAGGAATCGCAAATGCCCAAGCCGTGAATAGAAACCCCCAGGGGCCAAGGAGCGAGATCCACCTTCCACCTCCTCCCGCAATTACGGACGAAAATCGGCACCAGCTCAGAATAGCGGCAGCACCACACCCACCTCAGTATGTTGATCCTAATTCTAACGGTGCGGTCTCGATGATTCAGAAAGCTAGGCCGTCCAACAGGGCGCAGAAGGTAATCTCACGACAAGTGTTCATGGCAGAGAAGATGCCTCCACCAACAGTCGAGTACTTAAATTGGTCGGGGCAAGACATCGGCTTCACAATCGCGGACCATCCGCAGCAAGTTCCTCGACCAGGACAATCAGCACTCATCTTACCCGCAGTAATCGCTGGTTTTGACATGTCGAGAGTTTTCATAGATGGCGGCAGCAGCTTAAACCTTATGTACGCAGATACATTGAGGAAGATGAACATATCCCTGGCAAACTTGAAACCAACTGACACACGTTTCCACGGGATTACACCAGAGAAGCCAAGTTACCCATTGGGCAAGATCAACCTCGACGTTCAGTTTGGAACCCGAGAAAACTACAGGATAGAGAATTTGGAGTTCGAAGTTGTGGATTTCCCGTCGCAATATCACGCTCTGTTGGGACGACCAGCGTATGCCAGGTTCATGGCAGTACCGCATTATACATATCTGTTGTGGAGGTTGCCTGGGCCCAAGGGACCTATCACAATCAAAGGAAGTTTCGCGTTATCCGATAAATGCGACAAGGATTTTCATCGACTGTCAGAAACTTTCGGGATGCAAGCAGAGTATGCGGCGCCAAGGTTCACTGATAAAATGTGCTATTCCAGCAGCCGAAAAGCACTCGACAAAATATTCTCAGAGCGCTAAAAGTCGCGAATAAATCTCTGAATGCCGCAAAACTTTGCGAAGGTAAGACCCCGGATCCGTTCGAGCGGCGTGGCACCGTCTCCGACGGCGGATTGCTACTATTTTCCGTATCAACGGATACGAAGAAAAATCCTAACGGACGCGTTAGGTACCCGATAAAATATGGTCGGGACTCGACGGAATGGTAAGACCTTAAGCGGCACCTCGTCGAAGTTTACACCCAGTATCCCGAGATCATGTCCAGGGACGTGATTTTGAAGTAGGTTTTTGCGGATTGCCACTAGAGCAGTTAACTAGTACCTGATCCGTCAGATGAACTAGCCCCAATTACCGTTATCCCTGTACAAAATAGTGATTGCATATCGAAAGATTATGTAATGAGTAAAATTGGAGATTTTCCCTGATTCTTCGATTCAAGAAAAATCTCGGGGGCTACTGACATAGGCATCCCCAATGGGCCTGCCAAAGATGGTACCCGGAGTTTAATAAAAGCCCAGAACTCGAAGAATAAGAAGACTTGGAAGCCCATTTAGTGATAAGGAAAGATAGTTTGTATTAGGAAAGATAGAGATTTGTAATCTTACGGGTTGGGTACGAAACCCTCCCGAACTCTGTAACTTGTGTACTACGAAACCCTCGGCTCTGCCTCCTATATAAGGGGGAGTCGCGGGACAAAGAAAGGATCGAATCTACTGTCAACATAACCCTAGTTTTTATAATCGTCGAGTACTTTTCGCCTGAACCTTCGAGATCTACTTGTCCTCTACTTCTAGCAAAACCCTAGTCTACAATCTGTAGGCATTGACAAATTAATCCTTTGTCATGCGTCCTTATCCTGCCGATAGCTTTAGTCACGGTTGCACCCTCCAGCCGGGACTAAAGCTTACCCAAACATCCTTATCCCACCGACAGTTTTCTTAGATGACACAAAAACCACCTTTAGTCCCGGTTGCACCCACCAGCCGGGACTAAAGCTTACCCAGACGTCCTTATGTTACCCTCCAAAACCCACCGACGGGCAATGGCTAAGCAACACGAAGAGCCGGGAGGCTCCCAAGGCCGCTTAGTGGACCCTGGCACCTCGCGTCGTCCCGCAAATCTTCCAGCCACGTCCCGGCGGTTGCTAGGGCGTGCCACCCGACCTAGACCCGATCGAGGAAGGTGTTAGAGTGCTTCGATTGTTCCTGCATGGTAGACACGTAAACATTAAATACGAGCCCTATCGGCTCTCAGGTTTCCCTGTGGATCGGCTCAAGGAGCCGATCGCCCCATGTTTCACGTTGGATTTACAATGGCATGGGGATCCTGCTTGATCAAAACAAAGCTAAAGCGATCCACGACAGTTTAGGGTTTTCACCGCATAACCGGAACGTCCTACGTGTGATCGGGCCTAGCAGCTACGGAAGATGATGCAAACTACCCCTACGAGAGGCCTAAAAACCAACATAACGTTGATTCCCGGAACATCCCTTGCAGGGACGGTAAACAACATCTAACGCACTACCGGATCGTCCGACCCCAGCATAAGGCCTAACTATGCGGATATTAAACTAATCCCTGCGGAGCAAGGAGCAACTATAACGGATCGGATCTACTAAGTAACGAACAAGCAAGATGCTGCCCTTACACCTGGATAGGTGTAAGGGCAGCTAGGTGTCGAGGGACGGCATTGCCACGCAGATATGCACGCGAAAGCATCAATGCAAGCCCCTAAACACCTAATGATAAATAGTACTGCTCGCCATCAACAAGGCTTCAGCACGAGCAGTACAAGGTAGACGAATAAACGTATATCGCCTAGATCGCTAGATGCGATCTAGGCAGCATGGTGCTTACCCGGGAGAAACCCTCGAAGAAAGGGGTGGCGATGCGCCTGATTTGTGTTGGTTGAACGATGATTGTCCTCCTTTTCCGATAACCCTAGATACATATTTATAGTCCAAGGGACTTTCTAATTGAGGCGTGCACCTAACCGTGCACGGGCCAGACTCTATCTCTCAATCTAAATTACAATGCGACCTACTATATTACAAATACACGGGCAGCTAAGCCCAAACCCTTAGCGCAAGGCTGCTTCGAAGATACTCCACGTGTACGTCCTTCAAGCCCATCTTCACTTGCGGCCCATCTCCTGATTTGGCCAAAATCGGGTGGTAACACATGCCCCCCTGGTTTTGATAATGATAATTGCAAAACCATCCGTCTCCTTCGAAGGGTCATGTCGTGGCAGAACCGTCGCAGTTTTCTTCATGATGACGTCTTGCCTTCTCAACTTCCTGCACGATTTGGACAGCTTTTGGCCCCATGTCCTCGGAAACTGCTTCGACAATTAAATTTCCATCTCCTTTTATTTAACCGCATCGAACAGTTCTCCTCTTCACCCCTCTGCATCAGCACTTCCAAAAATCCTCCTCCGCCGCCATGTCTTCCTCTTCTTCCTCCTCCACTTCATCGGGTCTTTCCTACGTGTCCTCCCCCATCCGGGAATCAACACCAGAGTGGGGTACGCAGGCGGCATACGATATCCTTGCCCCAACAGCGTGGGACAAGGAGGACCATGACTTCTCCGTCTGGTCCGAGGATGACAAGTCCTCAACTGACGGGGAGAGTGACCTCCGCTTCCTCGCCAATGAGGAAGCGGTGGAGGCAAGCGACGACGACCGCTTTTCCTGGGACGGGGTTACCTCTTCCGAGGAGGTGAAGGAAGAGGAGGAGGACGACAGCTCCTCCGACGAGCCGCTGGCCAAACGCCATTGCCCCTGGCCCGGGAACCTCAGCGACTTCGACAGCGAAGGCGATGATGCTGACGAGGAGGATGAGGACGACGAGGGTCCTGCCGGCGGCCGCTACAGCAGTGATGACGAGCCCGCCGGAAGCACCGATAGCGGCGGCGACGGCGATGATGAGGGCAACAATAGCCCCTAGATAGGATCCCTAGCATAGGATCAGTAGTAGTAGGAGGGGCAATGTATTCCCCCCGGCCTTCCTTTTGAGAGCAATCAACTCTTTTCATGTAAGAAATCTGATTATTGATTGAAGAAATTTCTCCAATTTGGCTCTGCTGACTCCTTGCAAATTGATTTAGCTGATTCTCCCTTGTATTGATTTTGCCGATTGTTGGCCTGATCAATGCTCGATGAACCGATGGCAACGCATCGGTCTCTTATGATAAATTTCGAGATAGATCAGTTCAGATCCTCAAATTTCAGTCGAACAGGACCACACCGGAATCGCGCACACCTTAAATTTTGGAAATCCGAGTCCCCTGAGCTTAATGTCAGCTTTAATCGGCAAGACTCCAGAATTGATGCCTTCAGGAGAACTCTAGGACCATTGCTGAACATCTTGATCGCCTACAACTTTCGCCGCGATGCTTTGTCTCTTTGCAGCAACAAACTGGCCCAAAGCCTATCAATTATGATGGCTCCTTCTTCAAACTCCTCCTGCCAACCTGGTAACTTTCCTCTGCAAGAGTCCTCCACCCTTCAACATGGTTATGATGCAGAGACAGCCGATTTCAACACCATCGGTTTTTCAGAGCGAAGAATCTTCAGGGCTAGCTGCCCCCCGAGCCTCAGTCAAGGCGAGAATGAAAGTGTACCAGCCGCATTGGGCCACTATCGGCTTCCCAACTGTAGTGCGGCATCAGCCGATTCTAACCAAATCGGCTTTCAAGAGCAGAGAACCTTCAAGGTGAGCTGCCCCCCGAGCTGCTCCAGCTCTTCATCAAAACTGGGCAGGAGAGCTTACGCCCAAGGAGACAGTGCACTAGGACGGTTTTGGAAGGATCAGCAGCTCCCCTGAACTAAGAAGCTTTATTCTTGGCTCCATTCTTGCGCCTTGCTGCTCAGATTGGTCCATCACCTCGGGCAGACTGATGCGGCTTCTAGTGAAGATGTTTGATGAAGTTGTCGCCTTGGTCCAGCCCCAGGAGGAAGTATCACAGCCGATTGAATGTTCATTGGCTGTTCTCATGATCCTAACCTGATCTGCATGCTTACGCAGGCGCTGCTGATCCTGAAGATTTGCTAATGGAGCCACCAACCATTCCACTGAGGGACTCCTTCAGTAGCCTTGCTGCGTAACTTGATGACTGCTCCATTAGGCTTCTGCTTGCCACAGTTGTATCCCTTGAGTCGATGGCCGTGCATCGGCTTTGAATTCTTAAGTCGATGTCTACGCATCGGCTGTGCCCAAAAATTTCTGTATTTTCGATTTTTTACGGCCGATTTGTTTACGTATCGGCCCCCATACTTGAGCTGTTCCGCTGGGCATTTGATATCTACTCCGAGCTTCGTATCCTCGTGTCTTATCCATCTATGTGCCCCCGAGCCGATTCTGTCAAGTAATTGATGGTATCGGCTCTTCAGGCATCTGTTGGATCAATGCTGAACACAGACAAAAGTATGTTGAGGATAATTTTGGCCGATTGCGGGAATCGGCCTCCTTTTCCGTTGCACTGCTTGACGATGGTTTGCAACTTCTTGGATTTCCATTGTAGCTACGTGGCATGCTGGAGATAAGATCCTTTGCTTTTCATTTTTTGAGGGCCGATCTCAGGGACCGGCCTTGCCACGTACGTCCAATGTCCTGGACTTGCTACTCTGTTAGGCCGGTAGATAAAACCAGCCTTACCCCATTTTTCGAAGCTTCGATGCGCTCACAACCCTCTAAACTGATTCCAGAGAGCGGCTCTTGGTTATCACGCTTCCCACACGCTCATGGCAGCTAATGATATCTCGATTGAGTCATCCGCCTGAACGACTTCCACTTCATCTCCATCCCACTGTATGATGCATTGGTGCATTGTAGACGGAATGCAACAGTTAGCATGAATCCAGTCCCTTCCCAATAGGACGGCGTAATTGCTTTTGCTGTCAACGATGAAGAACGCGGTAGGTATGGTCTTCCGGCCTACAGTAAGTTCTACATTCAGAACACCTTTCGCTTCTGACGCCTGGCCGTTGAAATCGCTTAATGTGATGTTGGTCTTGATCAGATCATCGCTAGAATGCCCCAAGCGTCGTAGCATGGAATACGGCATTATGTTGACTGCCGCTCCGGTGTCCACCAACATCTTGCTGACAGGCTGCCCGTTGATGTAACCCCTCAAGTATAGGGCTTTCAAATGCCTGTAGCTTCTATCTCGTGGCTTCTCAAAGATAACTGGTCGTGGACCGCAGTCAAATTGAGCCACTGAAACCTCCTCGTCGCTTGGAGCGCGAAACTCCGACGGGAGTATAAACACCATGTTTGTGCCAGCCGATGTCTCTGCATCGGCATCAGCCGATGCCTGTGCCTCGGCTTTCGCCTGTTTTGGGCGCCATACTTTCTTTGGTGGGCGCGCCTTCGCCTCCAATGTTTGCTGAATTTTCACGGCCAGATCGGGCCGCGCTCTTCTCAACGTGTACAGGTACTGTGCCTCGGCTTCTTCCAGGTTTCGCAGCCGCTGCACTCTACGCTTCTGAGAGTGGCTGAGTCCATCAGGGCACCACCTTGGTCGGTGATACCTATCTTCTTCTCCATCTGACTCCTCGAAGTCCTCTTCTTGAGATGACTCAGCTCGTTTGTTAATAGGTGGGAGAGGCCCTAGGCGCTCGAACACTGAATCTACATTTGTCCTCTTCCTTTGCTGTTTGCACTCTGGGCAGTTCTCGATTGTTGGCAATCGGCTCATTCCTGAGTCCCAGCAATGTTTGAAGAAGGGACAGTTCCAGTGCTTATCCACGTCGTCTTGCTCCCTTGACCTTCCTCTAGCGTGGCGTTCGTACCCGTCGTTGTTTCTGTCGTGCTGACGATACCTCCTGTTTTCTGCATCAGACCGGCGATATGTTTTATCGTCTTTGTCGTAGCGCCGACGTCGGTCATACTGCTGCTCACATTTGTTGAGGAGATGCGCGGAGAGTGGGCGTTGATACCGCGTGCTTCTCACCTCCTCCTCGGTTAGGTACCGTCTGTCATCATCTTGGGGCCGGTCGCGTGGAACGGCCTCCACTTTATCTTTGCCACGAGAGTGGCTGCTCTCTGCTTTGTCTTTGCCATGGCGGATCACAAACCCTGCCATATTGACATCAAAAGAGAACCCTGGCTCCCTTATGGAGTGGCTTAGGTCCACCATGTTGACGTCCGGAAACGGACGCATGTCTACCTTCATGGCAAACTGTCCGAAAGTTAATCGGCCTGATTCTATCGCCATCTGAATTTGTGCGCGTAATACTTTGCAGTCGTTGGTGGCGTGCGTGAATGTATGATGCCATTTGCAGTATGGCCGTTTGTTCATCTCTTGTGCCGTAGGGATCTTGTGGCCTTCAGGGAGCTTCAACTGTTTCTCTTTCAGTAGCAGATCGAAGATCTGTTCAGTTTTGCTCACATCAAAGTCCAACCCTCTTGGAGGCCCTGGCGGGTTCACCCATTTGCAGGACACAGGTACTGGCGTCCGAGTCCACTCGGCTACTGCGACTTCTTGATCTTCCGCAGAATCTTCATCCTCATCGGCGTTGACCAGGGTTATCGCGCGCTTGAACTTGTCCTGGTACAGTTCTGGATGGCGTTGTTCATATAAGGTCAGTCTACTGACCAGGTGCGTCAACGAGTTGTACTCTACTTGGAACGTCAGATCTTTGAATGACGCTGCAAGGCCTGCCACGGCCAGCTCGACTGCTTCTTTCTCAGTTAAATGAACCGAATAGCATCGGTTCTTGACAGTTCTGAAACGCTGAATGTACTGAGACACTGTCTCTCCTCGCCTCTGCCGAACCTGTGCTAGTTCGGCAATACCAGCTTCAGTAGCTTCGAATGATATTGGGTGTGAAAGCTGTTCCTCCAGCTGCTTCCATGATCGTACTCGAATTTGGCTGCAGCGAGGTGTACCATCCAAAAGCTTGGACCGGTGAGGGATTGCGAGAAGCACCTCACCCGTAGGCGATCCGATGCCGAAGCCATGCCCGAGCTGGGCCAAGTATCGGCTCACGTGCTCGATGGAGCTAGATCCTTCGACCCACTGAATTTGTTGAAGTCCGGAAGCCGGTACTTAGGTGGTAGTGGGATCGGGTCGAACTCATTGGGGTACGGCTTGGAATAGCCGATTATCTTCTTCTTCGGCAAGATGCCGAACTGATCTCTCAGGACTGCACTGATCTGATCTGCGGTGGAGGTAGTGGCAGTTGAGCTTTCCTGGACTGGTGCAGTGGTATACTTGGCTAGCCACGCCTGTTTCTCAGCTTCTGCTCCCAAACCCCCCGCTGCTGCAGTCGTTCCTCCTGCCGGAACAATGGCTCCTGTTCCGGCAATCCCTCCTGTTGGAGCCTGGATCGCCTGCGTCCAGTTGTTGCAGTCCGGCACAAACGTGCACACGTATCCGTGTGGGATCTCCTTGGGCGGCTCATATAAGAAATGGTAGTCGCCCGGATCACCTCCAACCTTGTAGACAACGTATGCCGGTGAACCTTGTTGCTGTGGAGCTGTCATCGCGTACGGCAATGGTGGCCTGGTGTGGAGTTGCACCTCTCCTTGGTGAGTCCCTAGAACAGGTCCTGAAGGGGAGTACCGACGCTCCATGACTTCTTGGACCACCCGGAGCGCAACGCGCTCCAAAGAATTCACCAGGCTCTCAGAATGCCGATGTAGCGAGTGAGCCACCACGTAGTTGATTTCCTGTCGCAGGGCTCTGGTACGTTCATCTGAAGGGAGAGACAGATCCACCCCTTCAAGGACGCCTTGTGGCGTGAATCCTTTGAACCTGATGCCGTGCGAACGAGTCTTCTCAAAGGAGCCGATGAGTTCGGCTTCAACGATGGCCTTCAGCTCATCGTACTTCTTCTTATGATCAGGAGGGAGATCCTCGTATGTGATCTGCTCCTCTGCCATCTCGGATGTCGGTGTTGACGTGGATGTTGCAGAAGATGGTCCCACCGGGCGTGCCAGAATGTGTTACCCTCCAAAACCCACCGACGGGCAATGGCTAAGCAACACGAAGAGCCGGGAGGCTCCCAAGGCCGCTTAGTGGACCCTGGCACCTCGCGTCGTCCCGCAAATCTTCCAGCCACGTCCCGGCGGTTGCTAGGGCGTGCCACCTGACCTAGACCCGATCGGGAAGGTGTTAGAGTGCTTCGATTGTTCCTGCATGGTAGACACGTAAACATTAAATACGAGCCCTATCGGCTCTCGGGTTGCCTCGTGGATCGGCTCAAGGAGCCGATCGCCCCATGTTTCACGTTGGATTTACAATGGCATGGGGATCCTGCTTGATCAAAACAAAGCTAAAGCGATCCACGACGAGTTTAGGGTTTTCACCGCATAACCGGAACGTCCTACGTGTGATCGGGCCTAGCAGCTACGGAAGATGATGCAAACTACCCCTACGAGAGGCCTAAAAACCAACATAACGTTGATTCCCGGAACATCCCTTGCGGGGACGGTAAACAACATCTAACGCACTACGGATCGTCCGACCCCGGCATAAGGCCTAACTATGCAGATATTAAACTAATCCCTGCGGAGCAAGGAGCAACTATAACGGATCGGATCTACTAAGTAACGAACAAGCAAGATGCTGCCCTTACACCTGGATAGGTGTAAGGGCAGCTAGGTGTCGAGGGACGGCATTGCCACGCAGATATGCACGCGAAAGCATCAATGCAAGCCCCTAAACACCTAATGATAAATAGTACTGCTCGCCATCAACAAGGCTTCAGCACGAGCAGTACAAGGTAGACGAATAAACGTATACTGCCTAGATCGCTAGATGCGATCTAGGCAGCATGGTGCTTACCGGGAGAAACCCTCGAAGAAAGGGGTGGCGATGCGCCTGATTTGTGTTGGTTGAACGATGATTGTCCTCCTTTTCCGATAACCCTAGATACATATTTATAGTCCAAGGGACTTTCTAATTGAGGCGTGCACCTAACCGTGCACGGGCCAGACTCTATCTCTCAATCTAAATTACAATGCGACCTACTATATTACAAATACACGGGCAGCTAAGCCCAAACCCTTAGCGCAAGGCCGCTTCGAAGATACTCCACGTGTACGTCCTTCAAGCCCATCTTCACTTGCGGCCCATCTCCTGATTTGGCCAAAATCGGGTGGTAACACCTTATCCCACCGACAGTTTTATTAGATGATACAAAACCACCTTTAGTCCCGGTTGCACCCACCAGCCGGGACTAAAGATTAGATGACCAGCTCTGGATTCCTCTTCTTCCCGCCATTTCTTCCCTGTCTTCCCGCCTCTTTCTTCCCGCCAATTTCTTCCCGCCTCTTTCTTCCCGCCTCTTTCTTCCCGCCACTTTCTTCCCGCCTCCTGTCTTCCCGCTCCCATTTTTCCCGCCATTTCTCACTACATATATGTAGCCCGACTTGGCCAGCATTATCACATCTCTACAATCTCTCATCACTCTCTCATGGCTTCCACCTCACCCACTCTAACCTACCAGCAGGTGGAGGAGCTTTGCGCCTCGAACTACCCTTGCCCACCGGGCTACCGCGTCCCCGCCGGGCTGGAGCCTAAGCGCCGGCGGCGTGCCGATCCCTCCCTCCCTCGAGGTGCTGCGCGCCGGGCGGCCATCACGAACCAGTACTACCTCGACCTCACGCCGGAGCATCGGATGAATCCCCGCTGGCATCCCGATAACCAGCATACTTGGGACGCCTTCTTCATCAATCGGCGTGAGAGGGCGGTCGCCA
The DNA here is from genome assembly GCF_022539505.1 of Lolium rigidum. Classification (NCBI taxonomy): domain Eukaryota; kingdom Viridiplantae; phylum Streptophyta; class Magnoliopsida; order Poales; family Poaceae; genus Lolium; species Lolium rigidum. The sequence goes on along the minus strand of NC_061511.1, from coordinate 7,371,732 downwards.
GGTATGAGGAGGACGGTCTGCCTCCTGGGAACTTCCACGAGGCCGGCCGTCGGCTATGGTGGTACGGCCGGACTCTGCAGAGCGTCATGGACTACATCACGGCCGGCGATATCCCTCGCCTGCGCTACCCTCAGTTCGAGCCATGAGCGCCGCCCGACGACAGCGACGACAGCAGTGACGATGACGGCGGCAACTTAGAAGGCGACGACTACCAGTACAACGGCGGCGACTATGAAGACTACGAGTATGCATATTATACGCCTCGGCAGGAGTATGACTAAATCACTCCAAATTTCATGTATCATCAGTGCTATCTCGAATCAATCGAATCATTCGAAAATGGACACCAAAACACATCACGGATAATATAATTCACATGATCCATTCAACAAAGTTTGGTACAATAAATTATTACACATCATTTCTTCCCTTGTGTCCCTGCTTGCTTACGATTGGGCCGTATCCATGGAGCATCCTCATCATTTAACTTAATGCTTGAGTCGGTGTTCACTTTGAAGGGCGGAATTTCACCAAACATATTATAATCTTCTGACATATCTGTCTTGTCCTCCAGTCCCACGATGTTTCTTTTCCCTGAAAGAACAATGTGGCGCTTTGGATCATCGCATGATGTATTGATCGTTTTCTTATCTTTCCGTTTCCTCGGTTTGCTACTCATGTCCTTGACATAGAAAACCTGAGCGACATCTTTCGCTAGGACGAATGGTTCGTCAAGGTAACCAAGATTGTTGAAATCCACCATTGTCATTCCGTATTGCTGGTCCACCTTTACCCCACCTCCTGTTAGCTTGAACCATTTGCACCGGAACAAAGGGACCTTGAAGGAGGGTTCATAGTCAAGTTCCCATATCTCCTCTATGTAACCATAATATGTGACCTTTTGCACATTCTCGGTTGCTGCATCAAAGCGGACACCACTGTTATGGTTGGTGCTCTTTTTATCTTGGGCGATCGTGTAAAATGTATTACCATTTATCTCGTACCCTTGGAAAGTCGTTATAGTCGAAGATGGTGTCTTGGACAACATGTACAGCTGATCTACAACATCATTGTCATTCATAAAATGTTTTCTCAACCAACCGCCGAAAGTCTCCATGTGGGCCTTCCTAATCCAGGATTCAGGCTTCCCCGGGTTGTCCGAGCGTAAAATATTCTTGTGTTTCTCAAAGTACGGAGCCACCAAGCTGGAATTGGTCAGAACTGTGTGGTGAGCTTCAGTCAGAGAATGGCCGTCCATACATATCATTGATTTCCTTCCGATCATGCCTTTTCCACTTAGTCTCCCCTCGTGCCGCGATCGATGAAGACCAATCGGCTTAAGGTCAGGAACAAAGTCAACACAAAACTCAATTACCTCCTCATTTCCATAGCCCTTGGCGATGCTACCTTCTGGCCTAGCACGGTTACGAACATATTTCTTTAATACTCCCATGAACCTCTCGAAGGGGAACATATTGTGTAGAAATATAGGACCGAGAATGGAAATCTCTTCGACTAGGTGAACCAGGAGGTGCGTCATAATATTGAAGAAGGATGGTGGGAACACCAACTCGAAACTGACAAGACATTGGACCATATCGTTCTGTAACCGTGGTAGAACTTCTGGATTAATTACCTTCTGAGAGATTGCATTGAGGAATGCACATAGCTTCACAATGGCTACTCGAACATTTTCCGGCAGGAGCCCCCTCAAAGCAATCGGAAGCAATTGCGTCATAATCACGTGGCAGTCGTGAGACTTCAGGTTTTGGAACTTTTTCTCCGCCATGTTTATTATTCCCTTTATATTGGACGAGAATCCAGATGGGACCTTCATACTGCTCAGGCATTCAAAAAAGATGACCTTCTCTTCTTTGGTCAGAGCGTAGCTGGCACGACCTTGAAACCATTCCGGATGCCGGTCATCAGGGTCTTTCAAACGTTGCTGGTCCTGCCGTGCTTCCTTTGTATCATTTGTCTTCCCATACACGCCCAAGAATTCCTCTTCTTTGTGCTCATCCCACACACGGACACCAGGTCTGCCCCACAACTATAAAAGTTCATCAACTAATGGCCTTAGGTACACATCGATGTCGTTGCCGGGTTGCTTCGGACCTTGGATGAGCACTGGCATCATAATGAACTTCCGCTTCATGCACAACCAAGGAGGAAGGTTGTAGATGCATAGAGTCACGGGCCAAGTGCTATGGCTGGAGCTCTGCTCGCCAAAAGGATTCATGCCATCTGTACTTAGACCAAATCTTATGTTCCTTGCGTCAGCTGCAAAATCTTTAAACTCTCTGTCGATCTTTCTCCATTGCGTTCCATCTGCGGGGTGTCTCAACTCCCCGTCCGACTTACGGTCCTCTTTGTGCCATCGCAACAACTTGGCATGCTCTTTGTTCCTGAACAGACGTTTCAACCATGGTATTATAGGAGCATACTGATACGTCGCAAACGTATCTATAATTTCTTATGTTCCATGCTACTTTTATTACAATACTTGAATGTTTTATACATACTTTACAGCATTATTATACATATTCCGGCACTAACCTATTAACAAGATGCCGAAGCGCCGATTCTTCGTTTTCTGCTTGTTTTTGGTTTCAGAAATCCTAGTAAGGAAATATTCTCGGAATTGGACGAAATCAACGCCCAGGGGCCTATTTTTACACGAAGCTTCCAGAAGACCGAAAGGGAGACAAAGTGGGGCCACGAGGTGGGGACACTCCAGGGCGACGCGGCCCAAGCCCTGGCCGCGCCGGCCTGGTGTGTGGCCCCCTCGTGACGCCCTTTGACCTACCCTTCCGCCTACTTAAAGCCTCCGTCGCGAAACCCCCTGTACCGAGAGCCACGATACGGAAAACCTTCCAGAGACGCCGCCGTCGCGAATCCCATCTCGGGGGATTCAGGAGATCGCCTCCGGCACCCTGTCGGAGAGGGGAATCATCACCGGATTGATGCGTGAGTAGTTCATCCTTGGACTATGGGTCCATAGCAGTAGCTAGATGGTTGTCTTCTCCGCTTGTGCTTTCATTGTATTAGATCTTGTGAGCTGCCTAACATGATCAAGATCATCTATTTGTAATGCTACATGTTGTGTTTGGCGAGATCCGATGAATAGAGAATACTATGTTAAGTTGATTATCAATCTATCATATATGTGTTGTTTACGTTCTTGCATGCTCTCCGTTGCTAGTAGAGGCTACTGGCCAAGTTGATACTTGTAACTCCAAGAGGGGTAATTATGCTCGATAGTGGGTTCATGCCTCCATTTAATGCAGGACGGTGACGAGAAAGTTCTAAGGTTGTGGATGTGTTGTTGCTACTAGGGATAAAACATTGATGCTTTATCTAAGGATATTTGTGTTGATTACATTACGCGCCATACTTAATGCAATTATCCGTTGTTTACAACTTAATACCGGAAGGGGTTCGGATGATAACTCTGAAGGTGGATTATTTAGGCATAGATGCATGCTTGGATAGCGGTCTATGTACTTTGTCGTAATGCCCTGATTAAATCACTTAGTAATCATCGTTGATATGTATTGAATCTTTATTTGTCAATTGCTCGCTTGTAATTTGTTCACCCAGACATGTTAGTTATCTTATTGGAGAGACACCACTAGTGAACTGTGGACCCCGGTCCATTCTTTTACATCTGAATACATTCTACTGTTTTTACTTGTTCTTTGCAAACAAACACCATCTTCCACTCGATACACTTAATCCTTTGTTTTCAGCAAGCCGGTGAGATTGACAACCTCAGCCGTTACGTTGGGACAAAGTACTTTGATTGTGTTGTGCAGGTTCCACGTTGGCGCCGGTTTCACTGGTGTTGCGCCGCACTACATTCCTCCACCAACAACCTTCATGTGCTTCTTGGCTCCTACTGGTTCGATAACCTTGGTTTCTTTCTGAGGGAAAACTTGTCACTGTGCGCATCATACCTTCCTCTTGGGGTTCCCAACGGACGTGTACTTTACGCGCATCAAGGACTGTTTTTCTGGCGCCGTTGCCGGGGAGATCAAGACACGCTGCAAGGGGAGTCTCCACTTCCAATCTCCCTACTTCGTTTTTGTCTTGCTTTATTTTATTTACTACTTTGTTTGCTGCGCTTAAACAAAACACATAAAAATTAGTTGCTAGCTTTACTGTATTTACTGTCTTGTTCTCTATATCAAAAACACAAAAAAATTAGTTACTTGTCTTTACTTTACTTGTTTAGTTTACTTTTTGTTTATTTCATCATGTTTCCTCCTAAGTACACTCTAAAAGACATACCGGTAGGCCGAGGGTCTATAATTGGAAGAGATAATATAGAAGATTTTTTCACTCATGTTAGTATAGCTGAAGATTTTGAAGATAGACACTTGGTAGAACTTGCTCCTACTTATGAAATTGTTGTTGCTTCTTTAGTACACATGTTGGAAATTAAATTTGTTAATCTTAATCCTATAATTCAGCCTATGTTTCTTACACTCTCTGATATGGAGGAAGGAGAAAAGAAAGATTTTGTCTTAGAAACTCTTCTAAAAGAATTTGGTGGTGTAGCAAGAGAGGCTAGAAAAGTCTTTACTAAATATAAAATGCTTGGATCTTACACCAACTTTGCTAGTATCTTTAAAAAGATGGATATGGATAGAATTAAGTATACTAATAATATTAATGATGGTAGAGAAATTAAGGCGCCAATACCTAGTAAGCTCCTAGGGATGTATGAAGCTTTGGAAAATAACTATGCTTGGCTTGTTCCTAAAAATTTGTTTGATGAGAATAGCAAGCCTAAGAGTAATGAAAAGGGGGCCTCTGAAACTTACATAGATAAAATAACATGCATTGTGGAAGAAACTTCCAACACCCCTGGAGATAATGTTGATGCTCCATCTCTTGATGTTACTTGATTTGCACTTTCTGCGCCTAGCTGAAAGGCGTTAAAGAAATTGCTGTAGTAAAATAAAGACACTTTCTGCGCCTAGCTGAGAGGTTTCTACAGTAGTAAACAACTTCCAAGACTCAACAAAACAAAAATGTCTTTATTTTACTACAGCAATTTTTGTTTTGTTGAGTCTTGGAAGTTGTTTACTACTGTAGAAACCTCTCCTTATCATGTTTTTGTGCCAAGTAAAGTTTCTATGCTAAAGTTGATGCTATATTTGGGATCGCTGCGCAGAAACAGCATTGCTGTCTGTCACGAATTCTGGCATAAGTCTCTGTAAAAAAATCAAAAAAATCTGCAAATTTACGAGCGTGATCCTCAGATATGTACGTAACTTTCATTAGTTTTGAGTTTTTCCATTTGAGCAAGTTAATTGCCCCTTCCAGATGCATCTTTACGGACTGTTCTATTTTTGACAGATTCTGTCTTTTATTTCGCATTGCCGCTTTTGCTATGTTGAATGAGTTTCTTTGTTCCATTAACTTTCAGAAGCTTTGTGCAATGTCCAGAAGTGTTAAGAATGATTGTGTCACCTCTGAATATGTGAATTTGTGGTTATGCACTAACCCTCTAATGAGTTTGCTTGAAGTTTGTGTGAAGGAAGTTTTCAAGGGTCAAGAGAAGAGGATGATATACTATGATCAAGAAGAGTGAAAGGTATAAGCTTGGGGATGCCCCGGTGGTTCATCCCTGCATATTTTAAGAAGACTCAAGCATCTAAGCTTGGGGATGCCCAAGGCATCCCCTTCTTCATCGACAACATTATCAGGTCACTTCTAGTGAAACTATATTTTTATTCCGTCACATTCTTATGTTCTTTACTTGGAGCGTCGGTTTGTTTTTATTTTTGTTTTGTTTTGAATAAAGTTGGATCCCGCCATTCTTATATTGGAGATATTACGCTCCGCTTTTTCTTATGGAACACTTGTGTTCTTAATTGTGCTTTAATGTTCATGGCGAAAGCTAATTGCTTCGTTAGATTGCTATTTGGTTGGAATTGGAAAGTGCTGCATATGGTTTGATAATTTGGCTCTCATAGATCATGTTTAAGCTCTTGCATCATGTAGTTTAATCTATTAATGAAGAACTACTGTAGAGCTTGTTTAATTTGGTTTGCATGATTGTTCTCTCTAAGTCTAGATATTTTTGGGTAAAGTGTTTGAACAACAAGACAGTGTAGAGCCTTATAATACTTGCAATATGTTCTTGTGTGAGTTTTGCTGTACCCGTTCATACTTGTGTTTGCTTCAAACAACCTTGCTAGCCCAAACCTTGTACTGAGAGGAAATGCTTCTCGTGCATCCAAACACCTTGAGCCAAACTGACATAGGCATCCCCAATGGGGCTGCCAAAGATGGTACCCGGAGTTTAATCAAAGCCCAGGACTCGAAGGATAAGAAGACTTGGAAGCCCATTTAGTGTTAAGGAAAAATAGTTTGTATTAGGAAAGATAGAGATTTGTAATCTTACGGGTTGGGTACGAAACCCTCCCGAACTCGTAACTTGTGTACTACTGAAACCCTCGGCTCCACCTCCTATATAAGGGGGAGTCGAGGGACAAAGAAAGGATCGAATCTATCGTCAACATAACCCTAGTTTTCATAATCGTCGAGTACTTTTCGACTTGAAACCTTCGAGATCTACTTGCCCTCTACTTCTAGCAAAACCCTAGTCTACTATCTGTAGGCATTGACAAATTAATCCTTTGTCAATTGGCGCCGTCTGTGGGAATTAGAGGTTGCAAGGAGCTGATCTCGATGGCACGTTCAAGATCGTCGACTTCGTCGGTGGCGAGCATTGCGATGGATCGAGGTAATCAGGAAAAAACTGATCTAGTCGATTTTATTCCTCACCCACCCTCCCGTGTGGATGCATGTGCCTATCTGGAGGAGCCCATCATCATGACGTTCGGAGAATTCCGATTTGGCGTCAACAAGGAAGGATCCTACCGTCTCGAAGTTCCGATTTCGTCGGAATTTTCAGTGGTCGATTCTAACTTTTCGTCGAGTGACGGGAAGCTTTCGTCGCCACGCTTCGTCGACGACAAGGCAAGCGGAAAGCTCGCCAAGATCTTCAGCAACACATCCTTCGAGTCGTCTCGCGGACTCCTTTATAAGCAGCGATTCCGAGCGAGCGTCGACAGCTTCAACTTCATCGACAAATCTGCTACCATCGGAAAGGTCTTCACCACTCTATATAATGGTGTCACCAATCCCGACAAAAATCAATACGCAAAATATCATCAGATCTATGCGATAGAAGAGGCAGGCCGATCAGAACCAGAAACGTCAGAGGCTTTCGATGATTTGGGAAATCCTTACATCGATCCCGCCTGATCTCGGAAAAGGCTTAGGCACTAAATATGCTCGGGACTTCAACTCGAGCACAAGTCCAACTCCCGCAAGCGGCGTGGGATAGGGCTGCAAGAGCCATGGATGGTTCAGAACCAATGACCACCACTGCTATCGTACAAGAACTACAAGCATATCAATATAGACTTGCTCGGGTAAGCGAGAGAGTTGGAAAAACGAGACGAGCATCCACTGAATAGAAGAAAAGAGGCGGCTTCCGCATCAGCGGACGCCGAGCAGATTTAAGTCGACAATCGGGAACTTCGGGAGATAGTCACAGAGAAGCTCGGAGGAGAGCAATGTCGCGGCTGCAAAACATACCCGAAGCGGAGGAGAGGAAACATAATTCAAAATCTCGACATGTCCTTTATGTCGATTGATACAAGGAAATATCATCCCGAAAACGCCGAGCGAGGATACATGGCAACGCAAGCGTACATCCTCGCGTCCGGACCACCCCCGGGGACCCGAGAGAAGCATTGTTTAATATGGCAATGGCGGGAGTTGGAGTTATGGGAACGGCGTTCGCGGCAACGCCTCCCGAAGAAAATCCTAGGCAAAATAGTCCACGACCCACCGCAGCAGTTCAAGACCCACCAAGAACAAGTGGAGCAAGAGACACAGCAGTCCAAGTAAGGGTGGACAGAGCGCGACATGAAAGAAGGGAGCGTCAGCACTCACGAGAAGTTGCCGACGAAGATATGTGTGGGCTCCCGTGCTTTACGAGAAGGGTTCGAAAAACTCGAGTCCCAAAAGGATTCAAGTTACCCGAAAATTTTAAGAAATTCGACGGTTTGCAGGATCCCGAGGATTGGCTCGTAGATTACCTCGAGATGGTGAAGCTGGTAGGAGGAACCAGAGCAACAGCTATGCAAAGTATCCAAGTTCACTTGAGTGGTGCCGCAAGATCTTGTATAAAGAAACTCCCCCCAGGCTCCATCGATAGCTGGGATAATTTCGAGGATATCTTCGTGAGAAATTTCCGATCCACTTGCAAGAAACCCGCGTCATTGGAAGAGCTGAGGGCCTGTCGACAGAAACATGACGAGTCGATGAGAAAATATATACAGCGGTGGAACATTATCAAAAACTCGGCAGAAGATATATCTGACGAGAGAGCAATAGATGCGTTCGTGGCAGGAATTCGGCGAGGAGACTTCGTCGAGGACTTAGGGAGAACTAACCCCAAGACCATATCAACACTCATGGAGATAGCCAATAAGTGGGCAGATGGAGAAGACGCAATATACAATAAACGACACAGGTTGCCAGAAGAGGATCGTGGTCGAAATTATCAAAATAGAAGGCGATTCTCTCGCCAGTTCTACAACAACGACGCTCCTGGCCATATATCGGCTGGCTTTCGGGGAAATCCTGGAGGGAATAGTCGAGATGACTATCAAAGGAGTAATGAGCAACAAGGCGACAATAGAGGAGATTCTCGCGGCAACAGGCAAAATAGTGGACCAAGGTTTCAAAGACCTTACGTGTCACCCGAAGAGATGATGAACGGTCCATGTCAAATGCATTTTTATCTCGACAACAATGGAAAAAGGTAGTCAGGACATCTCTAGAAAGACTGCCGAAATTTTCAGGCAATGTTGCGAGCCGCAGGAATTGCAAATGCCCAAGCCATGAACAGAAACCCCCAGGGGTGTTATCACCCGATTTTGGCCAAATCAGGAGATGGGCCGTAAGTGAAGATGGGCTTGAAGGACGTACACGTGGAGCATCTTCGAAGCGGCCTTGCGCGAGGAGTTTGGGCTAAATCGCCGTGTATCTGTAATTTAGTAGATCGTATCGTGTTTAGAATTAACGAGATAGAGTCGGCCCGTGCACGGTTAGGTGCACGCCTCAATTAGAAAGTCCCTTGGACTATAAATATGTATCTAGGGTTATCGGAAAAGGAGGACAATCATCGTTCAACAAACACAAATCAGGCGCATCACCACCCCTTCCTTCGAGGGTTTCTCCCGGGTAAGCACCATGCTGCCTAGATCGCATCTCGCGATCTAGGCAGTATACGTTTATTCGTCTACCTTGTCTTGCTCGTCTTTGAAGCGTTGTTGATGGCGAGCAGTACTACTTATCATTAGGTGTTTAGGGGCTTGCATTGATGCTTTCTCGTGCATATCCGCGTGGCAATGCCGTCCCTCGACACCTAGCTGCCCTTACACCTATCCAGGTGTAAGGGCAGCATCTTGCTTGTTCGTTACTTAGTAGATCCGATCCGTTATAGTTGCTCCTTGCTCCGCAGGGATTAGTGTAATATCTGCATAGTTAGGCCTTATGCTGGGGTCGGACGATCCGGTAGTGCGTTAGGTGTTGTTCACCGTCCCTGCGAGGGATGTTCCGGGAATCAACGTTATGTTGGTTTTTAGGCCTCTCGTAGGGGTAGTTTGCATCATCTTCCGTAGCTGCTAGGCCCGATCACATGTAGGACGTTCCGGTTATGCGGTGAAAACCCTAAACTGTCGTAGATCGGTTTAGCTTTGTTTTGATCAAGCAGGATCCCCATGTCATTGTAAATCCAACGTGAACCATGGGGCGATCGGCTCCTTGAGCCGATCCACGAGGCAACCTGAGAGCCGATAGGGCTCGTATTTAATGTTTACGTGTCTACCATGCGGGAACAATCGAAGCACTCTAACACCTTCTCCGATCGGGTCTAGGTCGGGTGGCACGCCCTAGCAACCGCCGGGACGTGGGCTGGAAGATTTGCGGGACGACGCGAGGTGCCAGGGTCCACTAAGCGGCCTTGGGAGCCTCCCGGCTCTTCGTGTTGCTTAGCCATTGCCCGTCGGTGGGTTTTGGAGGGTAACACATTCTGGCACGCCCGGTGGGACCTCTTCTGCAACATCCACGTCAACACCGACACCCGAGATGGCAGAGGAACAGATCACATACAAGGATCTTCCTGCAGAGCACAAGAAGAAGTACGATGAGCTGAAGGCCATCGTTGAAGCCGAACTCATCGGCTCCTTTGAGAAGAACCGTTCTCACGACATCAAGCTCAAAGGAAACACGCGTCCGTCGCATGGCGTCAACACGGTAGATCTCAGCCACTCCATAAGGGAGCCAGGGTTCTCTTTCAGTGTCAACATGGCAGGGCTTGTGAACCGCCATGGCGCGGACAAAGCAGAAAGCAGCCACTCCCGTGGCAAAGATAAAGAGGAGGCCGTTCCACGCGACCGGCCCCAAGATGATGATAGACGGTACCTAACCGAGGAGGAGGTGAGAAGCATACGGTATCAGCGCCCACTCTCCGTGCATCTCCTCAACAAATATGAGCAGCAGTACGACCGACGTCGGCGCTACGACGAAGACGACAAAAAATATCGTCGGTCTGATGCAGAAGGTAGGAGGTATCGTCACCATGACAGAAACAACGACGGGTACGAGCCTCACGCTAGAGGGAGGTCAAGGGAGCAAGATGACGTGGACAAACACTGGGACTGTCCTTTCTTCAAACATTGCTGGGACTCAGGAATGAGCCGATTGCCGACAATCGAGAACTGCCCAGAGTGCAAACAGCAAAGGAAGAGGACAAATGAAGATTCAGTGTTCGAGCGTCTAGGGCTTCTCCCACCTTATAACAAACGAGCTGAGTCATCTCAAGAAGAAGACTTTGAGGAGTCAGATGGAGAAGAAGATAGGTATCACCGACCAAGGTGGTGCCCTGATGGACTCAGCCATTCTCAGAAGCGTAGAGTGCAACGGCTGCGAGAAACTGGAAGAAGCCGAGGCACTGATGCACTGTACACGTTGAGAAGAGCACGGCCCGATCTGGCCGTGAAGATTCAGCAGAACATTGGAGGCGAAGGCGCGCCCGCCAAAGAAAGTATGGCGCCCCAAACAGGCGAAAGCCGATGCACAGGCATCGGCTGATGCCGATGTAGGAACATCGGTGCGACACAAACATGGTGTTCATACTCCCGCCGGAGTTTCGCGCTCCAAACGACGAGGAGGTATCAGTGGCTCAATTCGACTGCGGTCCACGACCAGTTATCTTTGAGAAGCCACGAGATAGAAGCTATAGGCACTTGAAAGCCCTATACTTGAGGGGTTACATCAACGGGCGACTTGTCGGCAAGATGTTGGTTGACACCGGAGCGGCGGTCAACATAATGCCGTATTCCGTGCTACGACGTTTGGGGCATTCCAGCGATGATCCGATCAAGACCAACATCACATTAAGCGACTTCAACGGCCGGGCGTCGAGAGCGAAAGGTGTTCTAAATGTAGAGCTTACTGTAGGCCGGAAAACCATACCTACCGCGTTCTTCATCGTCGACAGCAAAAGCAATTACGCCGTCCTATTAGGAAGGGACTGGATTCATGCTAACTGTTGCATCCCGTCTATAATGCACCAATGCATCATACAGTGGGATGGAGATGACGTGGAAGTCGTTCAGGCGGATGACTCAATCGAGATATCGTTAGCTGCCATGAGCGTGTGGGAAGCAGATAACCAAGAGCCGCTCTCTGGAATCAGTTTAGAGGGGTGTGAGCGCATCGAAGCTTCGAAAAATGGGGTAAGGCTGGTCTTATCCACCGGCCTAACAGAGTAGCAGGTTCAAGACATTAGACGTACGTGGCAAGGCCGATCCCTGAGATCGGCCCTCAGAAAATGAAAAGCAAAGGATCTTATCTCCAGCATGCCACGTAGCTACAGTAGAAATCCGAGAAGTTGCAAACCATCGTCAAGCATTGCAATGAAAAGGGAGGCCGATTCCCGCTATCGGCCAAAATTATCCTCAACATGCGTTTTGTCTATGATCAACGTTGATCCAACAGATGCCTGAAGAGCCGATACCATCAATTACTTGACAGGATCGGCTCGGGGGGCACATAGAAGGATAGAACACGAGGATACAGAGTTTGGAGCAATTCAGGATGTATTCCCTGATAAAGTGGGGGCCGTTACATGAGTAAATCGGCCGGAGAAAATTTCAAAACGAAAAACCTTTAAAAGCAGCCGATGCGCAGACATCGACTCAAGGATAAAAAGTCGGTGCGTGGTCATCGACTCAAGAAGCCCAATGGAGTAGTTATCAAATTATATGGAGGAACTCCTCCTTGGCGAGCCATCAGGTGCAGCAGTACTGGCAGAAGCATCATTTGTGGCGTCCAACATTACCTTGACCCATTTAAAGCCACTGATGTTTTTCCGCAAGATTGAGGATTGCAACCCTGACTAACAACAAGAGCGGCATAAACTTGCAAGTCAGGTTAAGCATGGGCCCGACAAAGGGAACATACTTCCTCTATGATCGTGAGAGCGGCCGATGATGAAGCAATCGGCTGTAGCATTTCGGCCTGAGGACTCGGTCAAGATGGCGACTTGGTGAACATTACCTTCAGAGGATGTTACGACCGGAGTGGGGGAGGACGTCAGGGCTTCATCAAACACCCCACTAGCAGTTGCGTTAGCCTCCCAAGAGGATGAGCCGATCTGATCAGCAAGGCGCGAGAACCGAGCTGAAAAAGGCTCGGGGGGCAGCACGCCCTGAATTTTCTTTCGCCCTGAAGAACTGATTGGGTTGGATCGGCTGATTCTGCCCTACAACTTGGAGGTCGATGGGAGCCCATCCGGCTGGCCCGCTGTGGTCCTTACCCTGATCGAGGCTCGGGGGGCAGTTTGCCCTGAATGATACTTCGCTGTAGGAAGCCGATTCTTGTCGGATTCGACTGGCTTGGTATCACGACTTGTCTGAGGAATGGTGTTGATGCTGCAAAATTATCAGTTCCGAAGTGCAAGACGATTCAGCGACAGGCCCAGAGCTCTGTCAAAGACACCTACCCACAACCAGGTTATCAGCTTGCTGGATTGGCGGCTACAGTACCGGCTGTCAACAGAGGAAAGGCGATCGGCTGGTTGGCCCTGCATGATAGCTCTTTCAGATGTGATTGAGCTTGGGTCTGGTTGTTTGAATTACGCGTCCCCATCACCGTTTTCACCTCGACTGAGGTTTGGGGCAGCAGCTCGCCTCGTGGATGCTCTGTTTTTTAGAAGCCGATTGGAGAGTCATCGGTTGGTCCCGCAACGCAATTCCTCTCAAAGGCAATGAGTTCTTGCAAAAGAAGGGTCCATCATCACCGATGGAGAATGGACTCTGGGCTATCTGGTTGCTGTAAAGGAACAAAACAGGGGATATCTGTACTACAGGGGTCTCGGTTTCAACGGCAAGCTGTTTGAGAGGCAGTTTTAAGACTCTTTTGAAGGCATTGGCCTGCCTCACTGTCCTTCAGGGCTCCAGATCATCGGTCGAAAAGGTGAAAGATAGATCGTATGGGATCGATACGTTGACATTGATTGGTTGAGCATTGACCACGTTCACGATCACTCCGACGTAAAAAAGAGGAGAAGCGGATTATGGGGGACCGATGCATGGAAATCGGCTTGATTGAGCATTGACCGAGTTGACAATCGGCAGACTCAGTACGAAGGACGATCGGCTAAATTATCATAAAGGAAATCGGCAAAATCAAATTGGGAAATTCTTCATTGATAAATCAGATTTCTCACAGGGAAGAGCTGGTTGCCCTCAAAAGGAGGAATCTATCCATCTTCATTGATTAAAAAGGGGATTTCTTACAAGGAAGAGCTGATTACTCAAACAAAAGGGGAACAGATTGCTACTGCTAGTCTTATGCTAGTGAATCCCTACTCTAAGGGTTGTTGCCGTCTTCGTCGTCGGCTGGGGTAGCTGCCCTCATCGCTGCGTTGACGAATTCCTCGTCGCTGCTACTATGACCTTCAGCGGAGGCCTCTTCCTCGTCATCATCATCCTCCTCATCGGACCAGGCCCAGCCGCGGATGCGCTTTGGCGGCGATTCCTCGGAGAAGGTGTCATCCTCTGGTTCCTTCTTCGTGTCGGAGGAGACGTCTTCGTCTTCGTCGTCCTCTTCTTCTTCTTCTTCCTCTTTGGTGGGGGAAGTGAATTTACCCCGGAAGAGAGGGTCGTTCGTTGTCGCTCTCCGCCTCTAGTTCTCCATCGATCAAGAACCGAAGATCATCTTCCCCGTCGGTCGGGGGCATGTCACCATCCGACCGGACGAGGTCTTCGGGTCGGCCTTCGGGCACGAAGTCGAAGTCAAATTCTTGCTCATCCCAATGCTCGGGAGCGCGCCGGTTGTATGCTTCAGTCGATTGACCTCCGACTCTCCCTCGCTTGCGGAAGAGGATTGGGAAGAGGAAGGAGAAGACATGGCTATGAAGGAGGAGGGTTTTTTGGCCGACGGCTGGTTTGGAGCAAGGGGATGAGGAAGAGAACTGTTCGATGCGGTTAAATAAAGGAGGATATATTGGAGATCAATGCTCGAACAGTTTCCGAGGGTATAGGGCCAAAATTGTCAAATCATGCAGAGGAGTTGAGAAGACAAGACGTCATGATGAAGAATACTGCGACGGTTCTGCTCTGCCACGACACGACCCCTCGAAGGAAAAACAGATGGTTTTGATATTATCATTACCAAAACCAGGGGGGCATGTGTTATCACCCGATTTTGGCCAAATCAGGAGATGGGCCGTAAGTGAAGATGGGCTTGAAGGACGTACACGTGGAGCATCTTCGAAGCGGCCTTGCGCTGAGAGTTTGGGCTAAATCGCCCGTGTATCTGTAATTTAGTAGATCGTATCGTGTTTACAATTAACAGATAGAGTATGGCCCGTGCACGGTTAGGTGCACGCCTCAATTAGAAAGTCCCTTGGACTATAAATATGTATCTAGGGTTATCGGAAAAGGAGGACAATCATCGTTCAACAAACACAAATCAGGCGCATCGCCACCCCTTCCTTCGAGGGTTTCTCCCGGGTAAGCACCATGCTGCCTAGATCGCATCTCGCGATCTAGGCAGTATACGTTTATTCGTCTACCTTGTACTGCTCGTGCTGAAGCGTTGTTGATGGCGAGCAGTACTACTTATCATTAGGTGTTTAGGGGCTTGCATTGATGCTTTCTCGTGCATATCTGCGTGGCAATGCCGGCCCTCGACACCTAGCTGCCCTTACACCTATCCAGGTGTAAGGGCAGCATCTTGCTTGTTCGTTACTTAGTAGATCCGATCCGTTATAGTTGCTCCTTGCTCCGTAGGGATTAGTTTAATATCTGCATAGTTAGGCCTTATGCTGGGGTCGGACGATCCGGTAGTGCGTTAGGTGTTGTTCACCATCCCTGCGAGGGATGTTCCGGGAATCAACGTTATGTTGGTTTTTAGGCCTCTCGTAGGGGTAGTTTGCATCATCTTCCGTAGCTGCTAGGCCCGATCACACGTAGGACGTTCCGGTTATGCGGTGAAAACCCTAAAGCTGTCGTAGATCGGTTTAGCTTTGTTTTGATCAAGCGGGATCCCCATGTCATTGTAAATCCAACGTGAACCATGGGGCGATCGGCTCCTTGAGCCGATCCACGGGGCAACTCGAGAGCCGATAGGGCTCGTATTTAATGTTTACGTGTCTACCATGCGGGAACAATCGAAGCACTCTAACACCTTCCTGATCGGGTCTAGGTCGAGGTGGCACGCCCTAGCAACCGCCAGGACGTGGCTGGAAGATTTGCGGGACGACGCGAGGTGCCAGGGTCCACTAAGCGGCCTTGGGAGCCTCCCGGCTCTTCGTGTTGCTTAGCCATTGCCCGTCGGTGGGTTTTGGAGGGTAACAAGGGGCCAAGGAGCGAGATCCACCTTCCACCTCCTCCCGCAATCACGGACGAAAATCGGCACCAGCTCAGAATAGCGGCAGCACCACACCCACCTCCATACGTTGATCCTAACTCCAATGGTGCGGTCTCGATGATTCAGAAAGCTAGGCCATCCAACAGGGCGCAGAAGGTAATCTCACGACAAGTGTTCATGGCAGAGAAGATGCCTCCACCAATAGTCGAGTACTTAAATTGGTCAGGACAAGACATTGGCTTCACAATCGCGAACCACCCACAGCAAGTTCCTCGACCAGGACAATCAGCACTCATCTTACCCGCAGTAATCGCTGGTTTTGACGTGTCGAGAGTTTTCATAGATGGCGGCAGCAGCTTAAACCTTATGTATGCAGATACATTGAGGAAGATGAACATATCCCTGTCAAACTTGAAACCAACTGACACACGATTCCATGGGATTACACCAGAGAAGCCAAGTTACCCATTGGGCAAGATCAACCTCGACGTTCAGTTTGGAACCCGAGAAAACTACAGGATAGAGAACTTGGAGTTCGAAGTGGTGGATTTCCCGTCGCAGTATCACGCTTTGTTGGGACGACCAGCATACGCTAGGTTTATGGCGGTACCACATTACACGTATTTATTGTGGAGGTTGCCCGGACCCAAGGGACCTATTACAATCAAGGGAAGCTTCGCATTATCCGATAAATGCGACAAGGATTTTCATCGACTGTCAGAAACTTTCGGGATGCAAGCAGAGTATACGGCGCCAAGGTTCACTGATTATGATGTGTTGCCAGAAGTAGGGAGGTCTTCGAAAGAGCCAACTTTCAACACAAACAAGGATTCAAAAGAGGTACAGATCCACCCGACAGACCCAAAGAAAACGACATCCATCGCAACAAACATGGATATCGCATAGGAAAGCGCGCTCGTCGAGTTCCTCCGTGAGCACTTTGGAAAATCTTCGCATGGTGTCCAGCTGACATGCCGGGAGTACCCGAGGGAACTTGCCGAGCACCACCTCAACTTGGACCCTCTCGCAAGACCAATCAAGCAACCTTTGCGGCGTTTTCGGAACCTAGCCGCAAAGCCATGTTATCGGAAATAGATCGACTCAAAGATGCTGGTTTCATCAAAGAAATATCTACAGAAGCCACATGGGTAGCTAACCCAGTGATGGTGCCGAAGAAACACACAATAGTCCTTCGCATGTGCGTCGACTTCACGTGTCTCAATAAACATTGTCCTAAGGATCACTTTCCCCTCCCAAGGATCGATCAAATCATCGACTCCACGACAGGATGTGAACGTCTTTCCTTTTTGGACGCATACTCTGGTTATAACCAGATCAGATTAAAAGAAGAAGACGAAGCCAAGACAGCGTTCATAACACCTTACGGCGTGTTTTGCTACAAAACAATGCCCTTTGGTTTGAAAACGCGGGAGCAACATATCGGCGGATGATGCAGAAGTGCCTAGCAACACAGATTGGAAAAAATGTGCAAGTCTACATCGACGATGTCGTGATAACATCAAAGAAGGGGTCGACTTTGATCGAAGATTTGAAGGAAACCTTCGACAACCTCGACAAGTTCTGCCTCAAGCTGAACCCGACAAAGTGCTCTTTTGGAGTTCCTGCAGGAGAACTTCTCGGGTTCTTAGTATCAGCGAGGGGGATTGAAGCTAATCCCGAAAAATCCAGGCCATCGTCACTATGAGAAAGCCAACAAAGTTGAAAGAAATACAACAGCTAACGGGGCGAGTCGCAGCTTTAAGCAGATTCATCGCCAGGCTAGGAGAAAAGGCACTGCCGTTCTACGCATTGATCAAACAAGGGGAAAAATTTCAATGGAACGAGGAAGCAGATAGGGCCTTCGAGAACCTCAAGCGGACAATTTCGACACCACCAATCTTGGTGGCGCCTAAAGAGAAAGAACCTCTCCTCTTATACATTGCAGCCACACCTCAGGTGGTCAGCACAGCCCTAGTAGTCGACAGAGAAGAAGAAGGCAAGCTTCATGGAGTTCAGAGGCCAGTATATTTCATCAGCGAAGTACTGTCGCCTTCAAAATAGCGGTACCCGCAATATCAGAAACTGGCATATGGAGTATTCACGACAGCAAGAAAATTGCGACACTATTTTTCGGCGCACCCGATAATAGTGGTCAATGAAGCTCCCTTGTCAAATATATTGAACAATCCAGAAGCTACGGGTCGTGTCTCCCTTTGGGGAATAGAACTTTCCCCTCGGGACATCACGTATGAAAAAAGAAAGGCAATAAAATCGCAGGTTTTACCAGATTTCATTGCAGAGTGGATGGAGCTACAAAACACGGGACCCCCAGATTTATCGAGAACTTGGACCATGAACTTCGACGGGTCCAAAAGGTTGGAAGGTGCTGGAGCAGGCGTGATATTGGTATCACCTGAAGGCGACAAGTTGAAATATGTCTTAAGGATGACGTTTCCAAATGCGTCTAACAACGAAGCAGAGTATGAAGCTCTCATACACGGGATGAAGATGGCGAAAGCTTGTGGTGCAACCCGATTGAAAATCTTTGGCGACTCACAATTGGTGGCACAGCAAGTTATGAATCAATGTGATGCAGTCAACGAGAGTATGATAGCATACAAAGAGGTGTACAATGAGCTGGAGAAATTGTTTGATGGATGCGAGGTAAACCACATCAGCAGGCTGAGTAACGATGAAGCCGATGTTCTCGCAAACATCGGATCACAGTGTCTCGCGATTCCTCCAGGCG
The DNA here is from genome assembly GCF_022539505.1 of Lolium rigidum. Lineage (NCBI taxonomy): Eukaryota > Viridiplantae > Streptophyta > Magnoliopsida > Poales > Poaceae > Lolium > Lolium rigidum. The sequence goes on along the minus strand of NC_061511.1, from coordinate 7,353,011 downwards.
TGTTTTGGGAAGAGATAAGCGAGAGATAAACAAAGCCAGCAAAAATAAAGAAGGAGAAAAAAGAGAAATCCTCGAGTACCACCAAAGATTCAGTAGAAGAAGAAGAGGAGCAGGAGCTAATCATGATGGTGCAAACTCCATGGATGCAGGCTTACATATCATATATCCTAAGGAAAACATTACCCGACGACCCAGTTGAAGCAAGGCGAATAATTAGGAGATCAAAAGCTTTTACTGTGGTAAAAGGGGAGTTATACAAACGAAGCATCTCGGGCGTGCTACAGAGATGTGTTACGCCCGAAGAAGGAAGAATCATCCTGAAAGATGTGCACGAAGGAATATGCGGGCATCACGCGAGCAGCCGAGCTATCGCGGCTAAAGTTTTCAGAGCAGGATTTTATTGGTTAACAGCAATCGAGGACGCGAAGGAAATAGTGAGAACTTGCGACGCGTGCCAAAGATTTGCCGCCAAACCTCACTCTCCCGCAGCAGAACTTATGCCAATCCCACTATCTTGGCCCTTTGCTCAATGGGGTCTCGACATGGTGGGAAAACTACACAAAGCTTCGCCAGGAGGATATGAGTATATGCTCGTTGCTGTCGACAAATTTACAAAGTGGATAGAAGCAAAGCCGATAAATTCACCGGACGGCGCGTCGGCGATTAAGTTCGTGAAAAGCATCGTCTTTAGATTTGGAGTCCCTCATAGCATTGTCACAGACAACGGCAGTAATTTTACGTCCAAGGAGTTCAAGGCATATTGCGCAGAAGTAGGCATCAAATTGAGTTTTGCGTCTGTCGCACATCCACAGACCAATGGTCAAGTCGAGAAAGCTAATGGCATCATCTGCAACGGTATCAAGAAGCGTTTGTTGGGACCCTTGGAAAAAGCTCGGCATACTTGGCCGGAGGAGTTGCCAAGTGTGTTGTGGAGTATTCGAACAACACCAAATACGGCGACGCAGGAAACGCCGTTTTTTCTGGTCCATGGAGCCGAAGCAGTCCTGCCGATAGAAATAGAGCACGATTCTCCAAGAGTAATAGAATATGATGAAGAAACTTCGAGAAAAGCTCTAGAGGATGATGTCGATGCACTTAATGAAGCTCGAGACGAAGTCCTATCACGAGTCGCCAAATACCAACAGGACCTGAAGAACTACCACAGTCGACGATTGCGGCCAAGATCTTTTCAAGTTGGTGATTTAGTTTTGCGACTCAACCAAAAAAGTCATGAAAAACTCGAGTCACCATGGCTCGGACCCTACATCGTCACAGAAGTAATCGAAGGAGGAGCATACAGACTCAAGGACAAGAAGACGGGGAATGCTGAGCCAAATCCTTGGAACGTGGTGCAGCTCAGGCGTTTTTACGCTTAGATGCCGAAATATAGTCTCCTCTGTAAACATACAATGTACTGAAACGCCCGCGAGTTTTCAGACGCACTCTTTTCCTTTTTCGGGGCACCGAGTGGGGCCGGGAAAGGTTTTTAATGAGGCAGGCTCGCGGTGCTGCAATATAATAAAAATAGTAGAGATATACTTTTTATTCGTCGACACACTTGGGGGCTCCACACCTTCAAGTCTCAAAATACATACAATACAGACAAACTAGACTTACCGAAATATTTCGCCTTGGTATAATAATACCTCGCCAAATACATAAATCAGAAGCTAGTAATTTTAAATATAGTATACACGTCAAAAATTTCATTGCTTTGATCCAAGAACCTTGGCAACAAAAATATAGAACTCCGACACTAAAATACTCGAGGGTGTGCAGTCCACCAAGATGTCTTATTACAACAGAAGGAGAAAACCTCGAAAGGAAAAAAAAACAGTACCAATTCTAGCCAAAAGGCTCGGGGGCTCCAACAATATAGAGCACTTTGCAATATACAACAAATTTCTTTGACAAGATTTTGCCATATGAAACAAATCGGTCAAAACCTAAAATACTATCTATTGACAAGCCTCTTCTTGTTTTATGCTCAGCATAAGATCCCTTGACGAAGAATTCTGAGTCCATCCGAAGAAGCTCATCTATCATCGACTCGGCCACAGGAGTTGATGCGCGTAGATGTACACGTCCGTTGGGAACCCCAAGAGGAAGGTATGATGCGCACAGTGGCAAGTTTTCCCTCAGAAAGAAACCAAGGTTTAATCGGACCAGTAGGAGTCAAGAAGCACGTTGAAGGTTGATGGTGGCGAAATGTGATGCGGCGCAACAACAGGGATTCCGGCGCCAACGTGGAACCTGCACAACACAACCAAAGTACTTTGCCCCAACGAAACGAAGTGAGGTTGTCAATCTCACCGGCTTGCCGTAACAAAGGATTAACCGTATTGTGTGGAAGATGATTGTTTGCAAGAAAACAATGAAACAAGTATTGCAATGAGATTGTATGCGATGTAAAGAATAGGACCGGGGTCCACGAGTTCACTAGAGGTGTCTCTCCCATAAGATAAAAGCATGTTGGGTGAACAAATTACGGTCGGGCAATTGACAAATAGAGAAGGGCATAACAATGCATGTACATGATATGATAAATATAGTGAGATTTAATTGGGCATTACGACAAAGTACATAGACCGCCATCCAACCGCATCTATGCCTCAAAAGTCCACCTTCGAGGTTATCATCCGAACCCCATTCAGTATTAAGTTGCAAAGCAACAGACAATTGCATTAAGTATGGTGCGTAATGTAATCGACAACTACATCCTTAGACATAGAATCAATGTTTTATCCCTAGTGGCAACAGCACATCACAACCTTAGAACTTTCTGTCACCGTCCTGAGTGTCAATGAAGGCATGAACCCACTATCGAGCATAAATACTCCCTCTTGGAGTTAAGAGCAAAAACTTGGCCAGAGCCTCTACTAATAACGGAGAGCATGCAAGATCATAAACAACACATAAACAATAGATTGATAATCACCATAACATAGTATTCTCTATCCATCGGATCCCGACAAACACAACATATAGTATTACAGATAGATGATCTTGATCATGTTAGGCAGCTCACAAGATCCAACAATGAAGCACAATTAGGAGAAGACGACCATCTAGCTACTGCTATGGACCCATAGTCCAGGGGTGAACTACTCACTCATCACTCCGGAGGCGACCATGGCGGTGTAGAGTCCTCCGGGAGATGAATCCCCTCTCCGGCAGGGTGCCGGAGGCGATCTCCTGAATCTCCCGAGATGGGATTCGCGGCGGCGGCGTCTCTGGAAGGTTTTCCGTATCGTGGCTCTCGGTACTGGGGGTTTCGCAACGGAGGCTATAAGTAGGCGAAAGGGCAGGTCAAGAGGCGGCACGAGGGGCCCGGGGGACAGGCCGGCGCGGCCGAGGCCCGGGTCGCGCCGCCTCGTCATCCGGCCACCTCGTGGCCCCACTTCGACTCCCCTTCGGTCTTCCGGAAGCTTCGTGCAAAAATAGGACCCCGGGCGGTGATTTCGTCCAATTCCGAGAATATTTCCTTACTAGGATTTCTGAAACCAAAAACAGCAGTAAAACAAGAATCGGCTCTTCGGCATCTTGTTAATAGGTTAGTTCCAGAAAATGCGTAAATACGACATATAATGTGCATAAAACATGTAGGTATCATCAATAAAGTAGCATGGAACATAAGAAATTATCGATACGTTGGAGACGTATCAAGCATCCCCAAGCTTAGTTCTGCTCGTCCCGAGCAGGTAAAACGATAACAAAGATAATTTCTGAAGTGACATGCCATCATAATCTTGATCATACTATTTGTAAACATATGTAATGAATGCAGCGATCAAAACAATAGTAATGACATGAGTAAACAACTGAATCATAAAGCAAAGACTTTTCATGAATAGTACTTCAAGACAAGCATCAATAAGTCTTGCATAAGAGTTAACTCATAAAGCAATAAATCAAAGTAAAGGTGTTGAAGCAACACAAAGGAAGATTAAGTTTCAGCGGTTGCTTTCAACTTATAACATGTATATCTCATGGATAGTGTCAACATAAAGTAATATAACAAGTGCAATATGCAAGTATGTAGGAATCAATGCACTAGCTCACACAAGTGTTTGCTTCTTAAGGTGGAGGGAGATAGGTAAACCGACTCAACAATAAAAGTAAAAGAAAGGTCCTTCAAAGAGGAAAGCATCGATTGCTGTATTTGTGCTAGAGCTTTTATTTTGAAAACATGAAACAATTTTGTCAACGGTAGTAATAAAGCATATGAGTTATGTAAATTATATCTTACAAGTTGCAAGCCTCATGCATAGTGTACTAATAGTGCCCGCACCTTGTCCTACTTAGCTTGGACTACCGGATCTTTACAATGCCATGTTTCAACCAAGTGTCACAAAGGGGTACCTCCATGCCGCATGTACAAAGGTCTAAGGAGAAAGCTCGCATTTTGGATTTCTCGCTTTTGATTATTCTCAACTTAGACATCCATACCGGGACAACATGGACAACAGATAATGGACTCCTCTTTAATGCATAAGCATGTAGCAACAATTATTATTCTAATATGAGATTGAGGATATATGTCCAAAACTGAAACTTCAACCATGATTCATGGCTTTAGTTAGCGGCCCAATGTTCTTCTCTAACAATTTGCATGCTCCAATCATTAAGGTGATAGATCCTTCAGATAAGACGGACATGCATAGCAACTCACATGATATTCAACAAAGAATAGTTGATGGCGTTCCCCGAAGCATGGTTATCGCACAACAAGCAACTTAATAAAAGATAAAGTGCATAAGTACATATTCAATACTACGATAGTTTTTAAGGCTATTTTGTCCCATGAGCTATATATTGCAAAGGCGAATGATGGAATTTTAAAGGTAGCACTCAAGCAATTTACTTTGGAATGGCGGAGAAATACCATGTAGTAGGTAGGTATGGTGGACACAAATGGCATAGTAGTTGGCTCAAGGATTTTGGATGCATGAGAAGTATTCCCTCTCGATACAAGGTTTAGGCTAGCAAGGTTATTTGAAGCAAACTCAAGGATGAACTGGTGCAGCAAAACTCACATAAAAGACATATTGTAAACATTATAAGACTCTACACCGTCTTCCTTGTTGTTCAAAACTCAATACTAGATATTATCTAGACCTTAGAGAGACCAAATATGCAAATCAAATTTTAGTAAGCTCTATGTATTTCTTCACTAATGGGTGCAAAGTATATGATGCAAGAGCTTAAACATGAGCACAACAATTGCCAAGTATCACATTATCCAAGACATTTTAGAATTACTACATGTAGCATTTTCCAATTCCAACCATATAACAATTTAACGAAGAAGAAACTTCGCCTTGAACATTATGAGTAAAGCCTAAGGACATATTTGTCCATATGCAACAGCGGAGCGTGTCTCTCTCCCACAAAGTGAATGCTAGGATCCATTTTATTCAAACAAAAACAAAAACAAAAACAAACCGACGCTCCAAGTAAAGAACACAAGATGTGACTGAATAAAAATATAGTTTCAGGGGAGGAACTCGATGATGTTGTCGATGAAGAAGGGGATGCCTTGGGCATCCCCAAGCTTAGACGCTTGAGTCTTCTTAAAATATGCAGGGATGAACCACGGGGGCATCCCCAAGCTTAGAGCTTTCACTCCTCTTGATCATAGTATATCATACTCCTCTCTTGACCCTTGAAAACTTCCTTCACACCAAACTTCAAGCAAACTCATTAGAGGGTTAGTGCACAATTAATAATTCACATATTCAGAGGTGACACAAACATTCTTTACACTTCTGGACATTGCACAAAGCTACTGGACATTAATGGATCAAAGAAATTCATCCAATATAGCAAAAGAGGCAATGCGAAATAAAAGGCAGAATCTGTCAAAAACAGAACAGTCCGTAAAGACGAATTTTAAAATGGCACCAGACTTGCTCAAATGGAAAAACTCAAAACTAATGAAAGTTGCGTACATATCTGAGGATCACGCTCGTAAATTGGCAGATTTTTTCGAATTTTCTACAGAGACTTGTGCCCAGATTCGTGACAGAACAGCAATGCTGTTTCTGCGCAGCGATCCCAAATATAACATCAACTATGACATAGAAACTTTACTTGGCACAAAAACATGATAAGGAGAGGTTGCTACAGTAGTAAACAACTTCCAAGACTCAAATATAAAACAAAGTACTGTAGTAAAAACATGGGTTGTCTCCCATAAGCGCTTTTCTTTAACGCCTTTTAGCTAGGCGCAGAAAGTGCAAATCAAGTAACATCAAGAGTAGAAGCATCAACATCATAACCAGGGGTATTGGGAGTTTTCTCAACCAAGCATAGTATATTGGATACATAAGTTTTAGCGTCTCCCTTTTCATTAGTCTTGGGCTTACTATTCTCATCGAACAAATTTTCAGGAACAAGCCAAGCATAGTTATTTTCTAGTGCATCATTCATAGCTAGGAGTTTACATGGTATTGGTGCTTTGATCTCCCCACCATCATTAATATTATTAGTGTACCTTATTCTATCCATGTCCATTTTTTCAAGGAGACCAACAAAATTAGTATGAGAACCTAGCATATTAAATTTAGCAAAGACCTTTCTAGCCTCTCTTGCTAGACCACCAAATTCTCTAAGAAGAGTTTCTAAAACAAAATCTTTCTTTTCCCCTTCTTCCATATCACCAAGTGTAAGAAACATGTGTTGGATTATAGGATTGAGATTAACAAATTTAGTTTCCAACATGTGAACTAAAGCGACGAGCAGCAATTTCATAGGTAGGTGCAAGTTCTACCAAGTGTCTATCTTCAAAATCTTCGATAATACTAACATGATTGAAAAATTCTTCTATATTATTTCTCCCAACTATGGACCCACGTCACCGGTATGTCTGTTGTGGTAAAATTAAAAGGAAGCATGATGAATCAAGTAAAGTAAATGCAAGTAACTAATTTTTTTTTGTGTGTTTTTGATATAGTAGAGAGCAAGACGACAAATAAAGTAAAGCTAGTGCAACTAATTTTTTGTGTGTTTTGATATAGGTGCAGCAGAACAAAGTAGATAAACAAAAATAAAGCAAGACACAAAAACAAAGTAAAGAGATTGGGAAGTGGAGACTCCCCTTGCGACCAAGTGTCTTGATCTCCCGCACGGCGCTAGAAAAAAGTCGTTGCCGTGGAGGCAATTTCCTGTGGTGTAACTTTTCTTCGATTCCCCGCAACGCCGTCAAAGAGTGCTGATGCGCGTAGATGCACACGTCCGTTGGGAACCCCAAGAGGAAGGTGTGATGCGGACGATGGCAAGTTTTCCCTCGAGAAAGAAACCAAGGTTTATCGAACCGGGAGGAGCCAAGAAGCACGTTGAAGGTTGATGGTGGCGGAATGTAATGCGGCGCAACACCGGGGATTCGGCGCCAACGTGGAACCTGCACAACACAACCAAAGTACTTTGCCCCAACGAAACGAGTGAGGTTGTCAATCTCACTGAAGCTTCTTTGTAACAAAGGATTAACGTATTGTGTGGAAGATGATTGTTTGCGAGAAAACGGTAAAGAACAAGTATTGCGAGTAGATTTGTATTCGAGTGTAAAAGAATAGGACCGGGGTCCACGAGTTCACTAGAGGTGTCTCTCCCATAAGATAAAAGCATGTTGGGTGAACAAATTACGGTCGGGCAATTGACAAATAGAGAGGGCATAACAATGCACATACATGATATGATAAATATAGTGAGATTTAATTGGGCATTACGACAAAGTACATAGACCGCTATCCGGCATGCATCTATGCCTAAAAAGTCCACCTTCGGGTTATCATCCGAACCCCTTCCGGTATTAAGTTGCAAAACAACGGACAATTGCATTAAGTATGGTGCGTAATGTAATCAATAACTACATCCTTAGACATAGCATCAATGTTTTATCCCTAGTGGCAACGACACATCCACAACCTTAGAACTTTACTGTCACTTGTCCCGGATTTAATGGAGGCATGAACCCACTATCGAGCATAAATACTCCCTCTTGGAGTTAAGAGCAAAAACTTGGCCGAGCCTCTACTAATAACGGAGAGCATGCAAGATCATAAACAACACATAGGTAATAACTTGATAATTAACATAACATAGTATTCTCTATCCATCGGATCCCGAGCAAACACAACATATAGTATTACGAGATAGATGATCTTGATCATGTTAGGCAGCTCACAAGATCCAACAATGAAGCACAATGAGGAGAAGACAACCATCTAGCTCTTGCTATGGACCCATAGTCCAGGGGTGAACTACTCACTCATCACTCCCGGAGGCGACCATGGCGGTGAAGAGTCCTCCGGGAGATGAATCCCCTCTCCGGCGGGGTGCGGAGGTGATCTCGAGAATCCCCGAGATGGGATTGGCGGCGGCGGCGTCTCGGTAAGGTTTTCCGTATCGTGGCTCTCGGTGCTGGGGGTTTCGCGACGGAGGCTTTAAGTAGGCGGAAGGGCAGCGTAGAGGCGGCACGAGGGCCCCACACACGGGCCGGCGCGGCCGGGGCCGGGCCGCGCCGCCCTGGTGTGTCGGCGCCTCGTGGCCCCACTGCCTCTCTCCTCGGTCTTCGGAAGCTTCGTGGCAAAAATAGGACCACAGGCGTTGATTTCGTCCAATTCCGAGAATATTTCTTTACTAGGATTTACGAAACCAAAAACAGCGGAAAACGACAGCGGCTCTTCGGCATCTCGTTAATAGGTTAGTCTTAGGAAAATGCATAAATACGACATATAATGTGTATAAAACATGTAGATATCATCAATAATGTAGCATGGAACATAAGAAATTATCGATACGTCGGAGACGTATCGGCATCCCCAAGCTTAGTTACGCTCGTCCGAAGCGAGTAAGCGATAACAAAGATAATTTACGGAGTGACATGCCATCATAACCTTGATCATACTATTGTAAGCATATGTAATGAATGCAGCGATCAAAACAATGGTAATGACATGAGTAAACAAATGAATCATAAAGCAAAGACTTTTCATGAATAGTACTTCAAGACAAGCATCAATAAGTCTTGCATAAGAGTTAACTCATAAAGCAATAAATCAAAGTAAAGGTATTGAAGCAACACAAAGGAAGATTAAGTTTCAGCGGTTGCTTTCAACTTATAACATGTATATCTCATGGATAATTGTCAATATAAGAGTAATATAACAAGTGCAATATGCAAGTATGTAGGAATCAATGCACAGTTCACACAAGTGTTTGCTTCTTGAGGTGGAGAGAGATAGGTGAACTGACTCAACATAAAAGTAAAAGAAATGGTCCTTCAAAGAGGAAAGCATCGATTGCTATATTTGTGCTAGAGCTTTTTTTTTTGAAAACATGAAACAATTTTGTCAACAGTAGTAATAAAGCATATGAGTTATGTAAATTATATCTTACAAATTGCAAGCCTCATGCATAGTATACTAATAGTGCCCGCACCTTGTCCTAATTAGCTTGGACCTCGACCGGATCATTCGCAATACACATGTTTTAACCAAACGC
>NC_061511.1:7276727-7343407 GCF_022539505.1 Lolium rigidum | reverse complement strand
TACCGGTATGTCTTTTGTGGTAAAATTAAAAGGAAACATGATGCAATAAGCAAAAAGTAAACTAGGCAAACAAAGTAAAGACAAGTAACTAAATTTTTTGTGTTTTTGATATAGAGAGCAAGACAGTAAATAAAGTAAAACTAGCAACTATTTTTTGTGTGTTTTGTTTAGGTGCAGCAAACAAAGTAGTAAATAAAATAAAGCAAGACAAAAACAAAGTAAAGAGATTGAGAAGTGGAGACTCCCCTTGCAGCGTGTCTTGATCTCCCCGGCAACGGCGCCAGAAAAGTGCTTGATGCGCGTAGATGTACACGTCCGTTGGGAACCCCAAGAGGAAGGTATGATGCGCACAGTGGCAAGTTTTCCCTCGTAAAGAAACCAAGGTTTAATCGGACCGAGTAGGAGTCAAGAAGCACGTTGAAGGTTGATGGTGGCGAAATGTGATGCGGCGCAACAACAGGGATTCCGGAGCCAACGTGGAACCCGCACAACACAACCAAAGTACTTTGCCCCAACGAAACAGGTGAGGTTGTCAATCTCACCGGCTTGCCGTAACAAAGGATTAACCGTATTGTGTGGAAGATGATTGTTTGCAAGAAAACAAGTAAAACAAGTATTGCAGTAGATTGTATGCGATGTAAAGAATAGGACCGGGGTCCACAGCTCACTAGAGGTGTCTCTCCCATAAGATAAAAGCATGTTGGGTGAACAAATTACAGTCGGGCAATTGACAAATAGAGAAGGGCATAACAATGCATGTACATGATATGATAAATATAGTGAGATTTAATTGGGCATTACGACAAAGTACATAGACCGCCATCCAACCGCATCTATGCCTAAAAGTCCACCTTCAGAGTTATCATCCGAACCCCATTCGCATTAAGTTGCAAAGCAACAGACAATTGCATTAAGTATGGTGCGTAATGTAATCGACAACTACATCCTTAGACATAGAATCAATGTTTTATCCCTAGTGGCAACAGCACATCACAACCTTAGAACTTTCCGTCATCGTCCCAGGTGTCAATGAAGGCATGAACCCACTATCGAGCATAAATACTCCCTCTTGGAGTTAAGAGCAAAAACTTGGCCGAGCCTCTACTAATAACGGAGAGCATGCAAGATCATAAACAACACATAAACAATAGATTGATAATCACCATATCATAGTATTCTCTATCCATCGGATCCCGACAAACACAACATATAGTATTACAGATAGATGATCTTGATCATGTTAGGCAGCTCACAAGATCCAACAATGAAGCACAATTAGGAGAAGACGACCATCTAGCTACTGCTATGGACCCATAGTCCAGGGGTGAACTACTCACTCATCACTCCGGAGGCGACCATGGCGGTGTAGAGTCCTCCGGGGAGATGAATCCCCTCTCCGGCAGGGTGCCGGAGGCGATCTCCCGAATCCCCCGAGATGGGATTCGCGCGGCGGCGCGTCTCGGAAGGTTTTCCGTATCGTGGCTCTCGGTACTGGGGGTTTCGCGACGGAGGCTATAAGTAGGCGAAAGGGCAGAGTCAAGAGGCGGCACGAGGGGCCCGAGGGACAGGCCGGCGCGGACGGGGCCTGGGCCGCGCCGCCACCGTCATCCGGCCACCTCGTGGCCCCACTTCGACTCCCCTTCGGTCTTCCGGAAGCTTCGTGCAAAAATAGGACCCCGGGCGGTGATTTCGTCCAATTCCGAGAATATTTCCTTACTAGGATTTCTGAAACCAAAAACAGCGTAAAAACAGCAATCGGCTCTTCGGCATCTTGTTAATAGGTTAGTTCCAGAAAATGCGTAAATACGACATATAATGTGCATAAAACATGTAGGTATCATCAATAAAGTAGCATGGAACATAAGAAATTATCGATACGTTGGAGACGTATCAGGAGTCACCATTTCATTGATTGTGTCAATATCATTCTTCCGCCGCGATTTTTTCGCCAGGCAATCAATGACAATCTTCGTCTGGTCTAATTTTGGATGGCAAATATTTATCATAATCATGGCGAATCTTGCTCCAGCAGTCAATTGGGCTCGCACAAAATTATGAATACGAGGAGCATCTCTGAAGGCCTCTAGCAATTCAGGAAGAGTTGCAGGAACCTCATTCCGAGGAAACAAAGTCTTGAAAACAAGGGTTAATGTCGTCGTGCAAAAATTGAGAAATTCGCGCACTTGGCAAGCACGATCTTGGAACCTGACAATCTGCAGGGTTCGTTCAGGGGTGGCCCAAAATAAACAGCCATGGTTAAGGGAAAGGTTGACAAGGAGATTCGTTCTCTCGTCCACCCTTCGATCTTCGGCGGCAGCATCAAGAACCGAGCCTATTAGGCAACAAGGCAAAGAAATTTGGAAGAAGGCACAGCAAAATAAAGAGGAGGCATTGTGAGGCCGGAAAAGCATACCTAACATATCCGTGCTAGCTTCCAACATTAGCTCGAGCATGCTATTTTCTCGGGTAGTAGCTCCTGTTGCTTCCAATACAGCAGTATCCTTGGCAACCATAGCCTCCTTGGCTTGTTGAAGAGCAAGCTTCTCTTGTTCAGACGCTTTCCGAGATTGTTCCATCATTGCCAGAGTTTGTTTCTTCATGGATTGAAGTTGTTGTCGAAGTTCTTGTAAATCTTCCGACAAAGGCTTGCTTGAAGAACCTTCAAGGAGATTATCATCGACTAGTACTTTCTTCGAGAAGGAAGACGCAGGCGCAGCATCGAGAGAGCAAGGGTTGGTCGAATAATTATCAAATATTAACTGGAAAAGAAAATCCCAGGATCAATGATAGTACCAAGAGGAATTTCATTGATTTTTAGAAAGTTTACACGAACATTACAAAAGAAGTTCTCCAAAGGGACTGACAGGGTAATTGTCGCCAAGGCTAGAATGGCGACAACAGCAAAAGAAATAAAGAAAGCAAAAAATAGAAAAGGCAAAGGCATTCAATTAGACCTCCGGCCTTGACGAGCTAGGAGTTGAAGATGGTTTGATCCCAAGATAGGCCAGGATTTTCTTCGTATTCAGCTTAGCTGCCTTGATCAATGATCGCCATTTTGCTTGTTATATCTGCTCCGTGTTGCCCACTTTCGCCCAGTCAATGGTCTGTTGACTATCAGCAACCAAGGCAACAGTGCTTTCAACGGCAACCTTCATATTTTCATGGCGCATCTTCAGCCCAAGATCTTCGGGAGGGTTAAAGCACTTGGCAAGAGCAAGGAAAGTTGCGGGCCCCTCTTTCTTCGGAAAGAAGTAGGGGAAGAGCCGCGACAGCCCTGTCCTGGCTTCATCAATGCCCTCACGCGCTTCTGTCCCATGAAATTCAAGGAACGAAACGGCGTCAAGAAGAGGATCATTGTCGGGATCTTCAAGTTCAAATTCTTGAGAGGTCTTATCTGTCAAAATAAAAAGAAAATCCGATCAACAAATAAGTGCAGAAAAGAAAAATCCAAAGGATATGAAGTGGTGCAGATACTTACTGACAAAGCGGCGATTTTGCGTCCTTAGACGTTTGGTGATCGCTTCTTCACGAGCGGATTGTGCAGTTATGTGCTCGCTTAACGAAGTCTCGGCAGCGTGCGTACGTTTCCGAAGATCTTCGACACCAGCAAGCATCAGCCTTGGCTTTGTCAGCTTCTCGCCTAGCTTGAACGGCATCTGACTCGGCTTTCTTACGAGCCTCTTCACATTGCTCTAATTTTTGAGCAAGTGTATCAGCACGCTCGTTGGCTTCTGCCAGTTTTTCTGCAAAGAAAGTTAAGATTAGATAAAAACGTCGACAACAAAGAAGTAAGGAAGCAGAAGCGAAAAGAAGCAGCCAGGCACTACCTTCGCGTTTATCAAGCGTAATCACGGTACCCAACGAATTGGGCACCGATGCGAAGAAGCTCTTTGATCATAGGCTATCAAGGAAGGACAAAGAAAGAAAATGTCGGTATGGAAAAATGATGGCATGCGTAAGCAAATGAAGGAAATATAGATAATGACAAGCAAATTAAGAACTTACATCATCCAAGAGAGAGCTAGAGGAGCTACTCAATTGGAGAGTAGGCTCCGGGATTGTGTCAATCCTTGCCCTTTTTGGTGAAGGGACAAGGGGGCTTGAAGGAGGAGTAGCAGCGCCAACGTTTTGTTGAGGAGGCGAAGTTTCCTCTCCTTCAACTGGCGTCTCTGAGGCGACTAGAGTATGTGACGTGCTCGTTCGAGCCGCCACATTGGAAGCTGGTACTACTTCCTCATCATCACTACGATTAAAATGTCGGCAATATAAAAAGCAAGATAGACAAAGATCTTCAAGTAAAATAAAAAAGAGAGAAGGGGAACTTACGAACTGATGAGGGTCTCGAGATATGGATCATAAGCTGCCTTCTGGCGTGAAGGAACAGCTTCTTCGGGCTTGGAGGTGCCGGAATCTTCGGCATCATTCCTTTTCCTTTTGTTCTTTGGAGAAACAGCAGGAGGAGGAGATTGTGCCGACGCAGTGGCTTCAGAGGCACCCTCCTTTTCATCAGATCCCGCAGATTTTCGAGAATCTGCGGGTTCAGTCACAAAAGAGGGGGCATCTTGGTTATCATCGGAAATAACCGCCCTTTCTTCGACTTCTCCACCTTCAGGAAGGGGAGGAAGCGAAACAAGATTTGGATGGTCCTGTATAAAAATAAGGAAGGATGTCAAAAAAGGAGTAACAACAAAAATAGCAAGGCAATAACAAATTAAGCGACAATGTTTACCTTAGGAAGCGCATTGGTGGCGCTGTATGGTTTTACACGACAAGTGGAAGGGATGGGATCTTTCTTGTTGAGAGATGAGATTTTTCGGACAAGCCTATCCAAATCCTTGACTTCCAGATTCGTCGACAAACGATCTGTGTCTTCATCGCCAGCATAATTCCAGAGAGGGTTTTTGCGAGCCAGAAGAGGCTGCACTCTAGTTCTAAGGAAATACGCCGTAATTTGGATGCCCGATAATTCTTTTCCACGAGTATTCCGCAACTCATGGATGCGAGTCATCGGGGCCTCCGTCGAAGTTCTTTCTTCCTCGGTAGCTTCTGCGTCCCAAGAACGGCGGCGAAGGATTTTCTCGGCACCGTCGAAAGGAGGGATATTGTCTTCAGCGCATCCATGGTTTTCTTCCCGAATATACAACCACTTCTTGCGCCACCCTTGAACGGAGTCAGGGAGTTTGACGTCGAAGTAATTGACTGAGGAGCGAACGGAAATAACAACGCCGCCTATATTATAGGCGACATTGGAAGAGCCATTACGGCGACAGAAGAAAATGCGTTTCCATAATGCCCAGTTAGGCTGGACACCAAGGAAGGCTTCGCAGAGGGTGATGAAGATGGAAATATGAAGGATAGAGTTGGGCGTGAGGTGGTGAAGTTGGAGACCGTAAACAAAAAGCAATCCCCGAAGAAAAGGATGAATGGGGGCGGAAAGACCGCGGATGAGATGATCGACGAAACTTACCCGATACCCCATTGGAGGGGATGGGTAGCTCTCTTCACTAGGGAAGCACACCGCTTTGGGTTTCTTGCTAATCCCCAGCTTCTTCAGGAGATTGATGTCCTGGTTGGTGATCTTGGACCTTTCCCACTCCGCGGTTCCTAGATCCGCGGCAGCCATCGATGATTCTGGCGTGGTGTGCCTGGTCAAGCGACGCGGTGGCATCAACAATGGCGGAGGAATGCAGCTGGGAAGAGATGAGCTCTGAGAGTTGTGGGGCGCAGGAGGAAGTTTTGCAGGTAGAAGCAGGGGAACGGCGCGAGCGGAAGTGCTCGAGGTAGACGAAGGAGATCTTATATAGAGGTGCGGTGAAGCGGCGGACCGTTGGATGGAAAAGTATGCGGCAGATGATAACCACGTGGAAACGAGGGTAAAACAGTATTTTAACACTGAGAAGTTATGGGACGTGCGCCAGAAAAAGCGGAGGACGTGTGTCCCCCACTAGAACGACGTGTCAAGATAATTGTTACTTAGGACCCACAAGGCAGTGAGAGAAGTGGTTATCGCATATTTCCAAAACAGAAATCGTGGTTATCATCAGCAACGACGTCATCAAGATAAAAGAAAAGCTCGACTATGAAGCTTGGAGAGTTTATCAACAATGTAAGATTATTTCGGGAGCCTTTGATCAAATACAAGTTTTTGCCCAAACGCTCGGGGGCTACTCTGGAAAAGAGAAAATTTCGAGTATGACAAGATAGAATTCACGAGAGCCTATGACCAAATACAAGCATTTGTTCATAGCCTCGGGGGCTACTCCCATCGGGAGCGCTGGTCGCGCACCCGATAAATAGAAAAATATCGAGAAGGATTATAAAAATAGCGGCAAAGGATATTAATTTGTGGAGCCTACACCCAAGCACAAAGTCCTTGGCTGTAGCCTCGGGGGCTACTCCCATCGGGAACGCTGTTCGTGTGCCCGATGAATTTTTATTAAAAGAAAGAAGTAGAAGTGAGTATATTTCGAGTTACACAGATAACTCTACATATACTCCCATCGGGAAGACAAAATAAGTCATCAAATATGACTCGATAAAATGTGCTATTCCAACAGCCGAAAAGCACCCGACAAAATATTCTCAGAGCGCTAAAAGTCGCGAATAAATCTCTGAATGCCGCAAAACTTTGCGAAGGTAAGACCCCGGATCCGTTCGAGCGGCGTGGCACCGTCTCCGACGGCGGATTGCTACTATTTTCCGTATCAACGGATACGAAGAAAAATCCTAACGGACGCGTTAGGTACCCGATAAAAAATGACCGGGACTCGACAGAATGGTAAGACCTTAAGCGGCACTCCGTCGAAGTTTACACCGATATCCCGAGATCATGTCCAGGGACGTGATTTTGAAGTAGGTTTTTGCGGATTGCCACTAGAGCAGCTTAACTAGTACCTGATCCGTCGATGAACTAGCCCCAATTACCGTTATCCCCGTACAAAATAGTGTTTGCATATCGAAAGATTATGTAATGAGTAAAATTGGAGATTTTCCCCGATTCTTCGATTCAAGAAAAATCTCGGGGCTACTCGACATAGGCATCCCCAATGGGCCTCGCCAAAGATGGTACCCGGAGTTTAATCAAAGCCCAGGACTCGAAGGATAAGAAGACTTGGAAGCCCATTTAGTGTTAAGGAAAAATAGTTTGTATTAGGAAAGATAGAGATTTGTAATCTTACGGGTTGGGTACGAAACCCTCCCGAACTCTGTAACTTGTGTACTACGAAACCCTCGGCTCCACCTCCTATATAAGGGGGAGTCGAGGGACAAAGAAAGGATCGAATCTACTGTCAACATAACCCTAGTTTTCATAATCGTCGAGTACTTTTCGGCTGAAACCTTCGAGATCTACTTGCCCTCTACTTCTAGCAAAACCCTAGTCTACTATCTGTAGGCATTGACAAATTAATCCTTTGTCACAAACTCCATGCCATTTGTGTCCACCATATCTACCTACTATGTGGTATTTTTTCTGCCATTCCAAAGTAAATTACTTGAGTGCTACCTTTAAAATTTCATTCCTCTACCTTTACAATATATAGCTCATGGGACAAATAGCTTAAAAAATATTGTGGTGATGAATATGTAGTTATGTGTCTTAATTCTTATAAGTTGCTTGTTGAGCGGTAACCATGTTTTCTGGGGACGCCATAAACTTTACCTTTGTTGGATATCATGTGAGATGCTATGCATGTTCGTCTTGTCCGAAGTAAGTGCGATTTCATGATCAAATGGTTTGAGTATGCATATGTTAGAGAAGAACATTGGGCCGCTAACTAAAGCCATGTATCATGGTGGAAGTTTCAGTTTGGACATACAACCTCAATCTCTTATGAGAATATTAACTCGTTGTTGAATGCTTAAGCATTAAAAAGAGGAGTCCATTATCTCGTTGTCTATGTTGTCCCTAGTATGGATGTCTAAGTTGAGAATAATCAAAAGCGAGAAATCCAATGCGTGCTTTCTCCTTAGACACTTGTACAGAGCGGCATAGAGGTACCCCTTTGTGACACTTGGTTGAAACATATGTTATGCGATGAGAATCCGTGTTTCTGAGCTAAGTAGGACAAGGTGCGAGCACTATTAGTACTCTATGCATGAGACATGCAACTTGTAGGAAGTATTATGCATAGCACATATGAATTATTACTACCATTGACAAAATTGTTTCTATGTTTTCAAAACAAAAGCTCTAGCACAAAAATAGTAATCCGTGCTTCCCTCTCGCGAAGGGCCATTCTTTTACTTTATGTTGAGTCGGGTTTACCCACTTCTTTCTATCTTAGAAGCAAACACTTGTGTTAAATGTGTGCATTGATTCTTACATGTTTACTTATTGCACCTGTTATATTACTCTATGTTGACAAATATCCATGAGATATACATGTTACAAGTTGAAAGCAATTGCTGAAACTTAATCATCATTTGTGTTGCTTCAATGCATTCTACTTTGAATTTATTGCTTATGAGTTAGCTCTTATGCAACTCTTATTGATACTTGTCTTGAAAGTACTATTCATGAAAAGTTTTGCTATATGATTCATTTGCTTAGTCATTATCTTTGTTAGCAATCTTTTGTTCAGATCACTCCATTCATCTCATATGCTTTACAATAATGTTGATCAAGATTATGTTGGTAGCATGTCACTTCAGAAATTATTTGTGTTATAGTTTACCTACTCGAGGACGAGTAGGAACTAAGCTTGGGGATGCTTGATACGTCGCAAACTTATCTATAATTTCTTATGTTCCATGCTACTTTTATTACAATACTTGAATGTTTTATACATACTTTACAGCATTATTATACATTTTCCGGCACTAACCTATTAACAAGATGCCGAAGCGCCAGTTGTTGTTTTCTGCTGTTTTTGGTTTCAGAAATCCTAGTAAGGAAATATTCTCGGAATTGGACGAAATCAACGCCCAGGGGCCTATTTTTACACGAAGCTTCCAGAAGACCGAAAGGGAGACGAAGTGGGGCCACGAGGTGGGGACACACCAGGGCGGCGCGGCCCAAGCCCTGGCCGCGCCGGCCTGGTGTGTGGCCCCCTCGTGACGCCCTTTGACCTACCCTTCCGCCTACTTAAAGCCTCCGTCGCGAAACCCCCTGTACCGAGAGCCACGATACGGAAAACCTTCCACAGACGCCGCCGTCGCGAATCCCATCTCGGGGGATTCAGGAGATCGCCTCCGGCACCCCGCCGGAGAGGGGAATCATCACCGGAGGGGCTCTACATCATCATGCCCGCCTCCGGATTGATGCGTGAGTAGTTCATCCTTGGACTATGGGTCCATAGCAGTAGCTAGATGGTTGTCTTCTCCGCTTGTGCTTTCATTGTATTAGATCTTGTGAGCTGTCTAACATGATCAAGATCATCTATTTGTAATGCTACATGTTGTGTTTGGCGAGATCCGATGAATAGAGAATACTATGTTAAGTTGATTATCAATCTATCATATATGTGTTGTTTATGTTCTTGCATGCTCTCCGTTGCTAGTAGAGGCTCGGCCAAGTTGATACTTGTAACTCCAAGAGGGGGTAATTATGCTCGATAGTGGGTTCATGCCTCCATTTAATCTGGGACAAGTGATGAAAAGTTCTAAGGTTGTGGATGTGTCTGTTGCTACTAGGGATAAAACATTGATGCTTTATCTAAGGATATTTGTGTTGATTACATTACGCGCCATACTTAATGCAATTATCTCGTTGTTTACAACTTAATACCGGAAGGGGTTCGGATGATAACCTCGAAGGTGGATTATTTAGGCATAGATGCATGTCGGATAGCGGTCTATGTACTTTGTCGTAATGCCCTGATTAAATCACATAGTAATCATCGTTGATATGTATTGAATCTTTATTTGTCAATTGCTCGCTCGTAATTTGTTCACCCAAGCATGTTAGTTATCTTATTGGAGAGACACCACTAGTGAACTGTGGACCCCGGTCCATTCTTTTACATCTGAATACATTCTATCTGTTTTTACTGTTCTTTGCAAACAAACACCATCTTCCACTCGATACGCTTAATCCTTTGTTTTCAGCAAGCCGGTGAGATTGACAACCTCACTGTTACGTTGGGACAAAGTACTTTGATTGTGTTGTGCAGGTTCCACGTTGGCGCCGGTTTCACCGGTGTTGCGCCGCACTACATTCCTCCACCAACAACCTTCACGTGCTTCTTGGCTCCTACTGGTTCGATAACCTTGGTTTCTTTCTGAGGGAAAACTTCTCACTGTGCGCATCATACCTTCCTCTTGGGGTTCCCAACGGACGTGTACTTTACGCGCATCACATACCACATCACCTTGGCGGGAACCTTCTTCCTGGGTTTCTCGCCCTCAACATCGTCACCAGGGTCATCGCCTCTGATCTTATAACGCAATGCAGTGCATACCGGGCATTCATTCAAATTCTCGTATTCACCGCGGTAGAGGATGCAGTCGTTGATGCATGCATGTATCTTCAGAACCTCTAAACCTAGAGGGCAGACAACCTTTTTTGCTTCGTACGTACTGGAGGGCAACTCGTTATTCTTTGGAAATATATTCTTCAACATTTTCAGCAAGTTTTCAAATCCCGAGTCAGCTACACCTTCCTGTGCCTTCCATCTCAGCAAATCCAGTGTGCAGCCCAGCTTTTTCAGACCATTATCGCATCCTGGGTACAACAACATTTTTTGATCCTCTAACATGCGATCCAAATTCTCCCTCTCCTTTTCAGTTTCGCAGCGTCTTCCTGCATCAGCAATGGTCCGACCAAGATCATCAGCGGGCTCATCACGTGCCTCTTCTTGATCACCTTCCCCTTCACCTTCCCCACCTTCAGCATCCTCCATGAAAGTATCACCGAAATGATCAAGATAGCTGTCATCGATGATATCATCCCCTTCTTCATCTTCTTCCATTATAACCCCTCTTTCTCCATGCTTGGTCCAACAATTATAGCTTGGCATGAAACCATGCCGAATCAGGTGCAGGTGAACTTCCCTTGAGGAAGAGTAACCCTTCTGATTCTTACAGCCAACACATGGACACATAACAAACCCCCCCTGCTTGTTCGCATTAGCCACTACGAGGAAATCTTTCAAACCCGTAGTGAATTCGCCGGAGAGTCGGTTAGCGTACATCCATTGCCGATTCATCTGCATTATTATAATATAAAATATATAATTAACCATCATGCATTTGTTAAACTAAATAGAAATTAAACAATGAACTACACACATGCATATTTTATCAATGACACATATGAAAGGTTCAAGTTGCTAACCGCGATCGAGGAGGAAAAAATAAATGAGGAAGCTCGATCAAGTGTGGCTCCGACACTTAATATCATGTTTGTTTCATGCTCTTGGGGAATTTCATCAAACACCTTGTGTGCATAAGAGGAGCCAAAAGCAAACCTACACCCCCTTGTGAAGTTTGTGAAGAGAAGTGGCACCAAATGGCTAAGTGCAGTGAGCTGAGGCCATTTTATATAGGGATGGGCCTTTAGTCGCGGTTGGCCTGGCCAACCACGACTAAAGCCCCTCCCGTCCACCAGCTGGCCACCGAGCGCGCTGGGCCCAGGCCTTTGGTCGCGGTTCGCCACCCGAGCCGCGACTAAAGACCCCATTGGTCGCGGTTCATATATTTTCGCGACTAATGGGGCTGGACGGAAGCCCTTTTTTCTACCAGTGACACTCACGTTTTTTTTAAAGAAAAATTATTGATATATTTCATAATGGATGCATCTAAACCTATAAGACAAAACACCATATCAGGGGATCGCGTGTCTTCCAGGGTCCGCCCCCAAACTGCGATCGTCACCCAGGATTGCTAGGTTGCACCAAAACGTGGATTGTCAACGGCGCACGCATGGAGGCGCCGAGTTGCAGAGGAAGATCACGCCACAACTACGCAAGACCAGCGAGCTAGGACGAATTGTTTTCCCGGGACCGCCCGCCATGCACGAATACACGACTCACTACCAGAGAGCCATAATGTACGCCGACGGCCAAATGTCGGGGCCGTCGGCGTACGGCCTCGCCAGGGGCACCGCCGAAAGTCGACCGTCGACGTACTCATGTCGTCAGCGTAGAGGAGGCAATGCCGAGGGCTGCCCTCGGCGTCTACCTGGCCCTCGGCGTAGCGTCGACATCGCCTCCCCTCGCGCCCGAGTCGTGACGGAGCTCTTACGGCGTCAGTCTAGACACCGAGGGGGCCACCCTCGGCATAGGGCATTCCCCTCCTATGCCGACGATCACCCTGGGCTTATAGGTTTTTTTATTTTTTTCTCTCTCATATTATTTTATATTATGTTTGTATTATTTATTTACTAGTATGAATTATGTAAAAAATGGTTCTATTTTTTAAGAATTGGTAGATGGCATATGTAGGTCCCACGAGTGACGCTCTTCGCAGACGGGTCAACCAGAGCCAGTAGGCCCCACATCTGCTATCGATATACATATGTCCTAAAATAAAAGAAAAAAGTCCATTGCTAACCCTAACCCTAACCCTAACCGAGGCCATTCCAGCCCTAGGGTTTCCCGCTTCTGCGGGCCAACTTTCTATTTTGCGAATATTTTGGCAAACCATCCGTTCGTCCAAGACGGGCCTACGAGTCTACGAGCCCAGGACAAGAGTACTAGACTCTTGACTCCACCAGGTGCTAGGTGTTGCAACAGTGATAGGGCGTATAGTTCCATCAAAGCAGCAGAGACAAACTGTGATAGGGCATCCCCTCCAGGCGTGCAAGATGCACATTCATTCTTCTTCTTCCCTTCGATCTTCACGGGGACCCAATAATAGTTCTCTCCCCCATCCCACATCCACTTCAAATTTGGGTTCTTCCAGTTCCAGGACATGGTGACAACAGGATTTGGGCTCCACAGAACACCTGGGCTGTGAGCATTAGGGCCCT
Source organism: Lolium rigidum (assembly GCF_022539505.1). NCBI lineage: Eukaryota > Viridiplantae > Streptophyta > Magnoliopsida > Poales > Poaceae > Lolium > Lolium rigidum. The sequence continues at coordinate 7,330,497 of NC_061511.1, read as the reverse complement.
CCCTATAGGGGTAGATCTGCGGGGTCCCCGCCCTAGAGTTTCCCAAGATACAGACCACCGAAGTGTCGGAATCGCTGGAAAACTTCCATATGTCCCTAACATATGTGTACAAGTGTGATGTAAGGTTTGGCTAACCTTGCATGTACCCGGCGTTGACGATTTCCGCATACATGGGCTAGCGCTTTGTAAAATCAAGGATCTGTATGTGGAAACTCCCGTCATGGCTCAAACGGAGCCTATTTTATGGTAAAGTATGCCCAACCTATGGTTTTCATGTACATATGTCCTAAACAAACCAAAGCAAATAAAAAATTCCATTGGTAAACCCTCGCACGGAGAATGCTATAGGGGTAGATCTGCGGGGTCCCCGCCCTAGGGTTTCCCAAGATACAGATCACCGGAGCGTCGGAATCGTTGAAAAACTTGCATCTGTCTCTAACATATATGTACAAGTGTGATCTAACATATATGTACAAGTGTGATGTAAGATTTAACCAACCTTGCATGTACCTGGCGTTGACGATTTCCGCATACATGGGCTAGCACTTGGTAAAATCCAGGATCTGTATGTGGAAACTCCTGCCACGGCTCAAGCGGAGCCTATTTTATGGTAAAGTATGCCCAACCTATGGTTTCCATGTACATATGTCCTAAACAAACCAAAACAAATAAAAAGTCCATTGGTAAACCCTCGCACGGAGAAAGCTATAGGGATAGATCTGCGGGGTCCCCACCCTAGGGTTTCCCAAGATACAGATCACCGGAGCGTCGGAATCGCTGGAAAAGTTGCATATGCCCCTAACATATGTGTACAAGTGTGATGTAAGGTTTGGCTAACCTTGCATGTACCCGGCGTTGACGATTTCCGCATACATGGGCTAGCACTTGGTAAAATCCAGGATCTGTATGTGGAAACTCCCGACACGGCTCAAATGGAGCCTTTTTATGGTAAAGTATGCCCAACCTATGGTTTCCATGTACATATGTTCTAAACAAACCAAATCAAATAAAAAAGTCTATTAGTAAACCCTCGCACGGAGAAAGCTATAGGGGTAGATCTGTGGGGTCCCCGCCATAGTGTTTCCCAAGATACAGATCACCGGGGCGTCGGAATCGCTGGAAAACTTGTATATGCCCCTAACATATGTGTACAAGTGTGATGTAAGGTTTGGCGAACCTTGCATGTATCCGGCGTTGACGATTTCCGCATACATGGGCTAGCACTTGGTAAAATCCAGGATCTGTATGTGGAAACTCCTGCCGCGGCTCAAACAGAGCCTATTTTATGGTAAAGTATGCCCAACCTATGGTTTCCATGTACATATGTCCTAAAAAAACCAAAGCAAATAAAAAGTCCATTGGTAACCCTCGCACGGAGAAAGCTATAGGGGTAGATCTGCGGGGTCCCTAATCTAGGGTTTCCCAAGATACAGATCACCGGAGGGTCGGAATCGCTGGAAAACTTGCATCTGTCTCTAACATATGTGTACAAGTGTGATGTAAGGTTTGGCCAACCTTGCATGTACCTGGCGTTGACGATTTCCGCATACATGAGCTAGCACTTGTTAAATCCAGGATCTGTATGTGGAAACTCCTGCCACTGCTCAAACGGAGCCTATTTTATGTTAAAGTATGCCCAACCTATGGTTTCCATGTACATATGTCCTAAACAAACCAAAGCAAATAAAAAAGTCCATTGGTAAACCCTCGCACGGAGAAAGCTATAGGGGTAGATCTGCTGGGCGTACTCCCGGTGCTTCTCCAGTTGGTTCTTCTGCAGCTTCTACTGGAGCGCAACCTCGGACCCGGGCTTCTCATTTCGCCAACGATGAGGGCGGATACACCCCGCCCGGGTCCTTCATGTAGTCGGCTCACACTATGTATGCACGCGCTTGCTACTACTATTCCGGTTATGCGCTAGCTACTACTATGTATTTGGACGACATGACACTCCTCTTGTATGCTATTATGTGCACTATGTATGCTATTATGTGAATTATATGCTATTTTGATGAATTATGGCGAATTTGGATGAATTTGGGTGAATTTGGATGAATTTGGGTGCTGTGAAACCAGCTGGAAATGAGCAGCAGAAATAAAAAAAATGTGGCCAGGGCTACGCCGAGAGCAAAGCCATCGACATAGCCACATGGCATGACCATATGGTCAGGGCTATGCCGAGGGCTTTGCCGTCGGCATAGCCTCTGGCCTGGGCTCCCGCAGCGTGCCACGTGTCCTCTATGCCGAGGGTGAAGCCCTCGGCGTATGACGCCTTCATGCACGGCCGTGGCTCCCGCAGCGTGCCACGTAAACATCTATGCCGAGGGTGAAGCCGTCAGCGTATGAAGCTGCTCCGTTACGGCGACGGCGCGCCGGCACGCTGTGCCGAGGGCTCGGACACCGAGGGGCTCACGTGGCCGTCGGCGTAGGACGCGTACGCCGAGGGTCAGCCCTACGCCGACGGCGGCGCTGTCTATGCCGAGGGATGTAGACGCCGACGCCATACGCCGAGGGCTGCCGTCGGCGTAGCATACGCCGAGGGCCAGGCGTGGCTACGCCGAGGGCAGCCAGCTGTCGGTGTATGCGTCCATTCCTGTAGTGACTCGACGACGGGTGGCTTTTGTGGAGGTGAGGCGGAATGGTTACCAAGCAAAAAAGAAGAAATCCGATCGAAATCCACAGGACCAAAGGGGAATCCGCAATCTGCTAGCGGCATGCGCGGTGTTAAGAGCATCCCCACTCGTTGGCGCTCCCCACGCCCAAATCCGGCGAAATTTTCGTCCGGATTGGAGGAAGATTTGGCGTGGGGAGCGCCGAAGTTCCAGCCGTCCCCCCGGCAGGAAACCCCCAACCTCGACCATTTGACATATTTCAAACAAATTTAACATAAAATTTAACAAGTTCGGCGACCAAGAGTACGAAAATTGCTGAAACAAATTCGGCGATAATCAGTACAATGTTTAACAAGTGCTGAAACAAATGAAGCACACAATTTCACAATTTTTCAAACAAATTACGACAGACTAGTTGGCGTCGGTGTTGGCGTTGCCTCGGAGCCTCCATATGTGCTCCACTAGATCATCTTGCAGCAGCTGATGCATTGTAGAGTCTCGAATCTCCTGACGCATAGCAATGAAGGCGGCCCATGATGGAGGCACCCGGTGATTAGGCCGTGCAAGAGGACCCTCTCTCTCATATGGTGCTTCTTGCTCAGCCGGAGGAACCGGATGCTTTCGCTCATTTTCAATAATCATATTGTGTAGGCACACACAGCAGTTCATCACCTCCCACATCTGAGCTTTGGACCAAGTCATAGCGGGGAACCGGACGACATCAAATCTCTGCTGGAGGACACCAAATGCACGCTCGACGTCTTTTCGGCAAGCTTCTTGTTTCTTGACAAACTCGCAAAGTTTGGGGGTGCTAGGATTCGAGATAGTCTTCACAAATGTTGCCCACTTTGGATAGATACCATCTGCAAGGTAGTATCCTTTGTTGTAGTGCCGACCATTGATCACATAGTCCACCGGGGGAGCATGACCCTCAACAAGCTTGGAAAAGACCGGGGAGCAGTTTAGGACGTTGATGTCATTGTTGGATCCAGACATACCAAAGAAAGAGTGCCAAATCCATAGATCATGGGTAGCCACTGCTTCAAGTATCACAGTGCAGCCTTTTTTGTGACCCTTGTACATTCCCTGCCACGCAAACGGACAGTTCTTCCATTGCCAATGCATGCGATCAATGCTTCCAAGCATCCTCGGAAAACCTCTAGCTTCATTTGTTGCAAGGATCCTCTCGGTGTCTTCGACGATGGGTGATCTCAAGTAATAGTCCCCGAACACCTGCTATGACGGCCCTGCGAGAACCGGTAGAAACAATCAAGGGCGGTGGACTCCGCCATCCGAAGATAGTCATCTGCAAGTATCACCGGAAGCTCCATACGCCAAGCATCCTCATAGCCACCGTGCACTTCTGCAGTGACGAAAATCCAACCAAACCAAGGCAATCCGCCTTGCATCCGAAGTAGGGATCAAAGTGGCGGATGGCATACACAATTTGCGTAAATAGCTTTCGCTCATCCCGAAACGACGCCGGAAAACACTCTCACCGTGCAATGGATTGTCGGCGAAGTAGTCGGCGTACAACATGCAGTAGCCCTCCATTCGGCTGTCTCGGCTTGCACTTCCGGCGACCTCGTGCCGACCCACCACGTCGACCGGTTGCCGATCCGGCGTACATGCTAGCCAAGCAACCAATGATCATCATGTGCTCGTCGTCTTGGGCGGCCGCTGCCATCTCTTCTTGCATAAGCTCGACGAACATCCGCTCCTCCTCTTCGTCCGAGTCCATGGCCGGCGAGGCAAATGGACGAACACCCGACGGGCGTGGTCGAGGCAACCCGAGCCGCGAGCGACGAGGAGCAAGCAGTGCCGGCGGAAGAGCAGCCGGATAGGCCGTCGTCCAAATACGGCGGAATGTAGGCAGGTGGGGAAGGAGGGGCGGCGGAATCTGGGGCAACAAGCCGGCGGGGTGGTGCCGGCGGCGAGAGAGATACGAGGGGTGGGGGAGATTTTGAGCGACGTGGCGGTGGGGTTCGTGCGTCGAGTCACCGACGGATCGGGCCCTTCCCCGCTTTTCACTCGTCCGGAGTCCCCGAGCGCTCCCCGGGGGCCGGGGTGGCGTGGGCTCGCCGGATGGATGAAGGGCCAAATCCGGACGAAAACGAGGAACCGGGGGCGCGACTGAGCCGAATATCGCCGTCCGGATGGAAAAAACGCTCGCCGGGGGCCTCGACGGGGGCACGAGTGGAGATGCTCTAAGTAGCCTACCCTAGGCTCCCACTATGACCCAACCGTCTATGACCACCAGATTGTTCATGGATGCTCGATTTCTTGAAAGGGAAGAATCAGATACCAAAGCGTACCATTTGCATGGGAGCATCACGCTCCTCTAGCAGCTCTACCAAAGGTCTTCCACTTCCAGCCGGCCTATACCTGCCGGCCAACCATAGGTGTTTTTCGAATTGCTATTTTTATACCGAGAGTGGCGAACGTCTAGAGTCTAGTTGAGTCTCAAATGCTAACTCAGCTTATCTCAGTATCGAGTTCAGTCTTGGGCGACAGTAACCTGATTGAGCTGCTTCCGTGCGCCCGTGTCGGTGCAAGACACGTCGCACACCGACGGCCCTCCAAAGAGTTTCAACATTTCCACACGAAATTATCATGTCGGACGACCCCGCCGTGTCTTCCGGGGGTTAAAATTGATAAGATGAAGCAGTGCCTCATTCTTTTTCACCGCACCAGGAATGGATCGAGTTGATCTTAATTGTATCTAACGGTGGAAATATTTGTGTGCTTTGTCGTCCGGTAAACCTGGCTTGGAGCAAGCACTTGCAGTGACCGCAGATAGCTGGTGGTCATCACTCATCAGTGGGCGAGCAGTGCCCAGCTGCACGGCACTGCGCTGCAAGTGAGCAGTTGGCGGACCTACACATGATTGGCACTCTTACTTGGCACGGAGAGGTCCGTGCAGTCTTGACATGTTGGGAGCCACAGCACAAGAGAAAAATACTACGTTAGCGGGGTTTAATAGCATCTCTAACAGAGCCCGAATTCACGACCAAAACTGAAAACGTCCGGCGAAAATAGCGGTTCGGTTCGAAGATGGCCAGAACGGACCCGAACTTGCGATCTGGCTCGTAAAACGAGTTCGCCCCCCCCCCCGAGAAATCAAGCGGACGCCCCGCATTAAAAGGGGTCGCGGAGGGGAGTTCGGTTCGTAAACCCTACACCCCTCTGCCGCCTGCCTCCTCTCCGGCGAGCAATTCCGCCTCCTCCAACGCCGCTCCACCGCTTCGGCCACCACCCCTCCGTCCGAAACGGGGCGTTTAAGACGCGTGGGTAGGAGAGGTGGCCGAATCGGCGCCGAAAAAGCACCCCCGCGCGGCAACGACGATGCCGAAGCCGACGCATGCGGGAGTACCTCCGAGGCGGTGGCCTTCGAGGTGGCGGCGCTCACCGTCGCCTAGGAATAGCCGGCAAAGAAAAACCCTCCGCCAGCGACATGAAGCGCCCCGGTGACAATATAGTCCATCCGGGGACTTAAATCTAGTCTAAATTAGACCCCTATTACCGAATGTAGATCGAAGATGCATGTGTTTTGCCTGCTTTATTGTAAATTATCAACGAATTCAGCTTGATCGGAACAAATCGAGTTCAATCGCTAGTTTCAATTTTCCGCGACGTTTGATTTCCACATTTTCGGTTCACGAATTCGATTTCTGTTCTGCGTCATAACTAAATCCAACAATTTTTCACAGTTCGGGAGACCGAACTCGTAGTTTTCGGTTCCCCGTTATACGGGCTCTGCTAGAGATGCTCTAAGTTTCTCACCGAAACACAATTTGGTAATGTCACACTTTCATACACTCGCACGCGCATGTTGCCCATCCACCGTCTGCTCGTCTACGTGAATCCCGTAATCTGGTGGGGTGGAGTACACTCAACACTCAACAGGTTCTTCGCCATAAAAGAGCATGTTAAGGTAGGATCGGATTCAGGCCCCACCCAGCGGCGCTGCTAAAGTTAGCCAAAGCTTAGTTTTGTTTTTTAGACGAGTTATAAGCTTAGCTTTTTAGTTATTCAAATGTGTTGTGTAGAAGGATAGAGAGATATGCGAAATATGATGGATGTTGTATTGAGCCTCTTGGGCGAGTATATATAGGGGTACAAGTCTTGGGAGGCAAGAAGGTTATCCTAGAGATAAGGCAGGAGCTGATTACAAATCATATACTACCGAATATATCTCTAACACTCCCCCGCAGTCGTAGCGGTAGTGACGTGAACAACAGTAGCGTCGCGGACGGTCAGACTGGAGAGAAGCCGAAGGTAGGAACCAACGGGCTGACACTCCCCCGCAGTCATAGCGGGAGCATCGTGGACGGAGTTGCGTCGCGGATGCTTGGATTGTAGAGGAAGCTGGTGAGGCGCAGACGAGGTGGTAGCCCTTTATGCCGATGTCGAGGTAGCCGAGAGCGTGGGTGCTGCAGCCTTGGTCGAGGGAGCCGTGATGACCCACAAGTATAGGGGGTGTATCGTAGTACTTTCGATAAATAAGAGTGTCGAACCCAACGAGGAGCAGAAGGTGTTGACAAGCAGTTTCGATGAAGGATTCACTGTAAATGCTCACAGACAAGTATTCAGGGGGTTTTGATATTGCAGATAAATAAAGTACAAGTAAATAAAATGCGAGAGAAATAATTGCAGCGAGTGGCCCAATCCTTTTTAGCACAAAGGACAAGCCGGTTTGTTTACTTATAATGACCAAACGTTCCTGAGGACACATGGGAATTTTAGTCTAGTACTTTCGCTTCAAGTGGCTAAATAATCTTCATTGTTTTGATAAGTGTTGTGTGGGTGAACCTATGCTAATGCACCGCCCTTCCTAGGACTAATACATACTTGTGATTATACCCCTTGCAAGCATCCGCAACTACAAGAAAGTAATTAAGATAAATCTAACCACAGCCTTAAACTCTGAGATCCTCGCGATCCCTCCTGCATCGATATACTAACGGGGGCTTAGGTTTCGTCACTCCGGCAACCCCGCAATTAGCAACCGAATACAAGATGCACTCCCCTAGGCCCATAAATGGTGAAGTGTCGTGTAGTCGACGTTCACACGACACCACTAGAAGAATGACACCACAACTTAAATATCATAACATTGAATATTACTCAACCATAATTCACTACTAGCATTTAGACTTCACCCATGTCCTCAAGAACTAAACGAACTACTCACGAGACATCATATGGAATACAATCAGAGGTGATATGATGATGAATAACAATCTGAACATAAACCTTGGTTCAATGGTTTCACTCAATAGCATCTACAACAAGTATAGAATAACACCGGGAGAGTTTCCCCTATCAAACAATCAAGATTTAACCCGAATTGCTACAGCGGTGACGAGGTGCAGCGGTGGTGATGGCGGTGTAGATGGTGGAGATGATGATGATGATGATGGAGATGATGTCCCGCTCGATGACGATGGCGATGGCGTCGATTTCCCCCTCCGGGAGGGAATTTCCCCGGCGGATTCCTGCCCGCCGGAGAGATCTTTTCTCTCTGGTGTTCTCCGCCCCGCAGAGGCGGCTGTAACCTTTCGTGAGGTCCTCTCTATGGCTTAGGTTTTCGGGACGAAGGAGTACGCGAAGAAAAGGAGGCGAAAGGGGCTGTGGGGCCCCCAGACCACAGGGTGGCGCGGCCAGGCCCTGGGCCGCGCCGCCCTAGGGTCCGGGCCCACAGTGGGCTCCTCTCTGCTCCCCTTCCGGCTCCCTCCGTCATCCGGAAAAATAGGAATTTACGCGAAATTCCCTTCCACGCTTGATCTTCCGAAATATTGCGTTCCGACGGTGCTTTTTCCAGCAGAATCTCGGCTCCGGTGCTTGATCCTCCAATAATGATGAAACATGCAAAATAGATGAAATAACATAAGTATTGTGCCCCAATATGAAATATATCAATGAATAACAACAAATTATGATACAAAATAGTGATGCAAATTGGACGTATCAACTCCCCCTAGCTTAGACCTCGCTTGTCCCCAAGCGAAACTGAGCTCGATAAACAAGACCACATGTTTATGGAGTGAAAAGTCGATAAATAAAATACGGACAAGAAGCATCATATTCATTCACACAAGACATTCTAGTAAACAACTTCTTCATATAACTCATCTTTAAATAGGTAAAGAGAAATCACAAGTAAAGGTGCATAAGAAATCATAGCTGGTGATGGCAAACTTTGTTCTTGGTCAGAGAACTACTAACGGATTGTACTTCTAAGCAAAGCTTTCATATTAGATTTTATAGCTGAGCTTTCATATTCAAGCATAACAATCTCTTCATAATCATTGATAACTTCAAAGTCATATTCATTCAGATAAAATAGGTACTAAACAAGAAAGTATAAAAGACATGATTAACTGAATCATAGCATAAATGATTGGTTCACAACAACTCAATTGCTTGCTTGAGATAGAGAGAAATAGGTTTACCGACTCAACATAAAAGTAAAAGACGAGGCCCTTCGCAGAGGGAAGCAGGGATTAAATCATGTGCTAGAGCTTTTCAAGTTTTGAAATCATATAAAGAGCATAAAAGTAAGATTTTGAGCGGTGTTTGTTGTTGTCAACGAATGGTAGCGGGCACTCTAACCCCCTTGCCAAACGAACCTTCAAAGAGCAGCTCCCATGAGGGACTGGCATCTCTACCAAGCAAGGTAGATCATCCCCTTCTCTCTTTGTTTACACATGTATTTTAGTTTTATTAAGGATGACACTCCCCCAACCTTGGCTTTCTCAATCCATGGCTAACCGAATCCTCGGGTGCCTTCCAACATTCACATACCATGGAGGAGTGTCTATTGCAAAATTAAGTTGCTTACCGATAAATCGAGCAAAACATGTGAAGAGAATTATTAATGAAAGTTATTAATTGGGGCTCGGGAACCCCGTTGTCAGCTCTTATTGCAAAGTTATTGGATAAGCGGATGTGCCGCTAGTCCATTGGTGAAAGTCCGCCCAACAAGATTGAAAGATAAAACACCACATACTTCCTCATGAGCTATAAAACATTGACACAAATAAGGAGTAGTAGTTTGAATTATTTTAAAGGTAGCACATGAAGTATTTACTTGGAATGGCAGAAAATACTATGTAGTAGGTAGGTATGGTGGACACAAATGGCATAGGTTTGGTCTAAGGTTATGGATGTATGAGAAGCATTCCCTCTCGATACAGGTCTTTGGCTAGCAAGGTTTGATAGCAAGCATAAAGGTTGAGGGAAACAAACAAATATACATATGATAGAAACAATCATGCATCTTTCTCATAAGCACAAGCAATTTTAACTTTAGAATACTAAGCATAGAGATAATAGTAATATATCTAAGTGTATTTCTCTCTTCTATTAAACATCAGGATGTTGTTGCTATTGACCAATGCTAAGTTTGCCAAAACCAAATAGATTTACTTGATGCTCCCAAAGTGATATCAATACTAATGTCAAGAGTGATCATATAATAGAGATTGCAAACTAAAATAAGGTGTGCAAAAAGTAAATGATAAGACTTCTCATTAATATTCCATAACGATAACTCACACCAACGGATACATAGATAACTAACTAAGAGAGATACTTCCACATTGCATACTATTCCATATGATAACTTCCCTACTCATGATATGACACTACTTGATAGTAAAAGATAAAGGTAATGATGATGTGATACCGCGGCACTCCCCCAAGCTTGGAACAAACCAAGGGGATGCCAATACCGATGATGAATTACTCCTTCGGTGATGATGGTGATGGATTCCTCTTGCGCTTCATAAGGATCTCCTTCAGCTTCAGCTTCTCAATTTTGTAATTCTGCACCAAAACCTGAAGAGACTCATTGTTACCCGAGTGTGGCGGTGACGGCCTTGTGCTGGAGGTTTGAGTAATATTCCAAAGATTCTGCGAAGTCGCCGGTTCTCCTCCCGAAGTATCTCCACTTCCCTTTTGAGAGCACGATATTGATCACAAAACTCATCGGCAACCCGTATTGCTTCCTCCACACAAGGGAAAGAGTCGAGGTCCGGAGCAGTGCGGAAGAGCTCCCTGCAAGTTATGAGAAAAAGAACGCCCAGTGTTAACCGATCCCACCAAGATTGGCTTACTCCTCGTAGTTTCCCACTCTCCTTTTGCTGATGCTATCTTCTCCTTCTCCTTATTGATCCTTTCATCCATCTCTTCCCTCCAAGGCCCCTTGTCTTTGTTGTTGGAGACCATGGTGCTTCTAGATCAAAACAACTCGGCGTAAAACAGCTCGAAACAAAACACGACGAGAAAACGATATTACGGACCTCCAGGGGTCCGGGGGATTATATAGCAAATATTTTTACGACAAAAGGAAGGTTCCAGATCGAACCAGAGTCGGAAAGGGGCAACGAGGCGGCCAGACCATAGGTCGGCGCGGGCCCAGGTCAGGCCGCGCCGGCCTATGGTGGCACCCCCTCGTGCGTCCTTTCCACTCCGTTTCGAACTCATAATTTTTCATATTTTCTAAAACAGCAGTAAATAATGTTCTGGAAAGGTAAACACGGACTTTTTATTACCCGTATCGTTACCTATTCAAAGTCCGAGTTCTCGCGGATCTGTCAATTTGTCCTTTGATGAAGGCCTCCGGTGTTTCCACTTGAATAATATCAACATCAACATTATAAGAATCACCCGAGATATAATGCTTGAGTCTCTGTCCATTCACCACTTGTGTGGCATTGCCTTGGAGAGAGCTAATTTTAATTGCTCCTGAACGATACACCTCCTCAACAACATATGGTCCTTCCCATTTCGAGAGTAATTTCCCGCAAAGAATCTGAGACGAGACCGATACAATAGAACTTTATCTCCAACATTAAATTCTCTTTTAATGATCCTTCTATCATGCCACTTCTTAACTTTTTCTTTAAAGAGTTTAGCATTTTCATAAGCTTCACTTCTCCATTCATCTAGAGAACTTAATTGCAACAACCTCTTATTACCTGGCTAATTTAGGATCTTTATTTAGTTCTCTAACAGCCCAATAAGCTTTGTGCTCTAGTTCTAAAGGTAAATGACAAGCTTTTCCATAAACCATTTTATAAGGTGACATTCCCATAGGATTTTTATAAGCAGCTCTATAAGCCCATAGTGCTTCTTTCAATTTGCTAGCCCAATTCTTTCTAGATTTATTAACTAGTCTTACCCAAGATAGCTTTAATCTCTCTATTTGATAATTCTACTTGACCACTAGTTTGAGGGTGATAAGCGGAAGCAATTCTATGATTAATACCATACTTAGCAAGAGTTTTTCTAAAACCTCCATGAATAAAATGAGAACCTCCATCAGCCATAATATATCTAGGTACTCCAAATCTAGGAAATATAACATCTACAAGCATTTTTATAGAGGTCTCACCATCAGCACTTTTTGTAGGTATAGCTTCTACCCATTTAGTAACATAATCAACAGCGACAAGTATATGAGTGTTACCGTCTGAAGCAGGGAAAGGACCCATAAAGTCGAATCCCCAACAATCGAATGGTTCAATAACAAGAGTATAATTCATAGGCATTTCATTGCGTCTGGAGATATTACCAACTCTTTGACATTCATCACAAGATAAAATAAATTTCCTTGCATCTTTGAAGAGTGTTGGCCAATAAAAACCTGATTGTAGAACCTTTTGTGCGGTTCTATCTCCAGCGTGATGTCCTCCATAAACACTACCATGACATTTACTCAATATCTCCTGTTGTTCATATTCAGGAACACATCTTCGCATAATACCATCCACTCCTTCTTTATATAAGTGTGGGTCATCCCAAAAATAATGCCTCAAGTCATAAAAGAATTTCCTCCTTTGCTGAGCTGAAAAGGTTGGAGGCAAATACTTCGAAACAATAAAGTTAGCATAATCAGCATACCAAGGGCTCTCTCGCGAGCTCACCTTTATTACAGCCAATTGTTCATTTGGAAAACTATCATTAACAGGAACAGGATCATAAGCAATATTTTCCAATCTAGACAAATTATCAGCAACAGGATTATCAGCACCTTTCCTATCTACAATATGTAAATCAAATTCTTGCAAACGAAGTACCCATCTAATAAGCCTTGGCTTAGCATCTTTCTTTGTCATAAGGTATCTAATTGCAGCATGATCAGTATGAATTGTAACTTTCGAATCAACAATATAAGGTCTAAACTTATCACAAGCAAAGACTACAGCTAACAATTCTTTTTCAGCTTGTAGCATAATTTCTTTGAGCAAGCATCAAGAGTCTTACTAGCATAATGAATAACATTTAATTTCTTATCTACCCGCTGTCCAAGAACAGACGCCTACAAAGCAAAATCACTAGCATCACACATAATTTCAAAAGGCAAATTCCAATCGAGGAGGTTCGACTACGGGAGCAGCTTGTTAAGGCTTTCTTTAGAGTTTCAAAAGCTTCCTTACAATCATCATCAAAAACAAAAGGTACATCTTTTTGAAGAAGATTAGTAAGAGGCTTTGAAATTTTAGAGAAATCTTTAATAAATCTCCTATAAAACCCAACGTGACCAAGAACACTACGAATACCTTTAACATCCCTCGGATAGGGCATCTTCTCAATTGCTTCAACTTTAGCTCTATCAACTTCAATACCTCTCTCGAAATTTTATGTCCCAATACAATTCCTTCATTAACCATAAAGTGGCATTTCTCCCAATTAAGAACAAGGTTAGTTTCTTCACATCTCTGCAAAACTTTATCGAGGTTTCGCAGGCAATTATCAAAAGAATTCCCATAGACGTAAAAATCATCCATGAACACCTCTACAATACTTTCGCAAAAACCATGAAAAATAGCAGACATGCATCTTTGAAAAGTAGCAGGAGCATTACATAAACCAAAAGGCATACGCCTATAAGCATAAGTTCCATAAGGACAAGTAAACGTGGTTTTCTCTTGATCTTTAGCTTTAACAGAGAATTTGTGAAAACCCGTAATATCCATCAAGAAAGCAAAAATGAGTATTTTTAGATAACCTTTCTAGCATTTGATCAATAAAGGGTAAAGGGTAATGATCTTTCTTAGTAACTTTATTAACTTTTCGAAAATCAATGCACATTCTATAACCTACAACTATTCTTTGAGGAATAAGCTCATCATTATCATTAGGCACAACAGTCATTCCTCCTTTCTTAGGAACGCAATGCACAGGACTAACCCATCTACTATCGGCAATAGGATATATAATACCAGACTTCAAGAAGTTTTAATACCTCGTTCCTTACCACCTCTTTCATCTTCGGAATTAGACGACGTTGATGTTCAACAACAGGCTTTGCATCTTCTTCCATATTAATAGCATGTTGGCAAATAGAAGGAGAAATCCCTTTCAAATCATCAAGAGTATAGCCAATAGCTCTCGGTGTTTCTTCAATATTTCCAATAACCTTTCTTCCTCAATCTCTGAAAGCTTAGAACTAATAATAACAGGATATATTTTCTTATCATCAATATGAGCATATTTAAGATTATCAGGTAAAGGCTTTAAATCAAAAACAGGATCTTCCTTTGGCGGCGGTGTTGTACCCAAATCTTCCACCGGTAAATCATGCTTGAGAATAGGTTGGCGAAGAAAAATTTCCTCAAGCTCATCTCTTTCTTTCCTAAAAGCTTCACTTTCACTATTCTCCAAATGTTGCCGCAAAGGATTATTAGGAACAAGAACAATAGATGCACACTGCTCCATTTTAAAATCATTACTAGGCAAGTCAACTTTATAAGGAGTTTTGGTAAATTTAGAAAAGTTAAATTCATAAGGTTCACCAGCAAATCTAGTCAAAATTTTCTCTTTCTTACAATCTATAATAGCTCCACAAGTATTTAGAAAAGGTCTACCAAAAATGATAGGACAATGATCACTAGCAGCAGTAACCAAGTACCAAAAAGTCAGCAGGATATTTAATCTTACCACATAGAACTTCCACATCTCGAACAATACCAATTGGAGAAATAGTTTCTCTATTAGCCAGATGAATAACCACATCAATATCTTCAAGTTCACAAGAACCAATTTCGTGCATAATCTCCGTGTAAAGCTCATAAGGAATAGCACTAACACTTGCACAATATCACATAAACCATAATAGCAATGATCACCAATTCTAACAGATAGCATAGGAACACTAACTTGTTTGGATTTATTAGGATGTGAAACAATATTAGAAGCATCTTCACAGAAAATAATATGACCATCCTCCACATTTTCAGTCACAAGATCTTTAACTATTGCAACATCAGGTTCAATTTTAATTTGTTCTTCAGGTTCTTTAAGTTTCTTTTCACTTTTATTAACCGCACTAGATATGACAGAGTACTCCTTCATTTTAACAGGGAAAGGAGTTTTTTCAATATAAGCTTCAGGAATAACATTATCAACGAGCTTTCAATCACTACACATTTGTTTACGGATGAATCAACTTTATCTTTATACTGGTTCATGATACTTATCAAAATTCTTCTTAGGCAGTTCATAATGAGAGGCAAAAGCTTTATAAAGATTTGCAACAACTTGGGAATCAAGACCATATGTAGCACTCATATTACGAAATTTATCGAGTATCCATAAAAGCTTCAATGCATTTATAATCATAAATTATACCCGATTCTCTATCTTTGTCGTTCTCCCATCCTTCGGTATTTTCTTGGATCCGATCAAGAAGGTCCCTTTTAAACTCTTCATTCTTGCATGTAAATGATCCAGAACAAGAAGTATCCAAGCAAGGTCTTGTCTTGAAAAGAAAGTCTTGCATAGAAATTATCAATAATAACATTACCAGGAAGCTCATGAATGGGGCATTTGAGCATTAAAGACTTCAATCTCCCCCAAGCTTGGGCAATACTCTCTCCATCATGAGGCCAGAAATTATATATGCGGTTCC
The DNA here is from genome assembly GCF_022539505.1 of Lolium rigidum. Lineage (NCBI taxonomy): Eukaryota > Viridiplantae > Streptophyta > Magnoliopsida > Poales > Poaceae > Lolium > Lolium rigidum. The sequence goes on along the minus strand of NC_061511.1, from coordinate 7,314,966 downwards.
GATCTTTGTGAATTTCACTTGGAGGATAAAATTTTGAATAGAATAAAGGCACAATGTCCTCCCAATCAATAGAATCACCATTCTTCAGACAATTTATACCAAGTGCGCCGCTTTACCGTGACAGCGATATAGTGAATAGTTTCTTTCTAACTTCATTCATAGAAATACCTCGCACATTTGAATAAACCGCATAATTCATGCAAAAACAATAAATGATCACCGGGATGAACAGTTCCATCCCCTTCATAGCGGTTATCCATAACACGTTCAATAATTTTCATAGGTATTTTATATGGTACTACTTCCTCACCTGGCGCTTCATCCACTACCGTTGCAGTAGTAGTAGATTTCCCAAATAGAAATTGAAGAGAGGATCTCTCCATAATGATTTATAGCAGCAGGCAGAAATAAAATCAGCACAAACAGTAAAGGTTTTCCTTACCAATTCCGCTTACCAATAGCGCTTCACTCCCCGGCAACGGCGCCAGAAAATAGTCTTGATGACCCACAAGTATAGGGGGTGTATCGTAGTACTTTCGATAAATAAGAGTGTCGAACCCAACGAGGAGCGAAGGTGTTGACAAGCAGTTTCGATGAAGGATTCACCGTAAATGCTCACGTGACAAGTATTCGTGGGGTTTTGATATTGCGGATAAATAAAGTACAAGTAAATAAAATGCGAGAGAAATAATTGCAGCGAGTGGCCCAATCCTTTTAGCACAAAGGACAAGCCGGTTTGTTTACTTATAATGACCAAACGTTCCTCGAGGACACATGGGAATTTTAGTCTAGTACTTTCGCTTCAAGTGGCTAAATAATCTTCATTGTTTTGATAAGTGTTGTGTGGGTGAACCTATGCTAATGCACCGCCCTTCCTAGGACTAATACATACTTGTGATTATACCCCTTGCAAGCATCCGCAACTACAAGAAAGTAATTAAGATAAATCTAACCACAGCCTTAAACTCCGAGATCCTCGCGATCCCTCCCGCATCGATATACTAACGGGGGCTTAGGTTTCGTCACTCCGGCAACCCCGCAATTAGCAACCGAATACAAGATGCACTCCCCTAGGCCCATAAATGGTGAAGTGTCGTGTAGTCGACGTTCACACGACACCACTAGAAGAATGACACCACAACTTAAATATCATAACATTGAATATTACTCAACCATAATTCACTACTAGCATTTAGACTTCACCCATGTCCTCAAGAACTAAACGAACTACTCACGAGACATCATATGGAATACAATCAGAGGTGATATGATGATGAATAACAATCTGAACATAAACCTTGGTTCAATGGTTTCACTCAATAGCATCTACAACAAGTATAGAATAACACCGGGAGAGTTTCCCCTATCAAACAATCAAGATTTAACCCGAATTGCTACAGCGGTGACGAGGTGCAGCGGTGGTGATGGCGGTGTAGATGGTGGAGATGATGATGATGATGATGGAGATGATGTCCCGCTCGATGACGATGGCGATGGCGTCGATTTCCCCCTCCGGGAGGGAATTTCCCGGCGGATTCCTGCCCGCCGGAGAGATCTTTTCTCTCCGGTGTTCTCCGCCCCGCGAGGCGGCCGTAACCTTTCGTGAGGTCCTCTCCGTGGCTTAGGTTTTCGGGACGAAGGAGTACGCGAAGAAAAGGAGGCGAAGGGGCGTGGGGCCCCTGCACCACAGGGTGGCGCGGCCGGGCCACGGGCCGCGCCGCCCTAGGGTCCGGGCCCACGATGGCTCCTCTCTGCTCCCCCTTCCGGCTCCCTCCGTCATCTGGAAAAATAGGAATTTACGCGAAATTCCCTTCCACAGTTGATCTTCCGAAATATTGCGTTCTGACGGTGCTTTTTCCAGCAGAATCTCGGCTCCGGTGCTTGATCCTCCAATAATGATGAAACATGCAAAATAGATGAAATAACATAAGTATTGTGCCCCAATATGAAATATATCAATGAATAACAGCAAATTATGATACAAAATAGTGATGCAAATTGGACGTATCAAGCCGCGCGAGGGATTGCCGTGGTCGATGTCGTGGTCGAGTGCCAGTGTCGATGTAGCCGCAGGCGAGGTGGTGTGCGAGGAGAGTGACGGAGACGTGCCGAGGCAGTCGTGGAGATGGTCGATGCCGAAGTCGATGCAGTCTGAGCCATCGAGGACGAAGCGCAACCATAGTTTTGCCAGAACCAGGTGCACATCGGGGACGAAGGCATACTCCGGTTTTGCCAGAACCGAGTACGTATAGAAGAACTCGGCAGTGACGAGCTCGAGGCAGTCGTAGAGGCGATGCCGATGAAGACGTCGTCGAAGCCGATGAAGACGAGGCGCTAGTCCGAGCTTGCCAGACCCGGGGACGCGTTGGGGACGAAGGCATGTACCGGTGTTGCCAGTACCGGACGTGCGGGGGTAGGGAACAATACAAAGTGCGCACCATGTCGGAGTAGACTAGTAGAGGAGGTCTCGACGACGGATGTCAGAGTAGAGGAGCAGGTGGTGTAGTCGGGGAAGAGGCGAGTCTCGACGGCTAGTTTAAGTTTTATTTTCTTGGCTAGTTAAGCTTATCATTTTTAGGGCTATTAAGCTTAGTTTTGTTGTGGCTCAAATGTGCTACAATAACTGCCGTACAGAAAATTTATTTGTTTAGAAAGTGGGATTGGATCAACCATTCACAAATTAATGCGCCCACTCACTCAAAAATATGATTATGAGAAACATAAATAAGACCAAATAATACATTGTGGCTTATTCACTCTGTTCTGATTTAATCTACATTTTATATAAAAAAATGACAGAAGATAGTGTTGCATTTATTAGTACTAGTTAGATATGTGAACATCCAACTCAATCTACATTAGAAGTAACAACGACCAATAAAAAAAAGAAGCAAAACCACTTCATTGTCAGTGTTATTTTTGACAAAAAACTAGAACATAGACTATTTCAGAACAAATTTGGAGGCTAGAATGTAGACTATTTCAGAAAGGAGGGAAGTACGTGGCACGTTTTAATTTTTTATTGCTAGTCAAATTTTAATTTAAAAATATTTGTGGTCTCTTTAGAGAGATTAAGGCCCCGTTTGGCATCAAACTATTTTTAAAGTATTTGGGGAATACTTTAGTTTTAATTTTTTTTTGAAGTATTCAATACTTTACGGTGTTTGGATCCAATAAATATTGTGGTTTTAAAACTAAATTATTCTCCATGTCTTTTAAGTGTTGATTAAAGAGGCCAGATCCTCTTTTTTCTAAAACTATGAAAAGAGAAAAACTGAAGTATTGCTTTGCCAGGCACTAAAATAGTATGGTATTGATTAACTTCAGTTTTAGAAAAACTTTGTTGCCAAACTAGGCATTAAATACTGAAACACCAATATGCAGTGAAATATATTTCTCCAAATCAGTTAATCGGTAAAGAAAAAAATAGGAGTATGTTATTTCTCAAACTAATTGGGCGTTCGTCGCGGATACGAGGACATTATTTTTAGTGTGTCAAAAGAAGTATTCTTTCCTAATCCTCCCTTTATCCTATTCATTCATTGCAGTATGCAAGGCGTTTTATACATGGATACGTTCCTAGAGGTATAACCTTTGTCTTCATCCTCTACATGCATCAACATATCTTTCCTACTTATAAAAAGCCCAGTTCATGGTCGTCTGTTCACTTCACCCCTCACAGTCCTGACAAGTGGGACCGTACAACTTGCCCTTCGTAAGGAAGACATGAAGGGAACCCTCCACCGCCGCCTGTGCCAGTTTTCTTCCTCCTGCCACCTCCTTCTCCAATCCCATCTCCTCTTGATGCTTCTGAGTTCTGATCTCCAACCTTTTTCCTTTCTTCAATCGGATGAGACGCATGTGGCCATGCCAAGTCTTGCAGCTCCACTAATATCTCCTTGATGTATTTATTTTTTCATCTGCCTCCTTCACGGCAGTCTCCGCTCCTACCGTCATTGAAACTTCTAGAGGCCGCACCCCTGCCAGTAAGATCGCTGTTTCTGGAACCACGTGTTCCTTTGGGTCAAATCTAGAAAGAAAAGAATTTTGCCAGTGGACATAGACTCGAGTCGGGAAATGGAACCAAAGAAAAGAAGCGTGGTATGCGATTTTTCTGGTGCCTAATACTCTCTCTATCATTAATCATTAATGTAAGATATTTTAGATAAAGTAGAGTATGTACAAACCAAAGTGAGTAAACCTACATATAAAAATAGACTAGATACAAACTAAAGTCGATGAATCAAACAAAATGCTTTCACATCTTACATTTTCGGAGTACAAAGCTATAGTACGAGAGCGAAAAATAATTTTTGGTGTGCTTGATTAGACCTCACGCTGTAGAGATTTTATTCACGTTTGCTGTTCTTCGGTGTCAGCATAGAACTAGCAAAAGATGGAACTCAAGCGATACTCGAGTATCTATCTTCTACCGTATTCATATGACTCTGCAGTACATCGTTTTTCTTCCAAGGAAATTAGATGCATAATTGATGTAATATTGTATCAATTTTTTTATGTAACCATTTTTTTCGTCGCAGTGATACATACATTCAGATGTTATATTCTGCCATGTTGCACTGTGAAATGCTACGAGCATTAGTTATTTTACCCAATGATCTCAGTACTCTTTTTGGCCATCAATATAGTACCCTAATGAATAGAATAGCTGTGTAATTAACTTGAGCATGCACTGTGGTGCTTGAATGCCATGCATGTGTAGGACAGAGGAGACAAGCCCACTTAGTGAACCTTAAGATCTGCTGGATCAGTCTGTCGGGGGTACTCATAAAGGTAGGATGTGTATGTGTGCGTTCATTGGGATAAGTGTACATGCGTGTTTGTAATCGTCTGCGTTGTACCGTGTTCTAAAAAAAAGTGCAGTGCTAAATACTCGTACGATTTTTCCTGCTACCTATTTTTGTTTTAGAATTCATATCTTCCATCTTAGTTTTATTTATTTCGTAGCGTAGCACGGACATCTAACTAGTATACATACAGCCCAACTAATAGACTGTGAGCCGTGAGCGCTCGGCCGGCCCAGCTAGTAAACCTGGAATGTAGACGGCGCATTGAAGACGAACGCTCCGGCACTGCTCGGTCTATCACGGAGATCTGCAGTCGCCGTGTACAGCCCGCCAAAACGTCGGCGACGGCGAGACATGTCGCGGGGTCTGCGCCGCCGGCCGTACGTTTATCCACGCGCGCCTACAACGGCGCAGATCCAGCCACGCGTGGTGGGACGTCGCGCGATAGAAACCGCGCGAGCGCGACGGACCAACAGGTAGCCGCCGCTAATAGTCGGTGCAGCCTGCGGCTGCGGGCCAGTCCGTTGTCCCGGCCGGGATCCAGATCCAGGCACGCGCGGTTTCCACGACGCAACCTTTTTTTTTGAACAACAAGAGGGGTCTCGAAGGACCCCGAACCAGCTGCATTAAAACATCGTCGGTGGGTACAAATTTGTTGCCGGACCCTGAAATAAATCAGGAATTACAACATGGTCCTGGCTTTTGACATAAAGGACCTTGAAAAGTAAACAGAAAAAGCAATCGGATCCCCAGTCCTCTCCACCGCAGCGGAGCTTCCAACACCGGCCACCTCGAAGCCGCCGGGGACGAACCACTTGGCAGCAACCAGGCGCTGACTCCGGGAAGAAGCTCAGAGAAGGGCCTCCGCACTGGAGGTTGCAAAGATCGCCATCTTGGCGACTGAAAGGACCGCCCTCACGGCCAAAGATCGCGTCGGCAAACCTGGCCTCCGCGTGATGCGCTCGTCGATGCAGCTGAAGACCGGACCACCAGCACTGAGTTGCAAGAAACAACGCGCCGCCACACCCCCTCCCCTCGCCTCCACGGCCGGCCAGAGGGAGTAGAACCACACCGCTGCACCGCAGCTCAAGATGGAAAGCAACATCGAGCTTATATTGAAGCAAGCCGCCAGGCCTCCTCCGCATCCGACCAAGGTCCAGCCACAGGATCTTGTCGAACAGAAGAAAGCCGAGCACGCCTCGGCTGCAGCTCGGATGCACCGAGGACAGGCTCTCAAAAGACCGGCTTATTGTCGGAGATGTTCGTCTCCAGTTCCTCCACACACCGCACAACGCACCAAAGCACAGCGGCAGAGAAGATGAAGAACGAAGCGGCTTAGATCCGACCGGCAATATCCAAGCTCCTACTCCCAAACGCCACAAAGGGACAAACTCTAGCACTAGAACTATGTACAGTGGAAGGCCGGCGCAACACCTCAGCAATCTCCAGGCGGCATCGCCACCGGAGACGGCCTCGGGTTGGCCTCGAACGCACGCGAAGGACCTCAAGAACTGTAGCTAGGAAGAGAGAGAGAATGGCTCTCCTTGCTAGCTGTGTCTGTGTGGGGGCTCTCCCACGACGCAACCTACTACATCTGCAGCAAGCTTCTCGCCGTATGTTAGTAAAAGTGATCGTCATCGCGTATGGAAGGTGTTGCGCAAAAGGACGATTGTCAACGTACGGAGGCGCCGAGTTGTAGGAGGATATCTCGCCGGAACTACGCGACACCAGTGTTTTAGCGCGACCGCCCGCCATAGACGACGGCGTGTAGCTTTTCGCAAGGTGAAGCAAGAGCACCAGCGGCCACCGCCCACCGCAGTGGAAAAGTCGCCTACTCCATCCGGGAAACATCCGATCGACACCCACACAACCAGAGGGTAGCTTTACAATGTTCGGCTTCTGCCTGCAGTGCAAGGCAAGGCCCTATCCTAGGTTCTCCCACTGGTATGACCCAACCATGTATGGTGTGTGTGACGAGATTGTTCTGGCTACTTGGATACGGTGCTCGATTTGATGAAAAGGGAATCAGATACCAAAGCGTACAATTTGCATGGGAAGATCACTCTACCTAACTTGCTAGCAGCTATACCGAAGGTCTTCCAGCTGCCGGCCTATACCTACCGTGTTTTCTCAAGGAATTGCTGTTTCTATACCAAAGAGTGGCCAAAGGAAGCTCAGAGACAATGTACGGCTGGAGCCTGGAGATGACGACAGAATGTCTCATATGCTAATTCAGCTTTACCTCTGTCTTGAGTTCAGTCTAGAATTATATGCTGCACGGCACGGCACGGCACGCGCTGCGCTACAAGGGAGCGGTTGGCCGGACCTACATGGCACCCAAAGGTTCGTGCGGTCTTGACATGTTGGGAGCCACACAGAGAGACGAAATAGCAAGTGGAGTGGGGTTGTGGATGGAAACTAAAGTTTATCAATGAAGCTTTCGTCCACGCTAGTGTCACACTTTCATATACTCGCACGCACATGTTGCCCATCTATCGTCCACTCGTCTACGTCAATCCCGTAATTCGCTTCGGTGGAGTACAATCAACATATTCGCCATGTTAAGGTAGGATGAGCTTCAGGCCCACCCAGCGGCGCTGCTAAAGTCAGTCAACAAGCATTAATTTTTTTTAAGACTAGTTGAGCTCAGTTTTGTCAGTCAACTAGCCTCTACTACTCCCTTCGTTCACAATTAGATAGCATTTTAGGTTTAGTAAAAGTTCAACTTAGTAAATTTGAACTAAATATATAAAGAGGAATATTAACATCTGCAATGTAATATCTACCCTATTTTTTCTGCAATATGTACCCAATACAATACAATATAATACATGCAAAATTCACGTGTATGATAAAACAGACACATCATATTCTAAAAACCCACAAGATTGTATCGTCGTTTGAAGTATATTTTGACAACTGATGTCAATTACCTTGCAACTTTATAGAATTCTAACTATGACCATACTACACGAACTAATCAGCAATGGTTGAACAATATCTCCTCGTACTTATAGATTAATTCACACACAACAGATTATATAAGTTAGAAGTGCACTAAACAAAAATGCATGCATGAGTGGTACTTTGTTTGGCGGAGGATGTACCAAGTTAAATCCTGTATAATCCAGGCTTACAAAAATAGGATAAGAGGTTATTTAGTAACATATCTAAAAAAACAATACCAGGTAAACCAACAGACTGCTAATAACAAGGGACATTATTTGCAAAAATATATACCTGTGAAGTTGGCTTCCCATAGCAAAGAGTCAACTTTAGCTATCTAAAGTTTAATAATTTGCTAGCTAAGTACTCGTGGGTTGATATAGAACAATCAAAAAATAGACGATCAACAAATATTGGTCAAAGAGTCAAAAAGAGTTCATAGAAGTCGAACGTGACAGAACTGCGGTTGTCATGTCATTTTGCTTCCATGAATATTTACGTAAGTCTAGTGCATATATATAATGTTCATATCTTAATCTACTGAAAATACATGTCTAACAACTCATAGTAACCTTGATAGAACAATAATTCAGTCCAAGTAAAAACATGACTATATCAATTTGTGCAATTTTTTTGTTGCCAAAACCAGAATAAAATAATTCAACCGATAGTTATTTTGAATTACTGTGTTGTCACAAGAAGCGGCTTGCATTCCTGAATCTCTTCGACCAATGTGCTCTATCTATCTAGGAGAATATAGAGTCAATGAACAGGGTATTATCTGAGCGCCGTCATTCTGACCTTGACTGCTTGACAACCGGCAATGATTTGCAACTTGCAAGTAACCTGGATATCCTACAAAAAAGACAAAACAATAAAGTTTAGTTGTGCTAATGCTTTCTGAAGAGATCATCAATCAATAGAGTATAGAGACTTGAAAAAATACTGATCCATAAGTGCCTGGCTGCGTGATATAGAGGCTACAAACCTGAGAAGTCCTGAAAATAAAAACTATATGAAATTTGGCATAGAAGGTGATGAAAGAGGAAAATTATCAGCGGCTGTGATACATGACGTATGCTCAGCTTAGCCTCTTAGTTGAGCCAAGCATGTATATATGAGTGGCACTTGCCAGTCGATCAGGTGAGTATGAGGAATGTGGATTGGACTGGATTACCTCTCGAATTCGTGCCGGCAAACGGTGACGTTGGCCTTAGAGAATGGAGATCTGGACCATGGGTGACCACAGCTTGCATATCCAACGCTACCAGGTCTGACCTTTCAACCATCCTAGATGGAGACATCTACATGTATAGATGAAATCAAATCGATTATGGTGGACATGCAAAAATCAGAGAATAGTAATAGTACTCTATCTAAATTGATCACGGGTAATAGTACAAAGTAGCGTAGGTGGAGCTGAATGAAAATTGTACCGGATGACGTGGGCGATGCGGTCCTCGAATGCAGGCCAGTGGGCGACAACGCGGGTGTGGTCGTGGGTGGGCTGGAGGTCGAAGGTTCAGTCAGCGTGGACCGTGGAGCACGCACTTCAGACAATCGATGCAGGTGGCCTCAACGACGAACATGAACAACGTGTTGCCGTCTCCACTGCGACATGACGAGTAGAGCGGTCGGCGGCCGCGACTCGTCTACCCAAACGGCTCACTCGATCGCATCTCGCCGTCGCTGCGACTGCGAGCCACAACAAGTAGAGCGGCCCCCTCGCGTACTCCCGATCGCATACATACTGTGTCGTCAAGTAGGACAACAATATGTACACCTTGTTGAGAACTTCCGCTAGGTGTAGGCGGCATAAATCGAGAAATTAACGGGACAAGGGATTGCATCCCGATTTTTTGTGAGGAAAGATTGTGTCCTGATACTTTTGGTTGAGAAGAGGCACACGTTATTAGTGGGAAATGGAATTTCTGTCTTGATTTTTTTCCCTCCTTGCGGGATGGTGTCGTTCAAAGGAAGTTTGACAAAGGGAGGAGCTCACACGGTCATTTGTTTCTTGAGGGCAAGGAAAGATATCTTGTGAATAAATTGTGATTGATGATAGTATAAAATCGTGATTGATATTATCTAGATTGTGATTCCACGTGGTTGCTTGATTTTCTTTTCCTTTTCTTGTACCCGCTAATACCATGATTAGCGCTAACAAAGGAAATAAGGGGTGACTTACCATAAAATTAGATTGGTACGAAAGGAAACTGGGTCGGATGGATGGATTTCGAGCGGGGCTTTGATATTACATTGTACGGCCTGGATGCTCTCAATCTCCTTCACCAAACAACGTTGTATGACCTACGACTAACTCCAATATAATAGTAAAGATACCATTAAAACTATCTTCAGCTCTATTTTCATATTACATATGTATTTTGTATTATTGTTATTAATATTATTTTCATATTTTACTTCAAACTAAACAAAGTTTAAGTTTGACTAAACCCAAAGCATGAAATAAATAAAAACAGAAAGAGTGCTATATAAAAAAAAAATCGTTCCGTTCCTCTAACTAAAAAATAGTGTTCTCTTAAGCAAATAAGATCGGGTCATACCACTTCGACCATTCAGCTATGTGGCCAGTCATTTCAAACAAACGTATGACAAACATTAATAAGATCAACGGAGTATATTTTGGGTTATCTGCCACATTTTAATTGCTAGTAAAATTTAAATTTTGTCTAGTCCCTTAAAAGAGCATATAATCCCCACACACTTGAGTGGCGCACCCTTCAGAAATTGCAGGATAGTTTTTCAAAATGTATGAGTTGATCGAAAATTTACATTGAATGAATGACGAAACTCCACACCAGACATAGGTTAGATAATAAACGCGACCATGCGGAGTTTGAACCAGGTCAATAGAACTATGCGATTATGTCGATCATCTCCATATTTAGGTACTCTTATTTGACCTGGCCCAATAGTGGGCGGCTGTTTACATCACGATACAATGACATTTTTACACGTGGCAGGTAAACAAAAAAGTTGCCATCCTGTTGTGGGTGCCGAGATCGCACGGTTGCTAGACCATATACCCCAAAGAAATCACGTTCCGGCGATGTAAATTCTCTTACTTTATAAGAAGATATAGATTAAATATTGGAATATTCTAAATGTTGCAGGAAACAACTTAACAAAAAACGGTGCCATCGACTCACACCGATTGAATGATAGCTCACACTTCTAACTTGTGGTAAGTGATAAATAGATGCTCATGCATGCATAGCTCCCAACAGGTAGTATCATCGGTATATAAAGGGCTTCAGTAAAGGCTGAAAACGTAGCTACTTGTACGTTTTATCTTTCAAGCTTGGTTTAGCTAGCTAACTATGGTTATGAATGACTTTTTGCAGCGATTCTTGCTACCAGGTTTTATATGTGTCAAGACATTGGAGTAAGACAAATTTTGCCACACACTCTCTCTCGCGCCACCATAGATATCTTTATTATCAAAGTGAAAGATGCAATGTCACACTTCTTTTGATGTCACACTACTCTGATGTCACACTTCGCACTATTTACAGAACAAATGCCACCGCCAACAACCAACTCACACACCACCCTCTTCTCGTGTAACTCCAGAAAGAATCACGGTCGGATAAAGCTATCCTGGTTTTCAGCGTTTTGATAGCCCGATGTCTCAACCGAATCTCATGCACAAAAAATATTTCTGGTCAAGGTTGTTACTATCGTTTTGGTTTGTTCCTAAACGCATGGATTGAGCTAGGCTTCTAAATCCTCTATACGAGCTACTCCCATAGAAGAAAGAAAAGGGATTTCCATGGGCTCACGGCCTCTCACCCTAGGCTAATCATATCAGATTTTGCCTTCTCTGGTACCTTCCCGACCCAGATTTCTTAAGCCATTATCGCGGGACACAAGCCCAGACCGAGTGCCAGCTGATTCGACGGCTTTGGTCATGGCGGATGGACGACCGACAGATGCAGGGCGGCCACTTGATTTTTGCCAAAAGCAAAGTTTGTATATGTGTGCATCAGATGATCCTGTAAGTCCTCGCTCGTCTCGCATGATCTGTTCATCGCTTTGGAGAAGAAAGGGGAAGGATGAAAGAGATGAGCTAGCTTCGAGAAAACTGGGCCTTGCTTGCATCGAGTGAAGGGATGCGTTGGTGGTCTTGTGCGTGTGCCTGCCTGGTGCGGCTCCACCTAAGCCACCGCGCATGGACGCACCAAACGAGCTCCTCCATGAAGCAGATGCCAAGCGCGCGGTGGCGACCGGTAGCTGCGTCAGGCGGGCAGCCAAATCGGCAACACCAGCGACGCAACCAAGCGTTCGGGGAGACAGCAGTACGCCAGGACGCGGGGCGGTGGCTCGGTGGCACTTCTGCTGTTCATCTGCTCCAGCTCGTGCAGTAGGGCGTATGATTTTTTTCTATTATGTTACAATAATGTTGTGTGCATTGGACAACGAATTAGTAAATCGTCTAATGTATTCCATCTACAAGGATCGCACCCTGCTTCCCACGCCCTCAAAGAGTCCAAGGGAGAGAGGATGAAAAAAAAAACGACGCCAATCAAGACCCAGATACTCCCTCTCCCTAAGGACGGCTTCAAGGCCGAGGGGGGCATGCAGCAAATTACGTTGATGATCGTCTGGTTTCATTGATATCGGAATTTGGAATATCTTCTTCAGCGTCAAAGAAAGAAAAATTATTTTAACATGGAAGGGTCTCATGTCCCCGAGAAGGTTTACTCAAAAATAGGTAGGATTTTTTTTACCACAATAGAATAGAAATATGTGTATATCCTACTTGAGACAATATATACTACTCCGTATTTGATTTCTCCCTAACACATATAGTATTATAGTAAGATCATTCAATATTTTGCCATCCTTGTTTTGTCTCATAAGATGTATTTCCCATTAGTTCTCATTTTCTTTCTTAAGTACAACTTGCAAGATGTTTTTAAATTCACATGTTATTAGTAGTCGTGCCTTTTCTATATAATCCTAAATGCATTGTTTTATAACGTGATTTTGTTGCATGTAAAGATAAATCTTTGTGATCTGATTTTCTTTCTGCCCGCGCTGAATAATCAAGTATGCCTTCTGTGCACTCAGATTATGTGCTTCATTTAGAAAACATGCAAAACCCTTATGTGACTTCGTTGGTTTTACACCATTACAGCTTGTAGATTTTTTTCAATAGCTAATATGAGAACTCAAAATTCCCAAATTGTTAGTAATTCCAAGATACCCAAATTGTTTTTAGAAACATGATAACACTAGCACTAAATACACTCCTCAATTATTTTTCGAGACTGAAATCCGTACTGAATTTGTTCTAAGCTATTAGTATTTGCTATTGTGCTTGTACTGTAAAATATCCAGAGATATCTCTGATGGTATTAAGTTCATAGAAAGGAGAGTCTGAATCAAGAAAGGAGTTTGGTGGAAAGGAGAATACTAGGGAAGAAAACAACGAAGATGTGAGATTTTGCATTAGGTCATAGTTCCAGTCAAGTCGATTTTTATCATTTACATGATAGAACTGACATATTAAGTTATACATGCATTATCATCTGACCAGGAAAGGAGTGGCTAATTGGATTTTTAATACCGATTTTCTAGGCATCAAGAACAAACATAGTTTCTACCTGCACCAATTGGAGATAGTGAAGACTCTACTGCGTTGTTGCCTTGGTGGAGATGAGCCTCTCGGTGGATGCCGGTGTGCTCAACATCTAGGTGAATGGGAAAAAGGTCGTTGTCAGGGCCTTCGTCACGGACACCGCCTTGGCCGCGAAACCGAGGTAGTCTTGTAGGGCACATTCAAGATATCCGACGATAGAGGCACACACACGGAGTGGGGCGACAGGCTTCGAAGCTACTTAGACTCGTTCGGTACGTTCATGCATCTTTGGTGCCTCCGTCGTGCAGAACTTCACAAAATCTTTGACGGAGATTGCTGCCCATAGCTGCTACAATGGGAACCCGATCCTGATATGGCTGAGGGGGAGCTAACATGCGACATAGATTAAGAAAACGCTATGATGCAGCAGAATTCGTGGGGAATTATTTATGGACCCAGTATTTATGGTTTTATTTAACATGTATAATGAATTAAGATGGGGGTTATTAGCTTTTTTCAGATGGGTGTGAGGGAGTAAATTGATTCTACGACGTGCCGCAGAAGGTCAGTGACTGAATGAAGAAACAAGTCCCATATTTATTTTGTACTCTCTCACTATACTGATACCATATTAGATAAGGTATTGTTGTGAATCAGAATTTCTTTCCTACTGTATTTCTTTTTAATAAACAATGTTTTTATTTGGAAATATTATAGAACATGACAAAAACAAGTGATCGTTGAGTTTGTACAATATATCTCTAATAGGACATGATTCTGGAGCGAAAATTCCCAGCGATAAATCTGAAGTTTAATGACCTACCCTATAACATAAGAGCCAACTTAGCATAATGGAGTGCTTTGAAGTTCAGATTTCTTGCTGGCCTCAAACTGGTTTCTGTGGATGATCCTTGCAACTGCTTTCACCAAAGTATCATTGTGAGAGAGAAATCAAAGCTGTTGGAGATGGAGCGCTACGAAATTGCTATTTCAATGTGGAAACCAATGGCCTCCGCCTAGAATGCAGATGTTGCCCGTGGTGAGTTTCACCAAACTCTCTGACCATTTACTGACTAATCATGGATTTCACTTTAATAGTAAAAATAACGGAATTTCCGATGTTACAATTGACTCTTTTAGTTTATTTTTATAAATTTTGTTCTACCAATTGCATAAGTTTTTTGAGCCATGGCGAAGCACATGCATTCAACTAATTAGAAATAATACACTAGCAATGACTAGTGGCTGTCACAAGGCGTATAACCAAGATTCATATGTGATCAACTTTTGTTATGTTAAAGAGAGAGGGCGTTATCTATCTGTTTTCCCAAATGGGGAGTCTAGCTGCGCCCCATGCATTATCTAGCTAATAATACTGATTTAACATTGTAAAGGTCTATAGTTCATGCTAGAAACTAGGTCAAACTTTGCACCGTTTGAGTTTTAATAAATTCATTATATGCCTTATTTTACTGAATGGAGGGAGTACTATATAACTTGTACAAAAAAATATTTTTCCTTCATATAAAGAAAACTTAGAGTTTGTTTAGAAAATCAGATAGGAAGAGCATATTACTTTGACCAATCAAAAACGTGTCCACTCATTTAAAAAAACGAAGCAAATTAATAAGACCAGCAAATATATTGTGGGTTATGTGTTTTAATTGCTAATAGGTTGCCAAACTTTTGTTCTAAAACATGCATGTTATGTTTAGAAAGAATAATACTCAAACACCAATGCGCCACACCCTTCCAGAATTTTGCGAAATGTACGAGTCAATATGAATTTAATAGGTTCCAAAACTACACACAAAACATAACGTGAAATAGAATTACCCAAATCAATCTAAAAAAATTACAATCCTTGAACAATTTCCGTGGAAAATTTATCATGAATTGGTGTAAAAAACACGAGGAAATTTTTATGTAGCACATATTCTGAATCAAACAATGAACAAATAAAAATAGGGTTTTTTCATTCTCAAACTAACTAGCGTCCATCACAAATGCAACATTATCTTTATTGTGTCGAAGAAGTTTCCTCATCTTATGAAGACATTTTCCACCATTTATCTTGTATGTTGCAGTATACACGACGGTTATACATGGCTACATTCCTAGAGGTATAGCTTTCGTCTTCATTTTTTTGTATATGAATGTATGATTATGTTGTTACAAACTGTCAACAAAAAAAGGTACTTGAAACACATTTTACAAAACCTAATAAAATTGATTCCCTTTTCTTAGGAACCGGTTTATACAAATAGGCGAGGAGTGACGAGGAGAGTAACCAAACTATCATGCAATCCCTACACTCGACAGATATAAGAAAAAAAATCTATATAACATGATTTATTTTTGGAAAAGCCGAGTTACATGAAGTCTTGCATGAAAATGCCACATGCGTACATACAAATGTGAACAATCTACTCCCTACGTCCCAATTTTTTGCATATAATTTTCATTCGAAGTCAAAAATCATAGAGTTTGACCATATATAAAGACAAACATATTAATCCTTGCAATATCTAATGCATGCTATAAATAATATTATGTGGTGGTTCTTATAATATAAGTTAGATATCGTAGATGTTGATACTTTTTCCATACATATTTGTGCAAATTCTAAAAAAAAAATTGACTAAAAATTATAGGGAACAACATTTGGGACCCAAGGAGTAGGTACTTCATGGTGTATGAGTTTTCGTTAATACATACTTTGATTTGTTGTCTTAAAAAGGCAATATGTGTATAGACATGGATATACGGTTTTATTTTATGGACCCACTGCTTTGCTTTTTCATTTACTCTCTTTGTCCCGTTTTAATCTACATCCTACAAAAAATTAGAATAAATTAGCACTATATTTATTAGTATACTTAGACATGTAGACAACCAATACAACCTACATTGAGAGTAATGCCATCCAACAGAGAGAGCATGATCGCTTTGTTTTCTATATTTTTATTGATAAAAAGTGAAATATAGATTATTATAGGAGAAAAAATGATCTAGAATGAGAACCAACCTGAGGTTGGGTGGTTAGGAGGGTGGTTGTACCCCCAGCCCACCAGAGTTCAAACCCCAGGTTTGACATCTGTGTGTCTCATAAAGGCGAAATATTCATTCAGTGGGAGGCGACGTTCCCGTCAACAGCGAGGCACCTGTGGTGACTTCGTCAATTTCAAGATCCAATCCGCTAGCTCAGTCTTCTGGAGGTGCTCATAGGGGTAGGGTGTGCGTGTGTGCGTTCATAGGGGTGAGTGTATGCGCGTGTATGTGAGCGTCTGCGTTTGTACTGTGTTTCTCAACAAAAAAAAATGATCTAGAATGTGGCATAAAACAGGACGCAGGACAACTGACGTGTTTTGTAGTAAAATTTAACAAATTTCAAAGCGCATCTTCATGAATATATGAGAAAAATGCATTTTTATCTTGTAAATAAATATTTTCATTTCATTTTGAAAAATATGTTCCATGAAGTTTGTGACCAAATAAAAGAATCATCGGACATCTCTTTTCTAATCCCACAAAAGAGGACCCCTCTCCAGTGGGAGCTTCTTTCTTTATCATTACCAAGAGGTCCAGTAATCATTCTTGTCAGAGGCCAAACCCCACTACAAAACGGCACAACCGTTAGTTTAATCGATGAGCAGAAAGGGGTAGTAAAAGCTAGGAGCACGCTTAACCGCCAAAAGAAGTTGGGTAACGGTCGTATCTTACACCAAAAGCAAAGGGATTCTGTCTGACAGTGAGAACTCGAACCTGGCAAAACGACACCAATATCTTTTTTACAGGTTTTGGACAATCGGATTGCCTTGTCATTGTTTTCTAAGCCTCAATTCAGGTCAGCTGCAAAAGTTAGTCGGCTCGTGCCTCACTCAAGTGGACATAATTTTTGGCAACCGTTTAGATAACCAACCCTATTTCTCAGCCTATGTCTGGCTCAGATTGATGATTTCGTCAGCCATTCTGTTACCCCCATGGTTTCTTTGCTCTTGCACAATTGTGACAGCCGTTTAGTCGGTTGCCATATTTTCTGAAATCATGTCTCGCTCAAATAGACACAAGTTCGTCACGCGGTTAGTTAGCCCAAAAGTTCTGTCCCTCATGTCTCACAGCCCTAGACACTCGATTTTGCCAGCCGTTGGGTTAGCCGCCACTGCATCTGACCACATTGTTTGTACCGTAGTTGTTAACCCACGGGAACGTTCAGTAGAAACTTGAGTGTCAAGGCTTGTGCAAAGGCATGACGCAAACATACGTTGAGCGATTATTTTTATCCGCGTGGTTGTAAAATGCGTTTAGGCCTGCTCGGGCGATGCATAATAATCGGGCCGCAACACGCAAACCTGGCCTAAAAATACGTCTCGGATGTGTATTTGCGGACGTTGCGCCGCAAAGTGTCCGCTCGCCTCTGGGCGGACGTTTCGTCGGGCCCGCCTGGCAATAACCTAGGGTCGATGCGTCTTCTCAAGCGTGTCGGTACTGGCGTCGAGGCGTCGTTTCGGCAGTCTGCGGCCACGTTAATGGTGATGCCTTGCGTGGCACCCGGCCCTCGCCTACCTCTCCGCATGAAGTAATGGCGATGCCATGTGTGTCGCAGCCGTCGCCTGCCTCCGGCATATATAAACAGGGGCGCGGGCATCTCATCTCCTCCCACACAAAACTCTAGCCGCCGCACAACCTCCACCGTAGCTCCGCCACCGCACAACCTCCACCTTTTGCCATGAGCAGTGTCGGCCTCGGCCAGGCTACCGCGCCTCCACCTCAGACTCCACCTCCCCCAATGTCGATCTCCGACGAGGAGTTGCAGGACGACGACAGCATCGACGACCTCCTCAACCCGGTTAGGGACGCGAAGTTCCTGGATGACGCGAAGAAGGAAGCAGAGGAGGAGCGGGCGGCCCATGCGGCGTTCACCTGATGACCCTGATGCGCCTACCCGGAGGAGAGGGCGGTGGAGCAGAGGTCGCTAGTCAACTCCTTCGAGACACTCAGGAAGGCCGAGGATATCGCGACCGTGACACTGCGGCGGTGCCTGCTAGAGGACGCGACGCACCGAGCTCTAGCGGCCGCACATCTGGCGGCGGAGAAGCAGACGAGGAAGGGACGCAACAACGGGCCAGGCCGTCGGACAGCAAGTAGACTAGGGCTTGTATCAACTGTAGTTTGTAGTACATTATGCTTTTTAAATATTATTGGAAAACAAAAATGGGTGGCCCCGCTGGGAGTACACCCAGACGCAAACGGACGCGCGGTCCAAATATATCCGCGAGGCGACACAAACGAACACGCGACCTTTTGGGCGTCCGATATGGGTCGCCCGTTGGACATGCCCTTACTTGTGGTGAATAATTTTGTCAAACCTAGCTCTAGTGGCCTACACTACACAGTACAACATTGGCCTACATACTTGCTGGAGCCGGTGCTAATATTGTCCTGCATAAGGCTGGTGCCAACGCGGGAGCTAGGAGGGGCGCTACCGCCCGCGACGGGGCGAGAGGGAGGCGAGAGCGGGGCGAGACGGTAGCGTCGGGCGGTGGCGCGGGCGCCCGGCGTTAGGGCGCGGTACCGCCCGCCTATAGCCCGCGTTGGAGGCGAGAGCGGGGCGAGAGGGAGGCGATAGCGGTGCTAGTGGGGGCGGTAGGGAGGCGGTAGGGAGGCGGTAGTGAGGAGAGAGAAGTGAGAGCTGACACTATAGCCCGTGCACTGGCACCGTGGGGTGAGAGTGAGGTGAGAGTGGGGTGAGAGTGAGGAAAAAGCTGACGTGGCGAGGCTATAGTGAGGTGATGCATTGGCACCAGCCTAAGGACATCTCTAGCGGCCCAATTTTGTGCTCGCCCGGTACTCTAGTTTTTGTCATCACCCTCGTGCACAGATTTACGCTTAGTTATTCCCGGGGTTGTCACTTCAACACATCTTCGAGGTTCGTGGTCGTTTATAGCCCATTTTCCATCAATAGATACTCCCAAGGCGTCGACCAGACAGGCTAACATGGCCTTTCCCGCAAGAACATCCACAATAAATTCACTGCCCTTGACAAGATCTCCTTATTTGATAGTTGTATCACTACCAAAGACAACGATGCATGCATTCTCCTTCTCACGATTCAAGGCTATTCACCATTGACAAATTCCACAATTTCTCCAGCTTGAATCTCGTTGTCCTCGTTCCACAGAGTGTATGGGCTGGTGTCGGAGTTGTCATTGTCGTAGTCACCGCCATTGCCATGCTCGCTCCACGAAGTGTACGGGTCGGTGTAGGAGTAATCGTCGTTATCGATCAACCCGAGGTGGGTTTTATTTTCCAACGCCTCCAAAAATTCTTCTGTCGTCGGCAGGCTATCTTTCAGACCGCCTCCGAAATTAGTGGAGCTTCTAATTTTGTCCCAAGTAGTCCCTATTTGTGATATGTCTCTATCATATATGAAGCTATTTTCCTCCTGTTTTGTTACACAATCAAGACATATTGGCATAATTTTTTTCCTTTTTCTAATGGTTATTATATCTAGAGATTTAAAAAAACTCGGTGCCAATAGGTGCAAAGGGCAAAGGTTATGGCGGCTGCCAAGCGCAAGCATGTTGTTTAATTGCATAATCCGTTAATTAGTGCTCATTGCAAATTTGCAACCAAATACTCCTAGAGTCATGTAACAATCTACACTACTTAAAAAGAACGAAGTTCCTCCGTTTTCTGCCACCAATTTCGTCGCCCTCTTGGGCCTCAGGGTGCAAACGGGAGTGGGCCGGCCCGCAGTTGCCGCGTGGCACCGCATAGAGCAGCGAGCCTAGACGATAGGAAAGGGTTTTCTCCTTCGCCTCCGCCACGGGAGCGCCGCCAGCCGCCATGGATAAGGGGAGCAGGTGAGCAGGCGGAGGATAAGGGGAAGGAAGATGGCAAGAAGAAGGGAAGGAGGCCGCCTTGGACGCGCGGATGCGCCGCATGAGAAGTTCTCCCGCCGCCCCACGAGGGGCTCACGGGGGTGGGTTGCGCCGTGGCGGGCGAGGTCTTCTTCTCCTGGAACAAGTGGCCATGTCACCATGGCGGCAAGCTTGGTCGGAGATGCGCGCCGTGCGCTCGACAGCTTGACGACAACCCATGGCGAATACTGCCACTGCCATGCTTGAACCGGCGGGACTTGGCTTTGGTGGCTGGAGACAGCAGGGATCAGAGAAGTGGTGGCGGCGGCAGCAGGCGGCGGAGGAGGAAATGGATGGGGTTTTCCGCATTGCGCCTCCGTTCCCGCTTTTGTACCGCTTTGACAGGCCGCGAAGGGTAGTGCTGCATCGCATCTCACGGTGTGGGCTGAAATGTGGTGTCTGTTGGGGCTGCATTATTCTCAGGATTGTAGAACAACATATGCTATCCGATTGTGGAATGTTATCTCTGAATAGTTGACAAATGGACAATATCCCTGCTACTCATCATCATTTTACTGATTTACTTTATACACAATCTGGTCAGAAATGATATCTGTGAATGGTTGACAAAAGTTGTGGCTGTATATACAAGTGATTGAGAGGCAGACAAACAAAGCCATCTTTCATGAGGCATTGCAAATTGAGCACACTGTGCTTAACAAGATAGTTTTACATGAGCTTGATGACTGTCAGATCTTTCTTTTACGCATGTAGTTCAGTGGCCTATGATATTATTTCGTGCCTTGGTGGACGAAATTTTAATTCTTTCTGTACTGAAAATTGGTAATGTATACTTTAACCTTTGATGCAATAACTTGTCTTCTGGATATCATGTTTCCTAGGTTGGTGAATTATTCGGTGGAAGCCAAAGGGAGGAGCACCTAGATATTTTTAACAAAGGTATTGTGGTGGACATTAACTCCAAAATTACACCATTTGATTATTCTTGTTGTATGTTGGTGACATTGTCAGTTGAGTGAACATCATTCTGTTAGATTGAAAAGCATTTGACCATATATACTTTGATTACAAGTTATTGCACAAGTAGAAACACCGTAATGTATTTCGAGAAAGGAAACACTCCACTGCTTTCTTTTGCTCACTTAAACTGGGTAATCAAAGGCATCCGTTTGTTGTTGTCTGATACTCCTACCTAAGAGGTTGGGGATCTCTTACGCTGATGGATACATCACCAAAATATGAACAGTAATTGGATCGTACTAACATGAGTTTGTTTCAGATTGCTAAAAGGTTAGTGATCTGAAAATTGTTACTATCATGAAAATTAACCAGCATTGGTATTTCCAGCCAAGGGGAATGTTCTCCTTCTGTTTTTTCTCATAGCCTTTAGATTCTCGTATTATTATTGATGGTTGTTCTTGTGCACCCAGGCGACATGGTAAAATCAAAATATTAACAACTTCTAATATGGAGTATTTGGTATGCAATTGCCAAAAGATCAGCAAGAAAGCACTGGAAGGCTGGATTGACAAAGCCTACAGGTCTCAACTTTCAACGGTATCTTCTCTTATTCACTATCTGAAATTAATATAGCGAAAAGGAAAATCTTGGTTTTAAGCTATGCACGTTTACATTGTGGCGACTTACAATTAACCTATTCACATTGCTCGCACCCACGAGCAAAACCTTTACTGCTACTCATGGCCACTGCCTCACCACCGGCACGTGAGCATCACCAGGAACCTGACAAACTCCACAGCGCCGATGCCAGAGCAGCAGGGTCAACAAGGCCCTCGCACCTGGCCTGCCACTCATTCTGTGCGCTCTTCCCCTTGGGCCTCTAGGAGTGATGTCTGGGAGCGTGTTACCAGCCTTACTGTTTTACCTTCATCACTAGAGTCTCACTAGAAGCAATGCTACGGCTGTGTCATGCAGAAAGATGGGGTGTGTGTTTTAGGTGTTCGTTGTCCCGGGCATAGTTAACTTACCTTTGTGTAAAACTGTGTTGGCGTGTGTGCCATTTAGTGCAGGACCTATCTTTCGTTTTTTGGGGACATAGGGAGGTTGTGCTAGCTTCCCAAAATATGATTTGCCCTCTCACTTTTTCCTTTTATCTTTCTGCTCCCATTATTTTTTGTCAGTTGTCATGGATCATTTCATCGCGGTACAGGTCAATGAGAATGAGATCAGTTACAACAGGTTGCATATGACAGTTTTTAAAATTTGGTTTGATATGTTTCACTTGTACAGATTATGGACTGTCCGGAGATGGATGGTGTCGATGTTCAAAAAGAATCGAACGACATAGCCCGAGACGGTATTGTTAGAAGTGAACAAATATTCATGTGTGACATGTAAATTTTGCACGTATATGACTAAGAATTTTTTTAAGGGGTCATGATGTTACAAACAATACAAGATGTTAACCAGATAATGTTTGTCTGGCCCCGTAGCAACGCACGGGCATTTTAACTAGTGACTGCAAAAAATACTGGTTTGCGCAATTTTCTCGTACGAAATTGAAGACCCAAGTCCCACTTAATTAGATGGAGATAGAGAGAGATGACCCGAGGGATCTGCGCTGCCGCGGCCGAGATCCATCCATGATCCATGCGCGTGGTGAAACGTCAGGTTCTACTGTGTTAAAAACATGGTCAAGGACCAATAACTGGCCGCTGATAGTCGCTGCAACCTGCAGGCCATTCCATATCCCGTTGCCCCGGGAACGAGATCCAGCACGCCGTAGTATAACGTACAGTACGTACATCTGCCGCTTCTCGCCGGCCACACTACGGCAAGCAACGCGGTAGCAGTGCACGTGCATTGCCCTGCGATCGTCACCCGTGATTACGTGCCTGCTGCTGCACGATAACGACGATTGTCAACGGCCCACACACGTACAATGGCGAAGATCTCGCCCGAACTACGCAAGAACAGACCAACGAGTGACGACCAATTAATTAGTACTCCCTCCGATCTCTTTTAATCGACTCGAATTAAGTACTAAATTTGTAGAATATGCAACCAATTCATGCCTGCCAAGTGGCATACCCTCATCGACATGAGGACGACAAGACGCAATGCCATCCAATGGTCCGTAGCGGTGGCCCACCCCTTGGTGCATGTGTAGCTAGTGGAGGCGAGGCTCATCCGGCAATTGTAGATGGGTTGGGCGACCTAGGAAATTGGGCAGTCCACCTCGATGATGATGCAGGCGGCCGCGAGCAATCGGCCTCGCTACGACGACGACATGGAGGCGGTGCAGCTTGTAGAGAGAACCCCTAGGACGCCTCCATGGTGGAGGACCAAGCACGTCTGACATAGCCTGTTCCATGGCAGGACGCGGGGTAGCGAGTAGATGGGACCATCCTAGTTTAGGTTAACCCTCTCTATAATGATGGATCATTTTTTTGCCATGTGTTAATGAAAACCCTATAAGTATTTTATGAATAAATGGTGGGCACACTAGGGGTGGAAGCGGGAGGACACGCAGCTGGCCTGTGGGCGTATGCGGAGGCGTATTTCAAGCCAGAATTTTAAGCTACAAATGGATCAACAAATGCGCCTCTATTCATGTACGTCGGGCCACTGAACCGGTGTTTTTAGGGTTCTCCTTTCCGCGAGAACCAAAACAAACATCGATGCTAATCTGTTTGCATCGGGCAGCCAAAAATGCCGCAAGCGTTTTCTTCTCTAGTTCATCAAGAGCAGCAAGAGGGTCGACTACTCTACCCCGGAGAATACCCAGTAAAATCCACAAAGCAAAATGCACAAATAGGGTCCGCAATGTGATACCTGCAGTACTAGCCTCTACCCTAGGCTCCCACTACACCAGAACCATGTATGGTGTCTGTGACCAGATTGTTCTGGTTACTTGGATACGCGTGTTCGATTTGATGAAAGGGAATCAGATACCAAAGCGTAGCATTGCATGGAAAGATGACACTCTAGGTCTACCAAACGTCTTGCAGCCGGCCTATGGCCTAGCGTGTTTTTTGAACCGCTGTTTCTATACGACTGATGGCAGGATGTCTCGAGCTCAATCGGGAACGACAGTAACCTGATCGAACTGGCTCCGCGCACCCCTGTCGGTGCGAGACATGAACACACACCGACGCCGACAGTCTCCGATGGAACATATAAGCATTTCCACACGATATTACCATGTCGGTCGCGGCAAAATGCGACCCGCCGTCACGCATTTCCCGGTAAAATACCATACGGTGCAGGCAGTACAACATTGGCTTGGAGCAAATGGATCAAGTTGACCTTCTGACAGTCGAAAGGTTCGTCTGCTTTGTCCTCCGGTAAACCTGGCTTGGAGCAAACACTTGCAGCGAGCGCAGATAGGTGGTGGTCAGGCAGTGCGTAGCTGCAGGGCACTGCACTGCACGGCAATGCGCTGCAAGTGAGCAGTTGGCCGGGCCTACATCGCTACATGGCTCCCACTGTTGCCCGGCACCGAAAGGCTCGTGCAGTCTTGACATGTTGGGAATCCGCCACAGCTCAAGATAAAGGACAAGTGGGGTTGTAAAGTTTTCTCCCTGAAGCACATTTTGGTAGTGTCACACTTTTATACTCTCGCACGCACATGTTGCCCATCCATCGTCTGCTCGTCTACGTCAATCCCGTAATTTGGTGCGGTGGACTACAATACTACTGATTCGCCAGAAAAAGTGCTTGTTAAGGTAGGATCAGCTTCGGCCCCACGCACAAGTTTGGTTTTGTTATTTTAGACTAGTTAAGCTTAGTTTTCTACTGGTGTTAACGTTGATTTTGTTGTTGTTGCATTAGACTTACTAAGCAAATTGTTGTAGTACAAAAACTAAGCTTTATTTTTTTTTCTAGAATGGTCAAACTATTATTATTTTTGCGGAGCATAAACTAGTCAAACTTGGTTTTCTTAGAGGTGTTAACATAAGTTTTGTTGTGGTTCAAATGTGTTGCATTAGAATTAATATAACTTGTCCTACCCTTAATTTATGTTTCGTTCCAAAAAATCATATGTTCAGCAAGTCTGATTAGATCATATCACTCCGACCGTTTAGAAACACGTCCACCCATTTACAAACACGATTGCAACAAACATATATAAGATTAGCAACATATCGCGGGTTATCTGCCACATTTCCAATTGTTAATTGTTGGTCAAATTTGGATTTTTAACATGTGTATGCTCTCTTCAGAGAAAGAATAATCAACAAACACCAATGTACCACACCCTTCTAAAAATTGCAGGATCATTTTGCAAAGCATACAATGCAAATATAAAAGTAAACAGATTGCAAAACTCCACAATAAGCATAACGTGAAATATAATTACGCAGACCAGATAGTACAAAATATAATCGTTCAACAATTTAGGTGAAAAATGTCAAGAATTAGTGTACAAAAAAACAAAGGATATTTCTGTTAAATATATTCCGTTAAATCAAACAAAAAAAATGGATATATCATTTCTCAAACAAATTGGGCAGCCATAGAAAAAGTGACGACATCATCTTCGGTGTGTGTGAGTGTCTCAAAGAAGTAATTCTCGTAATCTTCCATCTATCATCTTCGTTGCAGTATACATGACGCTTTATGCATGCATATATACATTCCTAGAGGTAACACTTCCATCTTCAAGTTGTATATGAACATGTGATTATGTTGCTACAAAATAACAAAAAATATTTATGGAAAACAATTTGCAAAATTTCAATTATATTGATTTACTTTTTTCAGTAAATGTGCCTACAGGCGTGAAGTTTTTCTTTAAATGAATGCAGCACGAAAAGCCCCTGCAATGATTTTATTTTAAAATAATAAAAATCCAAATTTGCATCCATGAGGACTTGAACCTAGTCATGCTCCATAGATAAATTGAATATGCTCTGGAGCCTCAACACTACACCACTTGGACATGTTGGGTGTGACTAGTTCTATTAGCTTGTTCCTATTCTACTCACAAAGAAAGGTAGCCCTCCGCCAAAAAAAAAATTACTTGCATATCTAGTTGGATTCATCTTCGAACAAAGAACAAAAGAAAATCATAATATGTTATCAACGTTCCCTCAAGAATTTTGGTGACATTAAATTAAGCAATGCTTATTTATATACTCCTCAGCCGGTGTTCATGTTGATGCCTAGTCACTCATTACTATTTTTTTACTGATTACCCCTCAATTTTATTTTTCCTTTTGTGTGGTACCAATTGTCATAATTTGTAGTAATTTCATACATATAAACATTAAAATATTTATGTATATCTAAAAAATTCATTATTAAGTTCTAAAATAAACTTTCTACATTTTCAAGAAAGACCAAGTTATATGGTCTCTAGCATGAAAATGCACTTGCGTACATAGAAATGCGACAAAAGAGACAAGTACTCCCTCCGTTCATAAATAAGTTTACGTTAGGACATGTCTTAAGTCAAACTCTATTAACTTTGACTTACTTTTTGGAAAAAAGTAACAATATTTATGACACCAAAGTAATATGGCTAGACTCATTTTGACATGTAGTTCAATAATATAGTAGTTGCATGCCACATATGCAGAAAGTGTCTTTGACGCATGGGCGCCACTGCTCCATGCACTTTCAGATTTTTTAAATTTCTAAAACCTCACACTTCTATGTCTCCGAAAATTATGGTGTTGAATATATAGATAGATATATACAATACGGATGTATGCAAACAAGTCTCGTTAAAAATACGCTGTATTTTGGGAAATATAAAAAAGACAAATTCCTGACAGTAAATGATAGTACAACGGTCGACGCGCACTTTTGGAACCCGGCTACGGGCGAGGTCGATATCACGCCCATCAATGATTGCTTTGCGATTAGTATCTAATATAGCGAATTATTTATACGTTGATTTTCTCTGATTTAACATGGTGGATACGTAAGCTTATACATACCGCGTCCCGTATGCATGTGCGGGTGCTTTAAATGAAACTTCGGTTCATGTCTAACTGGCAGGGATTCTGGTGAATTAGTGTTAGAATTGTGTGGTTAGCCACTAGCTCATTAGTACCCCATCAGTGCATGTGCATGCATCATCTTTGCATTATACTAACATAATTCCTAGTAATAACCATAATTCTGAAGCATTATTTAAATAATGGAAATATTTGTTGGCGGCTAAAACAATTAACTAATGGTGGAGATAGTAAAAATGATCGGGTCAAAACAAAAATTTCTAAAATACATTTTTTTACCAATTATGTAGATATAAAAAAATCCAAACAAAGCATTTTGTCCTAATGGTGGAAATAGTAAAAACAAATTGAGCCTGTACGAATCTAACAATCTAACATGAATATCAAGATAAAAAATGTTGAATGTAAAAAAGATGCCATTTTGTACTAATTCTAAAACGGACATTTTGTACGAATGGTTTTGTGTTATAAATTTTTTTTGAAACAATATTTTTAAAATATGGAAATATCCATTAGCAGTTCTCCCAAATTAATTAATGATGGAAAAAAATCTCTTAACATTATTAATGGACCATTTTGATCGGACGAAAAAGGGCCATTTGGATCGGAATAAAAGACACACATTATTTTGTTACAGCCATTTGGATCGGAAGAAATAACAACTATATTGGAATGTGATCAAGGAAAATCTGTAGAAATCACACACAGCCGAGAGGAACAAAAAGAAAGAGGAAAATGAAGAAATTGAACACGGCGCTTGAAGGAGAGGGAGCGGGCCTGGAGCTCAGCAGTACCAGCACGCTGGCGCGGAGCTGCGCATCCACAGCAAGAACTGGCCGTGCTTGTGCCCCGCCGTCGGCCGGCCAGCCGCCATGACCTCGAGGCGGACCTGCACCTCATCGACGGTTTCACTGCCACGGGGGGCCCTTCCGGTACGACGCCAGACGCAGCGTCATACGCCTGCTGCAGTTGCGGGAGGGCAACGTCAAGGAGTACGTCGAGCGCGCCAGGGACCTCGGCGTCGACCCCGTCGCGCCGGAGCATGGGCTATGGTAACTGCGCCGTCGCCAGCCCGACGGAGCGCGGGGAAGGCGGCGGAGGCGAAGGCCGCGGCCCAGGGGCGGAAGCTAGAGCCGGCCCACCCGGGCAGCAGGAGGTTGAAGTAAGCCAAGCGGCGGCGGCCCTTGAGGAGGATGTGGTGCGCGGTGGGGAAGCGGCGCAAGCGCCGGCCGGGGAGGCGGCGAGGATGTTGCGGACGGCGAGGGAGATGCGGGTGGCAGACTCAGCGCGGTGCCAGGAGCGGCAGACGAAGGAGCCGACGCTACGGTCGCGCGGGGCGGCGAGGAACTGGAGCACGGTTTGGAGGATGTTGTCGAGCACTCGAGCACCTGGTCCGGCGGCGGCGTGGCGCACGGCCGCTTGGGCGGGGCCTGGTCCTTTTCCTCCTCCGACATGGTGCGCACGGAGGAGTGCGCGGAGGGGGAGGCGGCGCTGTACAGATTGAAATCCGGCTTCATCGGCATGGGCATCCGCTGCCCGCCGTCGTGGAGGTGGGATCTTGGCTAACGAAGACGGAGCCGGCGCCACCCCCACCGCGGCCTGCGCCCGGAGCCCTCCGCCACGCGAGCTAGCCGTGGCGGCAATGGCAATGGAGCTCAAGGGCGCGCGCGGGAGGTGGCGCTGTCGGTTGGCATCGGGGCGGCGCGCGGGAAGTGGCGCTGTCGGTTGGCATCGGGGCGGCGTGCTTGAGACCGGCAAGGAGGAAGCGTTGAGGACTGCCAGGAAGTGCGCTGCTGGAGAGAGACGGCGAGCGGGTGGTGGTGTAAAGTCGAAACAGGAAGCAGTTCCGACGGGAGGAGGAGAGGGAAGTTAATAGCCAAGTTAATGCTTGTGTCAGACACGATGGAAATACACTTCATATACGAAATGAGAATACATATGTTGATACACACGTGGTGCCTCTTTATTGGCTGCGTTTTCATCCTCGGGAGTACCCGGGTTCTGATGGGCATTTTCGGTACAACGGTATTAAAATATTATATATTTTTGTCAATTTTTTTTTGTATTTCTCAAAATACAAAGTTTTTTTACCAGGACTTTTTTGTGTAGTTTCCTCCTTTACATATCTATCTATATATTTAACGGCATAATTTTTGGAGACATAGAAATGTGAGGTTATGAAATTTTCAAAAAACTGAAAGTGCATGGAGCACTGATACCCATGTGCACCAAATCCACATATGTTATTATTTTTGTGTAAAATCTAGTCAACTTAAAAAATGTTTGACTTCCAAAGAAGGAAAGCATACACTTATTTGCGGACGGAGGGAGTAGATTACAAATGACGCGTTTTGTAGTAAAATTTTACAAATTTGTGAAATGCATCTACAATGATCACTCTTTTTAATTATTTCATCTTTATTAATAGAAAATGGTACAGTATGGAGTCTTTCCCTACTATATTTATGTCCAAAAAAAACTTCTAAATAATGACTTTGTATTTTTGAAAAAAAAAGAATGTCATGAAGTTTGGGACGAAATAAAAGAAGGATCCGTGGACCCCCCATTTTTAATCCAACAAACGGGTGTTAGACCCCGCTCTAGTGGGAGCTTCTTTCTTTATCAAGAGGTCCAGTAATCATTCTTGTCAGAGCCCAAACCCTACTGCAAAATGGCATAACCATTAGTTTAATCCATGTGCGGAAAGGTGCAGTAAAAGGGTAGGAGCACGCTTAACAGCCAAAAGAAGAAGTTGCGTAACGGTCGTATCTTACGCCAGAAGCAAAGGGATTCAGTCTGTCAGCGAGAGAACTCGAAGCTGGCAAATTACTGAAACTAGACCGATATCATTATACAGGTTTTGGACAATCGGATAGGCTTGTCTTTTTTTTTTTTTTTTCAGATACAGTTTAGGCAACCGTTTGATAGGCTGCAAAAGTTTCTCGGCTTGTGCCTCATAGCATCTCCACTCGTCCCCCCGACGAGGCCCCCAGGACGACGATTTGTCATCCGGATGGACGAAAACGGCACAGTCGCGCCCTCGGTTCCTCGTTTTTGTCCGGATTAGGCCTTTCATCCGTCCAGGGAGCCGAGAGCCATCCCGGCCCCGGGAGCGCTCGGGGACTCCGGATGAGAGAAAATCGCGGGAAACGTTTGGTGGCCCCGACCTGTCAGCGACAATGGCATGGGTTTCTACGGCAATACCCTCGTCTTCCCGATCAACGGCACTACCCTTGTCTTCCCGATCTACGGCAAGACCATCGTCGAACGAAAGATTTGAACTCTCAAGTGGTGCAACATAGTCAAATTATATATAGTTCGAATAAACATAAAAATTACATATAAAAACTTAAAAACAAACTTAAACTACTACTTCTTCCTAGATGGCCCCGCCTCATCGTCGTGGCGGCGACGCTTCCGGCTCGTCACCTCCTCGTCGGAGGAAGTTGAGTCCTTGGCCTGCTCCGGCTGCTCCTCGGCTTCTTCCTCGGCCTCCTCCTCCTCCGCCTGCTCCTCGGCTTCTTCCTCGGCCGGCTCCTCGGTCGGCTCCTGGGGTGCTCCTCGGCCGGCTCCACGGCCTGCTCCACGGCCTGCTCCTCGGCCTCTTCGTCCTCCTCCTCCTCGTCGTCCCATTCGTCCTCGGCCCGGGACGGGGGGGGGGGAGTCGTCGGCTCGTTGGACGATGCAGCTCGATCCCACCAATGGCGCCATCCGGCGGCTTCCCCTCGGCTCGTCGGTGTCCGATGGCCAAGACCAATCGCTCATGGTTGACAGAAGATGGTGAGGAGAGAATAGATGAATGGCGTCGGCCGTTCGAAACCGTATATGTAGGTCTCTCGACGAAGAGAGCGGCGGTTGCTCTTCCTCGGAGTTCATGCTCCATTACGGCGGTTGTCGCTTCGAGGCTACTTCGACCGTTCCCGACGAGGCGTTTGGGCTCTCCAGACCACTTCGCGGACCATTACGGCGGTTCAAAGCGACGAGGGCACTCCGACGGTTGCCCTTCCCGGCGACACCGTCGCTATGCATGCGGTGGGTGAAGGCGACCATGGGCTCGCCACTGGGAAAATGGGCCTCCCCAGGCCAAAAAAATACATCCATCCGGCGCTAAATAGCGCCGGATTTCGGCCTGGGGAGCCCCAACGGCTGGGGATGCTCTCACTCACGTGGACATGATTTATGTAGCCGACGCTATTTCTCAGCTCAGATTGATGATTTCGACAGCCATTCTGTTAGAGCATCTCCAGTCGCGTCCCCCAAAGCGTCCCCCAAAGGGATTTGGGGCGCGTCGGACAAAAAAACGTTCTCAGCCGCGCGCCCCAAAGGCCTTTTTTGTCCGGCGCGGCCCGATACGGTGTCCGGCGTCCCGAGCCCGTCCCCGTCCCACAGGGGACGCACCGGACACGCCGGACACGACGAAATGAGAGGCGAGGAGGCGCGGGGCCGACCCGTCAGCGGCTCGGACGCTCAACCGCCACATACGTAGCGACGGTGCAGTTGCCGGGAAGCGGAACCGTCGCATTGGCAACCGCGTCGACGACGCGCCAACCCCGCCGGAATGGAGCGCCGACTCCTCGGAAGAGCAACCGCTGCTCTCTTCGACTTGCGCCGCCGTTCATCCGCGCTCAATAAGACCCGTACGTACACCGTCATTCATCCAAGCCTCCATCCGACACCTCCGGCGACGATGAGCTACATCTCCCGGCTCCGTCCAGACACCTCCGGCGAGGGAAAGCACGGCGCGCTGGCGCCATTGGTGGGACAAAGCCGGGACGCCGGCGGCGGCGACGATTCCCCGCCGCCGGTTGACGAGCGAGGAGGAATGGCTGGGCTGGGAGGAGGAGGAAGAAGAGAGCGAGGCCGCGGCGGCGGCGGTGGCCCGTGCGAAGGCGAAGGCGGCCAAGGCGAAGGCGGCCAAGGACAAGGCCGCCAAGGCCAAGGCCGCCAAGGCCAAGGCCAAGGCCAAGGCCAAGGCGCAGCCGACGAGCACCGGCGACGACGACGCGTCGAGCGCCGACACCGCCTCTTCGGAAGAGGTGACGAGCAGGAAGCGCCACCGCGGACGACGACGACGAGGCGGGGCCATCAGCGAAGAAGAAGAAGTAGATAGTTTATATGTATTTAATTATATTTTTTCGAAGTTTTATATATAATTTGTTTATGTTCAACCAATTTGAATATTATTAAATAGTTTCTTTCTAGCCAAAAAAAATACTTTTAATGTTTGGGGGCGGCGTTTGGGGGACGCGGCTGGGGAGCGACGTCCCCCAAACGCGGCACGAACAAAACACGTCCCCCAAACGCTCAATCCGGCGCGGTTTGGGGGACGCGGCTGGAGATGCTCTTACTCCCCATGGTTTCTTTGCTATGTAGTCTACACGATTTTGGCAGCCGTTTAGTCGGTCGCCATATTTTCAGAAATCATGTCTCGCTCAAGTAGACACAAACTTCGTCATGCGATTAGTTATTCGAAAAGTCATAGACTCGATTTTGCCAGCCCTTTGGGTTAGCCGGCACTGTATCTGATAACATAGTTTGTACCGTAGTTGTTAACCCACGTCTGCGTCAGGAGACACTTGAGTGTGAAGGATTTGCTAATTTGTGGTGGATAATTTGTCAAACCTAGCTGTAGTGGCCAGCACAAAATGGCCTACATATATGTAGGCTCTTAGGGGTGCTAATATAGTCTTGATCAACAAGCAAACTATGGGATGAGTGTAAGAAATTAGGGTTAAAATCTATTTTGTATACCCTTTTATTTCTGTATCTTATGGGGGTGCCGCTCACAATGCATAGATACCGTCAAGTAACTTTTTTTTTCGAGGAATGACGGGGGGGAAGAGATCCCCACCGCTTGTTATTTATTTCCCGAAATGACTAGGCAGTCAATCCATCTTTACATGGCGGTGGAGAGAGGTACACAGGGGGTAGGGGTAGACGAGCCGACCACACACGAGATGATCAAGCAACACATGTAAGTAAATACGGACGGAGCATATCCAAAGGAGCTCGCTCCTCCACTCTAAGACGCCATCGCCAAACGGTGAGGTCATCGCAAGCCCTCCGAACCACCAAGGCCATCGCCGAGTCACGCCCATTGAAAACACGGTCGTTCCGCGCTTTCCAAATGGACCAAAGGAGAGCGGCGATGGTAGAATGCCAAGCGGGACGTGAATGGGCGCAGGTAGATCCCAAATCGAAGAAAGCCCGGGCGGGATGGAGACCCCAAGGCGGCTCCAAAGGGTCACCGCCGTCTGGCAGAGGAAGAAGAGGTGCCGCCCGGTTTCGACCTCCGGGCAGGCAGCACCGTCAAGTAACTGAAAGTTCAGATTACAGCAAGAGGATTGGTGTGGAGGATGTAAAAGAATATTGATAGATACCCGTCAAGTAACTGAAAGTTCAGATTACACCAAGGCGATTGGTGTAGAGAGGATGTAAAAGAAGTTTAATGCAAAGAAAGACCAATCTGACAACAGTATATGATATTATACATACCAAGAAGTCATACAAAACTATAAGAACAGAGTGGCAGTTAGGAGAACAAAATCTCCAAGGGACTCAACTAAATATCTTATAATAATCAAATAGTAGTGGTGAGTAGCTGTGACACAAGAGGAAATCAGTACTCCCGACAAATCTCTTGATCTAGAAACTTATCTGTGACCCTCAACCGAAGCTTAACTGAACCACTCAAGCTTCATCACTCTATAGCAGTCTATACAACCATGGATTGCTCAGTCCCACCTGAAGAAGCTGTCTCTCTCTCTCAACCAGATTATTATTCACAACCCAATTAGCCATCAATCCAAAGCTTTTTAATTCCAGATTTCCCCATCACCAAGCTCCAATCCTTTTCGCCATGAGCGCCGCGCTAACGGATCGAGGACGGCGATGCGGAGAACAGACACCAACCAATGCAAAAAAAGAAAGGAAGAAAAGGATATATGCACCGTGTTCTTCTTCTTTACTCCGGTAGCTATCAATCGAGAGCTAGTAATAATATACTATCCAGGAACAACAATGACCACGTACACTCGGGTGAGGGAAAGTGGAATTGGTAATGCTTGTGTTGTGAGGGCCGGATCATCATCATCTGTAATGTGCAGGCGGCGGCGGCGAGGCGTACGGCATGGGGTACACCGGCGGCAGCGGGCCGGGGTACGCTGGCGGAGGCGGGGGTGGCGGAGGCGGGACGAAGGGGTTGCAGTGGAAGGCGGCGCAGTCGACGGGCGGGCGGGCGTAGAAGGCGGCGCACTGCTGCGGCATGCGCTGGGCGGGGCGGTCGGGGAGGCAGTTCCGGCGGTCGGAGGCGGGCGGCACGACGCGCGCGCAGGAGGGCGGCTCGCCGGTGAAGAAGTTGTAGGCGAAGGTGAAGTTCTTGAGGCGGGGAAGGTCGCAGACGGCCTCTGGCACGGTGCCGGAGAGCAGGTTGTGCGCGACGTCGAGCTGCTCGAGCTTGCGCATGCCCGCCACCTCGGGCGGCAGCGGGCCGGCGAGGGCGTTGAAGCTGACGTCGAAGACGGTGAGCTCGCGGAGCATGCCGACCTCGGGCGGGAGGCAGGAGGAGAGGCCGTTGTCGATGAGGAGGATCTCGTTGAGCGTGGCGGACATGTTGGCGAGGCTGGCCGGGAGGCAGCCGCCGAAGCGGTTGTTGGCGAGGACGAGGACGGAGGCCGGGGAGTTGCCGAAGTTGTCCGGGAGGGCGAAGCGGAGGCGGTTGTGGTTGAGGAAGATGGCGTCGAGCGGGCGGTCGAAGAGCGAGGGCGGCACGCCGCCCTCGAAGTCGTTGTAGCGGAGGTCGAGGAAGCGGAGGGAGGGCAGGTCGAGGACGACGTCCGGGAAGGCGCCGACGAAGCGGTTGTTGCTGAGGTCGAGCTCGTGGAGGAGGGCGAGGCGGCGGAGGGAGTCGGGGAGGAGGCCGCAGAAGCGGTTGGAGTTGAGGTGGAGCAGCGCGAGGTCGCAGAGCAGGCCCAGCTCCGAGGGGAGGTACCCCGCGATGTCGCCGTGGTTGAGGTCGATGCCGGCGACGGCGAGCTCGCCCGACCCCGGGGCCGGCGCGCAGTAGACGCCGGTGTAGTTGCAGACGCCCGGGCCGGACCAGTCGCCGGTGAGGTTGCTGGGGTCGGAGAAGATGGCGTGCTGCTTCCACGTCTGCAGCGCCAGGTACGCGTCCCGTAGGCGCGGGCTAGGGAACTGCCATGAAGGGTTCACCTCCACCGCCGCCATCGCCCTGCCTCCTTCCGCCCATACGCCGGCGGCCCGCGGTTCGCCGCAGCTGATGCCGGCGATGGCGAAGAAGCAGAGGAGCAGCACCACCGCCGTCCTCATCTCATCAGCCTAGATTTGTTACAGCAGGAAGAAGCGAAGAGAGCCGCGCAGTGCAGGTGTGAGATTTGGCCGGAAGGGAAATGTGTTGTGGCTGGATGGAGAAGCGGCGAGAAGAGTCCTTGGAGGAGGGGGAAGTGGGAGGAAGAGGAGGACAGCTATGGCACAGCTCAGAGGTAGAGCAGTGAGGTGTGGTGCGGAGGGATGTTTGGGACGCGTAGCAGAGTGAGAAGCGCGGCGTAGGGCCATTTATGGCGGGTGGAGAAGATTTATGAGATAGGTTTGGGTCCCCCCTGCGTTTGTCTCCGGATTACGTCGATTTCGACAAATTTGACCCTTTTCGAAAGTTCAGCACGATTTGATCTCTTTTTCAAAAATATTCAAAATCTGACTCTTTTTAGTAGCGCCTTTCCCAGGGGAGCTACCCTCTTCGCCGTAGCGCCAGCGACCCTGGCGCTGAACTTGTGCCAGCGTGGCGCGGCTGGGCCCACAATTCGCAAGATCAACTCCATTCATGGGGGCGCTACCCTTTTAAAGTTCAGCTCCCTCAAGAGTGGAGCTACCCTTTTAAAGTTCAACTCCCCTCGCAGGGGCGCTACCCTTTGGAATATGTTAAGTCGCGTGGGCCGCCCCCATCCGCTCCACCTACCACTTACCCCTCACACCCCGACCAGGAAGAAACTAGAGCGTGTCCCCCTCTCTCTCCCCTCTCAAATCTTCCCCCAAAATCCCCTAGATCTGAAGGTTTCTTTGGTGGATTTTGGTCCCCCCCCCTTGATGCAAAGAGGTGTTCTCTCCCATCCACTTCATTTTGTCCAATTGATATCATGTTTTTGGTTCTATTTTGGTAAATCTTGGTAACCCTAGAAAAATTGATGTCATGTTCTATGTTCTATTGTTGTTGTATAGTCCATTGGTGGTTTGTATGATGTCTATGTAAGATTTGTAGTTTATGGTTAGCCCTAGATCTATTTAGTGACATAGATGTAGTTAGGGTTAGCCCTAGAACTATTTGGCCACCATTCTATCTTCTTTTTTTATTGTTGAAATGCATATGTTATAATGTAATATATGTATAGTTGATGCATTTGGGTTGTTGTTATTTGGTTATAGATGGCGAGAATTGTGAGTGTCCACTATGTGGACAAGGACGAGTTCATGAAAGGCAATGTCGAGTTAGACCCCAGATGAGGTTGTGATGGTGTTTGAAAGAAGTCCCAACTATGCCAGAGGTTGTGGAGAAAGTGAGGATTGAGTTGAAATGGATGAGCCCAACCGATGACATAGAATTGGAGGGAAGGTATAATGTTTCTTTTGGTATGCACAATCGTTGGAAGACAATGAAGCTCAACTCAGATGAAAGGTGGAGTGCATACAAGGAGGTGGTGGCCGAATCGCAAGATAAGGCTCTCGAGTTATTTGCCACAAAGAAGGTATCATCGCGGCCACACTTGGACTTGAACCGGCATGCCTCCCTAGTTCATGGTAGGAGCCCGTTTGTTGAACCCGATGTTGACATCTCAACAAGTAGTCCTCCTCCGATGACCCAAGATGTCATGACCCAACAAGAAATCAGCCAACCACCGAGCCCGATTCGCAATGGCAATTATGAAGCAATGGAAGAAGATAATGATGACTACGAGGGCGACGGGTCCGAGGGTGATCCCAATGACAATGTGGTTGGTGATTTGGATATTTATTGTGCGCAAAGAGGACATGGACCATGGCATACCTTATAACCGATGCTACGCATCGGAATCAGAGGATGAAGGTCCCGAGGAGGAGCTTGATGAAGAGGGGTTCACGGCTAAAGAAGTCGAAATTTTCAAGAAGGTAGTTGGTCGGGGTCATCGGATACCATTGTTCCGTGATCTTAGTCTTGCAAATAAAGCCGTGGTAGACGGTGGTGAGACCTTTGTGCTCGGACAAGGCCAAGTTCGAAGCGGGAGATGAATCACAAAAGGTATGGGATCGAAAAAGGAGTGAAGTTTGAAACCTCGTTTGAATTTCAAATATGGATCATGGAGTATGCGGTTAAGTATTTCCGTCCATTCAAGGTGGCTCACTCAGACGTGAACAAGCGTTACACTGTTAGATGTGAGGATGGCCGGTGTCCATGGGTTGTGCGTGCAAGACCATTTAAAGGAGGGCCGCAATGGCACATATCAAGTTGTGTTTCGACTCATATGTGCGAGGGCAAGGACCTCGATGACCCGGAAGAGAAATATGTTCACCGGCAGTTATCATCCAATTTTATCGCTTACAAACTATCGAATAGCATTAAGACACTCCCAACAATGACAATCAAGCAAGTCATTGATATAGTGAAGTCACATTTTGGTTATGAGGTGAAGTATGGGAAGGCATGGAAGGCTAAGCGAGCCGCATTTAAGATGTTGTACGGTGATTGGGAAGAGGCATACAACCAACTCCATCGGTTGTTGGGAACGATGGCGGCTACCAACCCGGGGATGTATCATGTGGTCGAGCCTTTTGGGCATAAAACTAGAGAGTACAAAGGTGCAACAGTCCGAGTATTTGGCCGTGCATTTTGAGCCTTTCAGAAATCTGTAAGGGCATTCCAACACTGTATGACGGTCATCTCAGTTGATGGCACTTTTCTGACCGGACAATTCAAGGACACATTACTGGTTGCAATAGGTAATAACGGAAATAATCGGTTGTTGCCTTTGGCTTTTGCCTTGGTTACTGCTGAGAATAACGATAATTGGGAGTGGT
>NC_061511.1:7146965-7276627 GCF_022539505.1 Lolium rigidum | reverse complement strand
TGGTGTAGTAGGGATGTCCTCATCACAAACAATCACTATGCTTTATTTGTTGATTATTATGGTGATGTTTATGCTAACTATGTTGGCGCTCGTAATGGCTATGCTTATAGAGAGTACTCAATTTGGGTACCAAAAGATATTGTTGCCATTGCAAAGGAACCCATTAATCGACGGGTTCCTAAATCCTCTACTTGATTTTGTAGGGGTATTCCTCCGGTGGTCCAAAATGGGTGTTTGATAGTGGATGCACCAATCATATGACCGGAGGAAGAGGTGTGCTTGATCAATTCATTGAAGATATCAACAAGAAGTCAAGCATCACCTTTGGTGACAACTCAAAGAGAAAGGTACTTGGGTACGGCAAGGTGACAATCTCTAAGGACTTGTGCCTTGAGACGGTCATGCTTGTTGAATCCCTTGGCTATAACTTGCTTTCTATCTATCATCTTGCCGATGCCGGTTACAATTCATATTTCACTAATTATTGTGTGAAAGTCTTTAGGAGTGACAATCTCAAATTGGTCCTCGTTGGATATGTGGAGAACAACCTTTACGTGGTTGACCTCTCGAAAGAGAGCTCCTCTCCCTCCACATGTCTAATGGCAGCCAAGCATGACGAAGGTTGGTTGTGGCATCGCCGCCTTGGTCATGTTAACATGAGGAATCTTAAATAACTCCTAAAGGGTGAACACATTGTGGGACTAACCGGCATTTCTTTTGAGAAAGATCGTGTTTGCAGTGCATGTGTAGCCGGAAAGCAACTCAAGAAGAAACATCCTATCAAGAGTATGGTCACCACATCTAGGCCTTTGGAGCTCCTTCATTTGGATCTCTTTGGGCCATCACATTATGATACTCTTGGTGGGAGCAAGTATGGACTTGTCATTGTTGATGATTACTCAAGATACTCTTGGGTCTTTCTCCTTAAGTCTAAGGACGAGACCCATAGGGAGTTCATCACCTTCGCCAAGAAAGCTCAACGTATGTATGAATCCGAGATCAAGGTGATTAGAACCGACAATGGTACCGAGTTCAAGAACTACACCATGCGAGAGTTTGTCGATGATGAGGGCATCAAGCATGAGTTTTTGGCGCCATACACCCCTCAACAAAATGGTGTTGTTGAAAGGAAGAATCGGACTATCATTGAGATGGCAAGAACCATGTTGAGTGAATTCAACTCACCCCACAACTTTTGGGGAGAAGCCATCTCTACGGCCGTTCACTACTCCAACCGGCTCTTCCTCCGTCCCCTCCACAACAAAACTCCATACGAGCTTCTTACCGGTAACAAGCCTAATGTCATGTACATTCGTGTCTTTGGATGCAAATGTCTTGTTAAGAACAACAAAGGAAAGCTCGGTAAATTTGAAACTAGAACCATAGAGGGCATATTTTTGGTTATGCGGAGAACTCTCACGCCTATAGGTACTACAACCGGTCCACTGGGACTATTGAAGTATCTTGTGACGTGGAGTTCTTGGAGGATAATGGCTCCCAAGTGGAGCAAGTTGTTCCATGTGTTGCAGGTAATAATGATGATCCATCTAGTGCCATCAAGCATATGGGCATTGGCCACATCCGGCCCATAGAAGTTCATAATGATGATCAAGATGATCGAGTAGAAGTGTCAAGCACGGCTCAAGTGGAGCCTAGCTCAACTCAAGCCGAACCATCAAGTGCAACACAAGAACCATCCTCCACTCAAGATGAGTCACATTCCGAAGAACAAGAAGAAAGTCCTCATTCCACTGAGCAAGACCATGATGATGATCAAGAGACATCCACAACTCATGATCAAGCTCAAGTGATCCCTCATGATCAAATACTAGCAAGAGATGAATTCATTGATCATGAAGGAACCATTCGGAAGATCAAGGCTGCTACAAGGGCAAGTGACATGAAAGTAGATCAAGTCCTTGGTAGCATTTCAAGAGGAGTGGTAACTCGTAGACACCATGCATTACTTATCACTTATTGTCAACACCATGCTTTTGTATCTAGTTTTGAACCACTCAAGGTACATGAAGCCTTGGTTGATCCGGATTGGGTAATTGCCACGCAAGAAAAATTGGAGTGTTTCACTCGTAATGAAGTATGGTCTCTAGTTGAGAGACCCAAGGATCATCGCATCAATGTTATTGGGACCAAATGGGTATTCAAGAACAAGCAAGATGAGAATGACATTGTCATACGAAACAAAGCAAGGTTAGTGGCGCAAGGGTTTGCCCAAATAGAAGGTATGGATTTTGAGGATACCTTTGCGCCGGTAACCCGTCTTGAAGCTATTCGTCTTTTGCTTGCATTTGCATCTTTCCACAATTTCAAACTATATCAAATGGATGTGAAAAGTGCATTTTTGAATGGTCCCCTAAAAAAACCGCATATGTGGCTCAACCCCCGGGTTTCGAAGACCCATGCCGACCCAACCACGTGTACTTACTCCATAAGGCACTCTACGGTCTCAAGCAAGCTCCACGTGCTTGGTATGAGTTCCTTAGGGATTTCTTACTACATGATGGGTTTTGCATGGGTACGGTCGATTCCACCCTTTTCACCAAGCGGGTTAAAGGGGGTGGCTTATTTATATGTCAAATATATGTTGATGATATTATCTTTGGTGGAACTAACCCCAATCATAACAAAGCTTTTGAGCTATTGATGACTAGGAAATGAGATGTCCATGATGGGGGAGTTGAAGTTCTTCCTAGGCTTCCAAGTGAGGCAACTTGCAAAAGGCACCTTCATCTCTCAAGAAAAGTATGTGAAGGACATGCTCAAGAAATTCAACATGACCAATGCAAGCCCAATGAAGACACCCATGCCCGTAAAGGGGCAAATTGGCTCATGTGACGGTGAGAAGGATGTGGACATAAAGGTATACCGCTCCATGATAGGATCCTTGCTCTACCTTTGTGCCTCTAGGCCGGATATCATGCTGAGTGTAGGGATGTGTGCTCGTTTTCAATCCGCTCCCAAGGAGAGCCATTTAATGGCGGTCAAACGGATTCTAAGATACCTTGTTCTCACTCCTACTCTCGGGCTATGGTATCCAAAGGGTTCAACCTTTGAACTCATTGGCTATTCGGATTCCGATTGGGCCGGTGATAAGGTTGACCGGAAGTCTACCTCCGGGGCTTGCCAATTTATTGGCCGGTCATTGGTGAGTTGGTCATCCAAGAAACAAAACTCCACCGCTTTATCCACCGCCGAAGCCGAATACATATCCGCGGCATGTTGTTGCACTCAATTGTTATGGATGAAGCAAACCTTGAAAGACTATGGTGTGTCTCTTGGTACGGTGCCTCTTCTTTGTGACAATGAAAGTGCAACTAAGATCGCCAATAACCCGGTTCAAGATTGTCGCACCAAACATATTGACATTCGCCATCACTTCCTACGTGACCATGTTGCCAATAAGGATATTGATCTCACTCATGTGGGGACAACCTACCAATTGGCGGATATTTTCACTAAGCCTTTGGATGAAGCCCGGTTTGTTAACTTGAGAGGAGAACTTGGTATTCTTGATCCTAAAAACTTGGATTGAATAACTTCTTGCACTATATTCTTGCATTTATCTTGCTATCTAGCTTAGAGGCATAGCACATATGGGGATAGTCATCTTACCATGTCTTGGTATGATGCATACCTATGTGTGCAACATAAATAGACCCAATGTCATTATATGGACCCAAGCATGTCTCTTCGAGGTCTCATGACATTTGCGCTTTCACATAGGGGAGTAATCCCCCGCCCCTCATTGAGCCTCAATTACAACTTGATTTGACTATATAAGGCTAAATGATCTTATTAAAAAAACTATTCCAAAATGTTTTATGGTTTTTAATATACTTCGAATCATGCCCATTGTTGCTATTTATTTCTTGTTTGGATTTCACTCCAATGGGTATGCCTAGAGAACTTTGTGTTTCCGACCCCATGTCTATGCTCATCTCATCCTCATCTATCTATCTATATGTACATGTCATCATCTGAGCATTCATACACATTTCCACAAAGAATAGGGGCAAAACGAGGCAAAACGAGACAAAACTGGGCTGATTGTCCCTGGCCGGTCTCTAGCCCGGTTGGACCGGCCTCTGGGCTGGACCAACCGGCGTCAGGCCCGGTCGACCGGGCGCCCGACCGGCCGTGCGGCTGGTTATGTTTTGGGGGAGGGTACCCCTTGGGGTCTTCTTCCTCATTATCCCCCATCTCCAAAACCTCCATGGCCGCCGCCTCCACCACCTCCACCATGTTCTAGGACCATCCCACCACGAGAACTCTCCCAAACTCCACCAAACCATAGATCGGGACCCTTGGAACATCTCCACCGAAGGATTTGGTCCCTCTCAAGCTATTTTGGGAGATCTTGGAGATTTGGCTCTCAAGGCTTTCCTAGGTGTTCTTCTTGTTCTCTTGATCAAGGAGGACCATGTCTTCGGGTACCTTGCTCTCTCTTTCTCTCTATTTCCTAGTTCTCATCACACATTGCACATCTTTGAGAAGATTTGAGGAAATTTTAGGGTTAGGGTTAGGGTTTGTTAGTACTCATGCCTTTAGAGTGTCTCACAACACAATGCACATACTCCACTCTATTGCTATTGTCTATGTCCAAGTTTATGAGTTTTTGCATGATTTTGTGGTAGAAATTCTGGGCAACATCTCACAAATCGACAGATCCGGTCACCAGCCCGGTCAACCGGCCTCTCAACCGGCCGGCCCAGCGTGCCGCCCGGTCAACCGGATTGGCAACGGACTCGTCCGGTTTGCCGTCCGGTTGCGCCGGATCGCCCAGTACTTCGCATAATTTCATCAAAACACTTGGATATATGCTATGCTTTTTGGCTTCCCTACTTACTGATGACATGTACACTTACCCCAATGCTATCCTCGCTCTATTTTGCTCTTTCACAGAAAGTTGGAGTGGTGAAGACCGTGGCGCCCTTGCCAAGAGAGGACGTCCCTCGGTGCCTCCACCCCGTCGTTCTAGCGGCCGCATGCCTCCTAAAGCACCTCAGACTCATGACACTGGCAGCTCAGCTGGGGGAAGAACCAAGACAGTTGGTGGTAAGAGGAAAGACAAGCACGCAGCTCAAGAGGATGATGAAATAGTGCCAACCTTCAATATAGCAGACGCACATCATGGTGATTGGCAGGATTTGAGGACGGCGAATCCGTATCGCTATGAGCAACGAACTTACACTGGTGGGGACAAGTTCTTCTGGACCAAGACTCAAGCAGCCCTATGGGAAGGTTTCTATGACACTCGAGAGTGTATGACGAATGGTGTTGTTGTGATGCCCAAGGCCATCAACCCTGACAAGCTTGCCTTGCATGAAGCCACAAAGTACCGCTTTGTGGTTGAAACCTTGAAGGGTTTGGGACTATATGAACTTGTGTGCCTGAAGCCCGATGATGAACAAGCAGAAAGCATCTATTGTCCCCTTCTAGTCCGTCAATTCCATTGCACCGTATTCTTCCATGATGATGAGGATCGCACTATCACTTGGATGACTGGCAAGGAGAAATACTCATGCACCTACACTCAGTTCTGTGCAGCCATGGGTTGTGGTGGTGACTGATACGTCCCAAACGTATCTATAATTTCTTATGTTCCATGCTACTTTTATGATGATACTCACATGTTTTATACACACCTTATGTCATTATTATGCATTTTCCGGCACTAACCTATTGACGAGATGCCGAAGAGCCGATTCTTGTTTTCTAGCTGTTTTTGGTTTCAGAAATCCTACAAAGGAAATATTCTCGGAATTGGACGAAATCAACGCTCAGGGTCTTATTTTTCCACGAAGTTTCCAGAAGACCGAAAGGGATACGAAGTGGGGCGACGAGGCGCCGCCACCATAGGGCCACGCGGCCAGAGGGGGGCCCGCGCCGCCCTATGGTGTGGGCCCCTCGTCAGCCCTCCAACGCTGCCCTTCCGCCTACTTAAAGCCTTCGTCGCGAAAACCCAGTACCGAGAGCCACGATACGGAAAACCTTCCAGAGACGCCGCCGCCACCAATCCCATCTCGGGGGATTCAGGAGATCGCCTCCGGCACCCTGCCGGAGAGGGGAATCATCTCCTAGAGGACTCTTCATCACCATGATCGCCTCCGGAATTATGTGTGAGTAGTTCGGATGATAACCTGTTGGTGGACTTTTTAGGGGTTGTCTGTTGTTTGCAACTAAATACTGGAAGGGGTTCGGATGATAACCTGAAGGTGGACTTTTTAGGCATAGATGCATGCTGGATAGCGGTCTATGTACTTTGTCGTAATGCCCTGATTATATCTCATAGTAGTCATCGTGATATGTATGTGCATTGTTATGCCCTCTCTATTTGTCAATTGCCCAATTGTAATTTGTTCACCCAACATGCCATTTATCTTATGGGAGAGACACCACTAGTGAGCTGTGGACCCCGGTCCATTCTTTACATCCGAAATACAATCTATCGCAAACTCCGTTTCTTTACTATTCTTCGCAAACAAACATCATCTTCCACACTATACGTTTAATCCTTTGTTTACGAGCAAGCCGGTGATATTGACAACCTCACTCGTTAAGTTGGGGCAAAGTATTGTGATTGTGTTGTGCAGGTTCCACGTTGGCACCGGAATCCCTGGTGTTGCGCCGCACTACACTCCGTCACCAACAACCTTCACGTGTT
Organism: Lolium rigidum; assembly: GCF_022539505.1. NCBI lineage: Eukaryota > Viridiplantae > Streptophyta > Magnoliopsida > Poales > Poaceae > Lolium > Lolium rigidum. The sequence continues at coordinate 7,269,945 of NC_061511.1, read as the reverse complement.
CCTTGACTCCTACTGGTTCGATAACCTTGGTTTCTTACTGAGAGAAAACTTGCTGCTGTACGCATCACACCTTCCTCTTGGGGTTCCCAATAGACGTGTGTCAACTACACGCCAGCAAGACTTTTTCTGGCGCCGTTGCCGGGGAGATCAAGACACGCTGCAAGGGGAGTCTCCCACATCCAATCTCTTTACTTTGTTTTTGTCTTGCTTTACTTTACTTTATTTACTGCTTTGTTTGTTCTCTATATCAAAAACACAAAAAAATTAGTTACTTGCTTTATTTTATTTTCTGTCTTGTTTGCGTTCTCCATATTAAAAACACAAAAAAATTAGTTACTTGCATTTAGTTTATTTACCTTTTGTTTATTTCATCATGTTTCCTCTTAAGTTCACTCTGAAAGATATACCGGTAGGACGAGGGTCTATCATTGGAAGAGATAATATAGAAGCATTTTTCACCCATGTTAGTATGGATGAAGATTTTGAAGATACACCCTTGGTAAAAGTTGCTCCTACTTATGAGAGTGCTACTTGCTCGTTTAATACACATGTTGGAAACTAGATTTGTTGATCTCAATCCTATAATTCAACATATGTTTATTACACTCTCTGATATGGAAAGGGGAGAAAAGAGAAATTTTGTTTTAAAAGTCCTTCTTAGAGAATTTAAAGATATAGCTAAGGAAGCTAGAAAAGTTTTTATTAAGCATAAGAGGCTTGGTTTGTTTACCGATTTCGCAAAAACACTTGAAAAGATGGACATGGATAGAATAAAGTACACTAATAATGTTAATGATGGGGGGAGATTAAAGTACCGATACCTAGTAAGCTCCTAGGAATGCATGAAGCTCTAGAAAATAACTATGGTTGGCTTGTTCCTGGAAAATTTGTTTGATGAGAATAGCAAGCCTAAGAGTAATGAAAAAGGGGCCTCTGAAACTTACATAGATAAGATACAATGCATAGTTGAGAAAACTCCAAACTCCTCTGTTGATGCTTCATCTCTCGATAATACTTGATTCACACTTTCTGCGCCTAGCTGAAAGGCGTTAAAGAAAAGCGCTTATGGGAGACAACCCATTATTTTACTTCCGCACTTTTATTTTATATTTGAGTCTTGGAAGTTGTTACTACTGTAGAAACCTCTCCTTATATTTATTTTATTGTATTGTTGTGCCAATTAAAGTCTTTGATAGTAAAGTCAATACTAGATTTGGATTACTGCGCAGAAACAGATTTCTTACTGTCACGAAATTGAGCATCCCCTTCTGTAGGTAACTCAGAAAAATCTGCCAATTTACGTGCGTGATCCTCAGATATGTACGCAACTTTCATTCAATTTGAGCATTTTCATCTGAGCAAGTTAAGTGCCCCAGAAAAATTCGTCTTTACGGACTGTTCTGTTTTGACAAATTCTGCCTTTTATTTCGCTTTGCCTGTTTTGCTATGTTTGATGGATTTCTTTGTTCCATTAACTTTCAGTAGCTTTGTGCTATGTCCAGAAGTGTTAAGAATGATTATGTCACCTCTGAATATGTGAATTTTCGATTATGCACTAACCCTCTAATGAGTTTGTTTTGAGTTTGGTGTGGAGGAAGTTTTCAAGGGTCAAGAGAGGAGGATGATACAATATGATCAAGAAGAGTGAAAAGTCTAAGCTTGGGGATGCCCCCGTGGTTCATCCCTGCATATTTTAATAAGACTCAAGCATCTAAGCTTGGGGATGCCCAAGGCATCCCTTCTTCATCGACAAGTTATCAGGTCACCTCTAGTGAAACTATATTTTTATTCCATCACATCTTATGTGCTTTACTTGGAGCGTATGTTTGTTTTTATTTTTATTTTTGTTTGAATAAAATTGAATCCTAGAATTACTTGTGTGGGAGAGAGACACGCTCCCCTGTTTCGTATGAACACATGTGTTCTTAGCTTTACTTTTAATGATCATGGCGAAGGTTGAAACTGCTTCGTTCATTGTTATATGGTTGGAGACAGAAAATGCTTCATGTGGTAATTGGTATAATGTCTTGAATAATTTGGTACTTGGCAATTGTTGTGCTCAAATAGATCATGTTTAAGCTCTTGCATCATGTACTTTGTACCTATTAATGAAGAACTACATAGAGCTTGTTAAAATTTGGTTTGCATGATTGGTCTCTCTAGAGTCTAGATATTTTCTAGTTAAGGTGTTTGAACAACAAGGAAGACGATGTAGAGTCTTATAATGCTTGCAATATGTTCTTATGTAAGTTTTTCTGTACCGTTTTATACTTGAGTTTGCTTCAAACAACCTTGCTAGCCTAGCCTTGTATTGAGAGGGAATACTTCTCGTGCATCCAAATCCTTGAGCCAAAAACCATGCCATTTGTGTCCACCATACCTACCTACTACATGGTATTTCTCTGCAATTCCAAAGTAAATTACTTGAGTGCTACCTTTAAAATTCTATTCTTTGTCTTTGCAATATATAGCTCATGGAAAAATAGCCTTAAAAACTATTGTGGTGAAGAATATGTAGCTATGTATCTTATTTCTTATAAGTTGCTTGTTGAGCGGTAACCATGCTTCTGGGACGCCACCAACTATTATACCTTTGTTGAATATCATGTGAGTTGCTATGCATGTTCGTCTTGTCTGAAGTAAGGGTGATTTATCATGATCAAATGGTTTGAGTATGCATATTGTTAGAGAAGAACATTGGGCCGCTAACTAAAGCCATGAATCATGGTGGAAGTTTCAGTTTGGACAATTAATCCTCAATCTCTTATGAGAATATTATCTGTTGTTGAATGGTTATGCATTAAAGAGGAGTCCATTATCTGTTGTCTATGTTGTCCCGGTATGGATGTCTAAGTTGAGAATAATCAAAAACGAGAAATCAAATGCGATCTTTCTCCTTAGACCTTTGTACAGGCGGCATAGAGGTACCCCTTTGTGACACTTGGTTGAAACATATGTTATGCAATGATAATCCATGTAAATCCAAGCTAATTAGGACAAGGTGCGAGCACTATTGGTAATCTACGCATGAGGCTTGCAACTTATAGGATATCTTATACATAACACATATGATTTATTACTACCGTTGACAAAATTGTTTCTATGTTTTCAAAATGAAAAGCTCTAGCACAAAAATGGTAATCCATGCTTCCCTCTGCGAAGGGCCTATCTTCTACTTTATTGTTGAGTCAGTTTACCTACTTCTTTCTATCTTAGAAGCAAACACTTGTGTGAACTGTGTGCATTGATTCTTACATGTTTACCTATTGCACTTGTTATATTACTTTGTGTTGACAATTATCCATGAGATAAACATGTTGAAGTTGAAAGCAACTCGCTGAAACTTATATCTTCCTTTGTGTTGTTTCAAAGCTTTCTACTAAGAATTTATTGCTTTATGAGTTAACTCTTATGCAAGTCTTATTGATGCTTGTCTTGAAAGTATTATTCATGAAAAGTCTTTGCTATATGATTCAGTTGTTTATTCATTATCTTTACCATTGCTTCGAATCGCTGCATTCATCTCATATGCTTTACAATAGTATTGATCAAGATTATGACAGCATGTCACTTCAGAAATTATCCTTGTTATCGTTTACCTACTCGAGGGCGAGTAGGAACTAAGCTTGGGGATGCTTGATACGTCCCAAACGTATCTATAATTTCTTATGTTCCATGCTACTTTTATGATGATACTCACATGTTTTATACACACCTTATGTCATTATTATTCATTTTCCGGCACTAGCCTATTGACGAGATGCCGAAGAGCCAGTTGCTGTTTTCTGCTATTTTTGGTTTCAGAAATCTTACAAAGGGAATATTCTCGGAATTGGACGAAATCAACGCCCAGGGTCTTATTTTTCCACGAAGCTTCCAGAAGACCGAAAGGGATACGAAGTGGGGCGACGAGGCGCCGCCACCATAGGACCGCGCGGCCAGAGGGGGGCCCACGCCGCCCTATGGTGTGGGCCCCTCGTCAGCCCTCCAACGCTGCCCTTCCGCCTACTTAAAGCCTTCGTCGCGAAAACCCTAGTACCGAGAGCCACGATACGGAAAACCTTCCAGAGACGCCGCCGCCGCCAATCCCATCTCGGGGGATTCAGGAGATCGCCTCCGGCACCTGCCGGAGAGGGGAATCATCTCCCGGGAGGACTCTTCATCACCATGATCGCCTCCGGATTGATGTGTGAGTAGTTCACCCCTGGACTATGGGTCCATAGCAGTAGCTAGATGGTTGTCTTCTCCTCATTGTGCTATCATGTTAGATCTTGTGAGCTGCCTATCATGATCAAGATCATCTATTTGTAATGCTACATGTTGTGTTTGTTGGGATCCGATGAATATGGAATACTATGTCAAGTTGATTATCAATCTATCATATATGTGTTGTTTATGTTCTTGCATGCTCTCCGTTCTAGTAGAGGCTCTGGCCAAGTTGATACTTGTGACTCCAAGAGGGAGTATTTATGCTCGATAGTGGGTTCATGCCTCCATTGAATCTGGGACAGTGATAGAAAGTTCTAAGGTTGTGCATGTGATGTTGCCACTAGGGATAAAACATCAATGATTTGTCTAAGGATATTTGTGTTGATTAAATTACGCACCATACTTAATGCAATTGTCTGTTGTTTGCAACTTAATACTGGAAGGGGTTCGGATGATAACCTGAAGGTGGACTTTTTAGGCATAGATGCATGCTGGATAGCGGTCTATGTACTTTGTCGTAATGCCATGATTAAATCTCATAGTAGTCATCGTGATATGTATGTGCATTGTTATGCCCTCTCTATTTGTCAATTGCCCAAGCTGTAATTTGTTCACCCAACATACCATTTATCTTATGGGAGAGACACCACTAGTGAGCTGTGGACCCCGGTCCATTCTTTACATCCGAAATACAATCTACGCAAACTCGTTCTTTCTTGTTCTTCGCAAACAAACATCATCTTCCACACTATACGTTTAATCCTTTGTTTACAGACAAGCCGGTGAGATTGACAACCTCACTCGTTAAGTTGGGGCAAAGTATTGTGATTGTGTTGTGCAGGTTCCACGTTGGCACCGGAATCCCTGGTGTTGCGCCGCACTACACTCTGTCACCAACAACCTTCACGTGTTCCTTGACTCCTACTGGTTCGATAACCTTGGTTTCTTACTGAGGGAAAACTTGCTGCTGTACGCATCACACCTTCCTCTTGGGGTTTCCAACAGACGTGTGTCAACTACACGCCAGCAGTGACCGTGCTCCAGGGTTCAAGATTCATTCTCGGCCTAAGCTTACTAAGGGTGACATCTCCTTTTGCTATCCTCCGAACCCTACACCTGGGCCTCCCACTATCTCTGGGATGTACTACTCCTATCTTGTCCTTGCCAAGATGTTCCGTGAGAGTCTTATCAGCAAGTCAGGCGACACCAGTGAAGTCAGGAACTACCACCTGAATCTGATGTACTATTGCCATCCTAACAGGGTAAGGAAGATTGATGGCTATGATCTCATTCACTGTGAACTGAAGCGGTCTATTATGGGCCGCATGACTCCCAAGTATGCCCAGTACGTTCAGCGGCTCATCAACTACATTGTACCTCCTCCTCTCAACACACTAGATCAAAGGATCATCATGGAACCATTCAAGTTCCCCACTCAGGAGGCCACTCGTCCGGACATCCCTTCCATGATGCCCTCCTCTGAGCGCCGTTCCAAGGAACGCTATGATCCTGCAGCTAGCTCCAGCTACTCTCGGCGCCCCATGTGTGGTGCCGCTTGCTTCTTCTCCAGCATGTGGCAAATGTGCAAGAATACCAATGATGTTGCACATCAAAGTCCTTTGAACCAGGAGACACGGAGGAGACAGAATGAGTTCATGACTGCACGGAATGTCCCTGTTCCTCCTTCTGGACCTGAGATGGAGCCTGTGGTTGCACCTCAGTGGGAGATGCCTCACCTTACTGATGAGATGATCCAGAACTTCGACTTCTCCATGTATGCTCATGGTGGACTTCCTCCTAGGACTGCTCCTGCCCCTGCTGATGCTGCTGATGATGAAGAGGAAGAGAATGAAGGTGATGAGGAGCGCGATGGCGAGAGCTCATATTCCGCTGGGCATGAGTTCTACTGATGGGTGCGCTAGCATCTCTCCTCTTTTCTTCGCCTTTTTGGTGTTCCGATGCCAAAGGGGGAGAAGAGAGTAGAGTCTAGGACCACGAGGTTCTTTGATGGTCACAAGCCATGGGTGTTGCTTTATTTGATTCTTATATGGCTTGTGCTTATTTGCATTGATTTCTCAAGAACCATTTGCTACTTCGAATAATTCGTGTATGGACGACTATTTGTATGCTTAAGCACTCTATTAGGATGATCATGCTTTATGCTCATATATCTTGTTATACTTATCCATACCATGCTTGTTTCCTAAACATATTGGGGGGCTTCTCATATTCCACAAATGGTGCACTTTGTATTCAAACGCAAATTCTCCAAGTGCACACATTATGGGGGAGCTGTCTCAATATCTTATATGGAATCAAGGTTTAGAGCTTATCATAATATCTATATGTGACTCTAGCTCGGTTTGTCATCGTATACCAAAAAGGGGGAGATTGTAAGGGTATTTTACCCTCATCCATTATTTTGGTAACAATGACACCGCGCTAGATTATTTGTCCTGATACGTTTATAAGGATAATCTCAGGTATTAGGCAAAGAGGCATAAATGGTGTATCAAAGGAACAAGAAGGCTAAAGGAGACCCCCACTTCAACAACAATCAAAAGGGGGTCTACATCAGAAATCCGGTTGTCCGCCCGGTCGGCCGGCCTCCCAACCGGCCAGTCCGACGTGCCGACCGGTCAACCGGGCGCCAACCGGGTGCCAACCGTGCGCCGAACTGATCCGGTCTGCTGCCCGGTCAGCCGGCCTACAGACCGGCGGACTCGGCATGCCGACCGGTCGACCGGGCGCCAACCGGGCGCCAACCGGATGAGCTCCTGGACGACGCAAAGTGACCCCGGTCGGGGTCCGGCCTGCCGACCGGTTTGGACCGGCTGGTCCGGTCCCTGATCCGGTCCGACCGGCCTCTGCACCGAACGATCCGGTCTGTGGTCCGGTTGATCGGGTTTGTCGGGAGAAAGGATGATGTGGCAAGTGACCAACGGTCATATTTCGAAGAACACTATAAATAGTCCTTCTCCTACCTCTGAACAGTTAGGCACTACACTACAAGCTGTTCTTCAGCTCTCTCTCTCTCATACTCCATTGCTAGAAACACCAAAAGCCTCAGATCTCCCTCCTCCTCCACCCAAACTCAAATCCCTCAGGGGAATCAATAGAGGAGGACCCGATCTACTGTTCTACCAAGCCAAATCATCAAGAAGCTTGCTCTCTAGGGTTCATTGGAAACCCTAGGTGGGCAAGAGTGGTCCGAAAGCATCCGGGTTGTGGATTTGCTCCGGGCAAGATTGTGAAGGTTTGGAGGCTACCTCAAAGTCTACCACAAGTGAGTGAGCTATTCCTTCGTGGGATAGGCTCCGGGGAATAGGGTGAGCCTTCGTGGCGTGGGGAATTCTTCGTGGGACCTCCACCCCTCCAAACGTGACGTACCTTCTTGCAAAGGAAGGGAACACGGGAATACATCATCGTCTCCGCGTGCTATCGGTTATCTCTAACCGAACTCCTTACTTGTGATTTAACTGCCTGTGAGAGCCTTCGTGCTCGAGTTAGTTGTATCCTCATATAGGTTGTTTCACCTAGTTTGCATTAAACTCACCTTTATATTCCGCAAAGCCTAATATTGCAAAGAAAGAATAAAAATCTGTAGAAATCTATTCACCCCCCCCCCTCAGGTTTACCATCTCTATACTTTCACTATCTCGTGCTATCTTACCGTTAACTGTTAATCTTCTTAATAATATGTTTGCAGAAGTTTTTCTTAAGTTGGCAGGGTAGCGAGGTGGTCCAAACGATAGAGCACTAATGCTGGCATCAGTGATCCAACTGTAGTATACGAAATTAGTAGTCGATTACAGGGTGTTGCAAACTGCTAATAATTTCCTTTTGCTATCTGCACGTATTGAAATCCTGGATTCATGTCGATCTTTTTCGATGTAGTTACAGAGACATGCTTGGCCCAGATCGATGCCAAAGCAAAATCGCAAAGGGCATCCACAGGAATGCAAACCACCGAAACCAGTGAACGATTAGCTGGACTCCTGCTTGGCTAGATTACACTCATCTCCTTTTCGCTGAAATCGCCTTTCTTGTCTCCATATACTCGCGTGTGCATGGCTGCTACACGTTGCATCCACAAAATGGAGCGAGCCAAAGTAGCGCCGTTATCATCGCTCCTCCCTCACCGGCCGGAACCGGACGAAACTTACTACAATAGAACTTATTGCACTAGATAGTGTTTTGTAATGTATCCTGTTCATTTGTTTTTGGAATCCTACGATTCAAGGAGGCCCAAAGTTAGTGTGTGTTGAAAAACAAACATTAGTATTGACTATCAATCTATGCGCTGCAAGCCTACAACCCTCACAATGTCAAGTACAAACATCTCAATCTTAGAAACCAACTTTGGGACATACATTACCATTGTTGAAGCCATATCAATTTTTGTTCTATTTTGTGCATGAAGCATACTAATATTTTGTACGAACTTATTAGGAAGTACCCCCTCTGTTGTAAAATAATTGAAGTTCTAGGTTAGTCCTAAGTTTAACCAAGTTCATATAAAAAATATATCAACAACTAAAATGCCAATTTAGTTTTATTAGATTCATCATATAATTTTTTTATAATATATAAATTTGACCTTGTGAATATTGACATATTATTCATTAAATCTGGTCAACTTAGAGAGTTTGACTTAAGAAAATCCAAAACTTCAATTATTTTGCAATGAAACAAATACATATTACATGATATATATATGTCCATGAAAACCTTATTTTTTAATGATAACCTAAAGGTAGAAACATGTATTATGAATATTGATGGGGATATGCCCTAGGGGGGTGTGTCACCAGTCCCACTCACCTTGGAGATGAAGGCCCAAGGAGGCTGTCAGTCGCCCAAGCGACCGGGTGACTGGGCCCTACAACGACGGGGCTAAAACCCTTGGATGGGCCGACCGGATGAAGATCTGCGCGACTGAAGAAGGAGATTACTTGCAAGAGGGGTGGCAAATCCCGGATTAGTAGCAACTGATATGATTCGGAGTTATCCTCATGTAACCCTAGATCGGGGGTACCTATATAAACCCCCGAGCTAAATCCTAGAAGGGATATCATCTGAGATCCAATCTCCCCCTTATAGCTCTTGGCGTAGCCACCGACTGAGCCCCCATTGTAATTCTCCACTGAGTAATAGATCTAGCAGGACGTAGGCCTTTTACTCTCCGGAGGGGCTGAACCTGGGTAAAACCTTGCGTCGTGTGCACCTCGTTTCGCAGATGACTGTGTTCCCTTGCTCCCGCATCAACGAAGTGCTGCCCCCCGTAGCACCTGCCGTGGTCATATCCACGACAAATATTATGTATTTCAGTGGAATTGTTCGGAAAAAAATTAGTTGGTGAACATCCACCCAAGCGATGGCCGGTATCCATTCCTATTCATCGTACCCTCTCACTTGTGAGTGCATGAACTGGGAAGGTAAGGAGAGATGGGTACGTAAATAGCTGATGGAACCTGGGTCTAAGTGAACCTAATTTTTCAAAATTTAAAAAATGCTATTTCAAAGTTTGATTTTTTTGAAGTAAATGTTTGCATATACGTATTACCATGATACTTACTCATGCAAATTTTTAATAAAAAATAGTGGCCTACACGAAAATGATAAAATGTCCAAGTAACACTAATGATTTGTATTGTTCAAAGAAATACAATTTTCATTTTCTCTCTTTCTAGCCATATATGGTTGTACTTTGCCTTAAAATTTTGCACGAGTAAGTAGTAAAGTAATAAGTACGTGCATGAATTGTTTTAATATTTTAACTTTGACATATTATGTTTTCGAATTTGGGAAAAAAATCCACTATGATGCATGTCTAGCGAATCCGGGTCGCGGACGGATTTGCTATCTTTCAGCTAGGAGCACATGTCATTGGCACATAAAGTAGGATTATCATATACAGCTAATTTAAGTTGTGGCAGCATTTCTCTATATCACGACTGGACGACCGACAAAAGGGAACCGTGTGATAACTCGGCTACACACTCACATGTGCTGACTACATTTAAGTTGTAGTACTGAGCATAGATTGTTCTTTTGATTATGATACGAGAGCAGAACAGAGCTACATGCAGTAGTATAATAAGACCACAGTAGTTGTGGTTTGTGGAGATTGAACGCGAATGCCACTATGGGCATCTTATTTCGGGTATTAAGTATACTTATTTTAGTTTATTTAGATCAGATCATAGATATAAAAATAGCCGCCCAATTTGATAAGTTCGTTTGAGTCGGGTAGCCAAACGGCTTGGCGTATTTCTCAGCATAAGATACTTTTTGTACATTGAAATTGCAACTTGAACAAGAAGAAGATAGTAGAATTCATCGCAAAGCAAGGGAAAGATCTGAAGGCTTTATCGCGGGTGCCGTGTCGACGGCAATTCCTATGCTTCTTTGTCAGAGTCGAGGTTGAAGATGCCGGCATCCGTGGCATCCTAAATGAATGCTACTAGGCAGGCATCCTTGATGACTTCCTTCACCGTACGACCAAGCCTTGACCAAGACACGATCCGCTCAGCCTTGTTCTTCTTCGACGGTGGGTGATCGCCATTGACATAGTTCAACGTGGCCTCTCGTTCCTTGTGAAAGCGGGCCAGCCAGTAGGCGTTGCAGGAGTCGTAATGTGGGTCAAGCCACAACGCCTCCATCTGCCACCTCCGGGAGACCTCGTAGCCGAATTTCTTGCCTTTGAGCAAATGCAGCATGGGAACCCACCCAGGCTAATGTTGAAGCCCTTCGACGCCGCGTTGGGCAGCAGGAGGATGCCATACTTGGCTAGGTCGATGGCCTCATGCCAATTCACCCATTTTCGATCCATGTTGGCAGCAGGACAGAAGTTATCAACTACTAGTAGTATGGGGAGTAAGCAAGGCTAGAAATGGCAATGGACGATGGATGCGTGAGCACTGGCGCGTGCGGTCGCTTGGCTACAAAAGGATGTCATACGTGCTATTGGTGATGGCATAGAAGATCAGCCGCCGCCCGCCCCGCTAGATTGGCCGTTGCTGTTGAGGCAAAGCGGTGCAAAAGGAAAAAAACGACGCAGGCGGTGGAGCGACACATCTTTGGAGCAAGACATGTTTGAAAGTGAAGCATGCCACTGAACGGCCAGCCTCCAGCGAGCTCGAGAGGACAGAACATGAACACGTGTCGTGTCTATGGTGACGCATTTTAAACACAAATTTAGATCATGGATGATCAATTTGCGTCGGGCCGTTGTATTGGATTTTTAGTTTTTTACCCATTTTCTCTCCAAAAAAACCGAAAAAAGTGAAGTGGGTGTGTAGCATCCTAACCAAACAAGCAGACAGGCCACTTGAACTGTAATTCAATTAGTACCGTAATTGTCTTGAGCAAACATGCCACTTGAACTGGTACACGTAGCTAAAACAAGAAATCGCAAAAGCACCGGCAATGGCCACACGCTTTGGCGTGAATGCCACCCACCAAATTCCACAGGCCATGATGCCCTTGACAAGTGCGCACGTGCACTTTTCCGGTACGCAAGCGATAGTTTGTTCCAAGGCTAAAACGGTGCTCCTGCATATCGCATATTCCGGTGCTGTAAATTTCTACATCATGTTCTGTATTTTGTTCTCAGGTGATCTAAATTTAAGGCAACAAAAGCATGCGTCCTAAATCAAAAAATTTGGCCGCCAAGTCTAACCGTCAGTTGGAACTTTATCCCGCCTCTTCTTGGGACAGAGATCGTCGGATGTTAGAGCATCTCCACTCGTTTGCCCTCCCCACGCCGAAATCCGGGGAAATTTACGTCCGGATTGGACGTAAATTTGGCGTGGGGAGGAGTAGTTTTCCAGCCGCGTTCTCAGGCGAACACGGCGATCTAAATTTGAAAAACGGAAACTTGACAAACTACGGCTTAAAACGGTCGAATTTAGACTAAATTTAATGATATTTACTATATAGAGGGCGAAGTTCATACATAGAGGCCGAATTCGACTATATTTCGAATTCGGCTAGGGAAATACAACTGTAAATATTAAAACACGGCGCTCTACATGCCGAAATGGCGGTAGAACACCGTGTAGTCCATGTCGTCATCGCCGCCATCGTCGTCGGAGCCGTCGTCGTCGAACTGCGGCGGCGCCGAAGCCGCCTGGCTGCTGCCTTGGCCGGCGTCTCCCCACCGGCCACTGGTGCGAGGCGGGGACGGCGATGGCTTGTACCAGTCGTCATCGGAGGCTTCGAGGTAGACGACGGGGACGGCGGCGCCGGATGGAGGAGTCGCAGGCCGGCGGTAGCGAGCGACGTCCTCGAGGAGCCTCGCCTGCCGCTCCGCCTCCTCCTTCTCCCACTGCTCCCTCGACCAGGCGCAGGCCTGGTCGAGTGGCATGGCGTGTGTCGCTGACCGGTCGGGTCCACCTCTGCGACGAAGACGAAGCGAAAGCGCAGGAGAGATATCTCGGCGTTTCGCGCGCTTTCGCTTCGTCCGGAGTCCCCGAGCACTCCCCGGTAGGCCGGGGTTGGCGTGGACTCGCCGGATGGATGAAAGCCCAAATCCGGCGAAAAACGAGGAACCGTGGGCGCGGTTGGGACATTTTTCGCTGTCCGAATGAAAAAATGGCACGCCGGGGGCCTGTTCGGGGAGACGAGTGGAGATGCTCTTATGTTGGGTACCCTAGTTTACATCATCAGCTACTTACAAGGCAGTGGTGGCCTCTGGTCTGTGTGCCTGACAGGCGCCCCATGCTCAGGGGATTCGCGTTATAGGGGGCGACGCAAGGGTTCGAAGGTGAGTCTCTCGACACATGGTGGGGAGGTACGGTGGAGCTCGACGGAGGATTGCTGCAACGGTGCGAGAAGAAGGCTTTGGTGCGAAGCTGCTCCATGGAGGCGTCGGTGATGTGGCGGCCAGAGGGCTGGCAGCGGCTGGATGCCTCCACTGTATGGACAAGCGACAACGGCCTCCATCACGCATGAGCGGTTGGTGGCGGGTTCGATCTAGGCCGTAGGGTCCGATCTGGGTGTCGGGGTTGTCTTCTCCTCCGTTGATCTGACCGGTGGCGTGGGGACTGCTGGTTTTGAATAAGGAGGTTGTCCTAGGGTTCTTCTCGCGCAAGTACGGTGACCTCCTTGTTGCCGTTCTCCTTGATCTGGTCCTTGACAAGTTTTGGAAGGCTCTGCTGGAAATCTTTTGGGCACATTACGGCCCTAAATTACTCGATCAAATAGAATCTGGTAGTGCACACCCTTTTTATCAACCCGTGCGTCTTCAGGAGGACGTGGCGCGAAGTTCCGTTGTCTGGTAACATCATCGAACATGTCGATGTTTTGATTTCCATGGCGTTTACAATGATAGAGAATGTCATGACGACTGAGATTGGAGGACTGGTAATGGCGGGCCAAGTTTTTGAGGCGATGAATACTTTGTCTGATGATTCATGACCTGTAGCAATGGCGTCGGCATGTGGAGTTGGCAACACTGGAGGAGTACGGAATCTTATCTTTTAGAGTGGAACCCAATGTCTAACCTTAATAGGTTGCATCTGATAATGGTTTTGTTGAAGACATTGTTTTGAGGACCCGAACTTTCTTCGTGGTGATGGTGTGTTGTCTTTGGCGATGATCTGCATTGTAGCTGCAAGGAATTGTTCATATGGCGAGACTTTTTTTCTAAAAACATTGGCATTTCATTAGTAGAGAGGGCTGAATGTAATTGGTATATCTTCAATATTAATCTACTCCTTTCGTCAATGTCTCAACTTTGAACAAATTTAGATGTATCTATATACTAAAATAAGTCTCGATATATCTAAATTTTGATAAAATTGAGACATCTTTTTACAAGACGGATGGAGTATTTTCCTTGTCAACGAAGAAAAGACGAGGAGTTAACCGAGTTATCACATCGCAACGCTGTGAAAGTTAAAGCTTTCACCGTGGACGCCTGCTGTAGCCAGCCAGTAAAGTAAATGAGGGAATGGTGACGAGTGGTACTTATGACCAGGATCCGGCCGGTCGGTAAACCTCAATCCTTGGCAGTGGCTGTTGCTGTGCTGGGGTCAGTCGGTGTAACTGTAGATCACCAAACGAACCCACCAAACCTGTCCAGCGGTACATGGATTTTTTGTCAGGGTGAATATTTAGGACATGCGGGACAGAAAACAAAGATCTGCGAGTTGAGTTGAGCGTGCGTCCACGATAAAAAAATAATAACGTGTCGGCCTCTACCTTAACTCATTGACACCTGAATAATAGGACCCATCCAAGTGGTTGAGCCGGGCCATCGCTGGATTCAAGCAAATAGTAGTTCTTTGTTTTCCTTTGAAACAGTTGAGGCACATACGATGCTTCCAACGCCATAACAGTCGGTGATCATTAGGCAACAACCTTTTGCATGCCACTCGCACTAACCGACTGGAAGTCTATGCATGTACACTTCCATTCTAAGCACTGTGATCGTGGCTCCAACCAAGCAAGTGGCACAACTAACTGAAGCCCCCACTACAAACGGGTGTAGCACTGTGTGCACTCAAGCAACCCCCAACACACGGCGACGAACGTGATCAAAAGTTCGGTCTATTTACATAGGTTCAGAATCATCACAGAATCAACCTGTATGGGCCACTGATTTGCTGCCTGTTGTGATGTGTGACTGTGTCCAAGATGCTCTCATTTACCTTTCCCTTTTGTTCTAGCGATGGACATTGAGGTCAATTTTGAGCAGCTTCATGTGGAAGATACTACTCCCTCCGTCCTCGAAAAAAATCACAACAAGAATAATGGAGAAGACGGATTAGCTTTTAGTGTTTTATGGAAGAACAAAAACAGAAGAGGAGTGATGATCACCTATCCTAGCCCACAAATGAACAAAGCTCTCAGTAGTTATCGTCTAAATCAAGAATGCTAAGGGAAGCCGGGTGCATCATGCCATGCTATATGGACCCAGAAGATTAGTTATTATGAGAATAAAAGTATGCAAGGGTACGAAGGGATTGATTTTTATGGAAGAACAAAAACAGAAGAGGAGTGATGATCACCTATCCTAGCCCACAAATGAACAAAGCTCTCAGTAGTTATCGTCTAAATCAAGAATGCTAAGGGAAGCCGGGTGCATCATGCCATGCTATATGGACCCAGAAGATTAGTTATTATGAGAATAAAAGTATGCAAGGGTACGAAGGGATTGATTTCATAGAGGAATCTGATGTAACCTAGCCATGGTTGAACTAACTTTCTCTAGGCTCATTTCCCCCCCCCATCTGCTCTCAGCCCTCTACAGTAACTGGTCGAGCCCTTCTCTTCTCCGGGCCGATCCGAAGCCTCTCCGCCGGATTAGCCGGCCGGAGACGGTGGAGGTGGTGCGCCGGCGTAGTCTAGGTTTAGTCTAGGTCCTCTCCTCTTCTAGTTTTACTGGTTTACCCTAGTGGATCTTGGCGTGATGCCAGTTGCTTGGAGCGAGGTGCTCGATCTGTTCGGCCAGATCTGGCACCAGGTAGGCTCCCTCTTCGCCGTGTGGTTGCTCCAGTGGCCGGAGCTGCTCGTGGGGAAGAGGAGCATCGTCTCCTTTAATAAGGCCGATGGTGTTCTTTACGGGGATGGTCCGGGAGGAGGAAGGCTGCGGCTCTTCTCGGCCTGCGTCTCGCCGTGGTGGCGAGGGGAGGTGGAAGAGGGAGGCTTCGTTCTTCTTCGGGCGGTTCTGTTTCGGTGGCGGCGGATCGTCATCGTCGTGCGCATCCAAGCTAGGGGCATCTATGCCTCGGCTATCCTTGGCCGGTGCGGCGGCCAATCTTCAACAACCTCCGGGATGGAGGCTCTTCCTCGTTCTCGCTCGCTGGAGCTCGGCGCCTTGTCACCACCAAGTGGTTCGTCCCCGGTGGTCTCCGGGTGTACGGCGGCGATGGACGACGCCGGAATCGGGTGTTCGGGCACTTGCGCCTGTTCCTCGACGGAGATATCTTGAGGACGCCGGCGTCCGGTGGCGGAGGCTACCCGAGGACTCGATTGCTTTTATATCTTTAGTTCTAGGGTGGTATTTGCATATTTTGAGGTCCTTCCTTCAAATTCTGGGTTTCTCAGTACGAGTGATGTAAAAGGGCCTCATTGTAATTTGTACCTGCCACGTTTGGAATGAAATACTCTGGGGTCTTCTAGACCCCTCCTTTGTGCAAAAAAAAAAAAAAAAAAAAAAAAATGTAACCTAGCCAGCCTTGCTAAGTACGTATGATCCAACGCCAGCTATTCTTCAAGACAAACCAGCTCCAACGCGTTTTGGTTCTTCGCAATCTTCAGTCTGCAGAATCTCGTCTCCTGGCCACCAGCTTCAGTACGCCCCGTGTGCAGTGAGCCTGTCCAGAATCTGGTAACCACCTGTTACTGTTTGCTACAACTCCGGTAAGAAGATAGCGAAGGATTTGTATTCTTCCATTCCTTCAAACACACAGCCTGGCGTTGTCAAATATTGGAAGGGCATATATTGTACCATATGCCCGTATGCCAACAGGGCAGTCCTTGCAATGCTCCTTCTCAAATATTTGGAGAATTCGAAGACAACGAACTAGACAAGTACATGTGCAATAAAGTCAGCAAAAGTGGGTGCCAGCTTAAAGGCATCCTGATAACAAAGGAACATGAGAATTACCCCAACATAGTACATCCACCCAAACCATAATGTAGAGCTGTAGCCAAATATATGGCGGTCCTAGCAAGCATTTATAAACATTTTGGTGAAGAAATCCAAAGACGTAGATGATGAATACAATATTACCTAACAATCCTTCAAACTACCATAGATGTAATCTATTGTGGCCACATGGAATCAGGGGTGTCCTGTCCAGATACTAATGGATACTAGAATAGACAAGCTATTTTGACTGGCAAGTCTTTAAATTAGCCCTCACAAGTCATAATGCTGAGGGCCTTCTGCACATCCCCCTTTTCCCTGCTTAAGTATTAATCTTTGAATAAAGAACCCCTTTTATTGTAGTGCTGTCAAATAAAAGAAAGACAACAATTCTAGTGAACCAAAGTATTACATTACTGACAAATGGCAACACATTATCTGGTAAAAACACAACAGAAAATAACAATTTAGAAATACGTAAATACTTAAGTTAAGGATTAATAATCACTTGAACTATTCTGGTATCCTTCAAGTATGCTAAGACCCAGCATAAAACAGTCAGGATGGCATATATAAGCAGCACAAGAAGTTCTCACAGCACCATATGTTTTGTGAGCAATGGGAGTTGAAAAGAAGCTGCATACCTTTTGACTCCTGACGTTTTGGAACTTCTTTCTGAAAATCCCAATGCTCGGGAATCCAGTAGAAGATGTTAAATCATGAATAAACCTCCTGTCGGCATCTCACAGGTCACACTTGAGTTGATTTGGATAATGCAGGTTTTATGTACAATGTGGAACATGAAATAGACAGGTCAACAGTATGAGAGTAATGCATTAGTTCGCACTGCTGGAAAAGCAGATTACAGATGCAATTTGAAGTGTTTTAGTAGGAAGATAGCATGAGTCATCATATTATAATCCATTAAGCATTCAGACAACAACACATTTGTACACAGTACATTCTCGTTCCCTTGAAATCTACCATATGGAATTACCTAAGGGTTTTTGAGAGGTACAATAAAAAGAGTTGGAAACACTAGAGAGTATCACCATACAGTAGTCTAATATGCTAGCTTTCAAAGCTTGGAAGTTCTAAACAACGTTCTAATAAAGTGAGAGCAAATGAAAGATTGGTGATTATAGATCCAGTGTTCTGATAATGCTCATGTTGATGGTCTGTCTTTTCTTCTTCTATAAATCTTGTTAGCAGAATGATGAGCTCCAGCATCAGCATTACTGGTATTTGGAGCATGACCTTTCAGAGGTTGGCTGAAATTTGGTGTTGGGCTTGTTCCCAGAACATTTGTATTTGGTGGCCCATTTGCAGTAATCTGCCTCCTCAGACACAACAAATCACCTTTTGCTGTGGCCAATTCCTCTTCAAGCTTGTTAGACCTAATTTCAAAATTCTCTCTCTCCAACCCAAGCCTTTTAATAAGATGCTGAGCTTCCGCCATATTTTTCTGAGCTTCGACTGTACTTTTCTTTTGCTCCGCAAGAGCCGCTAAAAGCACCTCTTTCTCTTCCTTAATAGCAAAAATCCTAGAATTGGTGCTGTCAAGCTTGTTAGACAGAAACAATGTACTCTCATTCACCTCATTTAGTGAAATGGTTGCCTCATCCAAGTCTGATTGAAGAGCTCTTCTTGCTTCAGAATCCACCAAAGATTGTTTCACCAATGCCTCAAGCTCCCTATTTAAAGTACCATTATTTATGCGTTCACTAACAAGCTCATTTGCTATGGACTCTAACTTCTTATATGCATCCAGCAATTCTTTATTAAGTTCATCATGCACTTCTGTAACAGACACTAATTGATTAGAGGTGACTTCGAGATCTTCTTGTGTCTTTTGAAGTGTCTCCCTGACTGAGGCCAGTTCACTAGAAAGAGCTTTAGAAACTGATTCCGCTTCTTCTACTTTGTTAGTCAGAGCCTGTTTCAATTCATTAGACTCATTTGTGTATTTTAAAACCTGAGCTGACAAGTCATGGTTTGATATAGTTAGTTCATTAAGCTCTTCAGAGAGTTTCAACACCTCATTTCTGGATTCTTGAAGCGCCTCTTCAGTGGACTGAATAAGATCTGATAAACTTTTCCGGACCTCAACTTCATTAACTAGCATTGTTCTATTAGCTTCCAATGCATTATTCAACTCAGCAATTGTAGTTCTCTGTTTACTATGCTCAGTTAATGCAGTAGAAAGTTGTTCTTCGAGCTGATTCAGCTGACCATCTTTATCGAACAATAGTTCAGAATCACGAGATGCCCTCATCTGAGAAGCAGCTTCCAAGTCTGTGTACTGCTTTAACAACTGGTTTATTGTTTCTTCAGCATGGGCCTTTGAAGTGTTTAATGTTTGGACATCCTCATTCAGTGAATCAATGAAGGATGTCTTTGATTTTAGATCATCTTTAGCTGCAAGAAGATACTTTTCCAGTTGCTCTAATCTAGAATTTGCATGTTCTAGGCCCTCTTTAGTCTGATTGTAGGTCAAGTGCAGGCTCTGGTAGTCATTTTCCTTGGAAGAAAGTGATGAACCAAGTTCCCTGATGTATCCCTCCTTGTCATTTACCTCTTGGCTAAGCAAATTTACCTTGTCATGGAAAATATCAAGTGTTTCCAACTTTTCCCTCATTTTTCCTTCAAATGCATGTTTGTCTTCCTCTGCTTGTGCAATGATACTCTCAAGTTCATGTATCTCATGTCTAAGCTGCTCAACTAACCCCCTCTCCTTTCTAACTTCGTCATTTAAGGATGTTACAGTCCTCTTAGTTGAAGCCAATTGACCAAGAAGGGAAGCTTCCTTATCCAGGAGCATCCTAGCTTGTTTCTTCTGTGCTGCTTGTTCGTCCAATAGCTTTTTCTCGTAGTTCTCCCTAAGCAAAGACATAGCTGCCTCATTTTCAGACAATTTGATCTCCATCTGGTGGAATAGAAAATCAGATTTATTAGTTAAGAATCCTTCACAAATTCAATATACGTAGAGATGAATCTCAAGAAAACGTTTTGATGCACAAATCACTACACTGTGGAGGCCAATCTAGTATCTGTAAGGCAACTCATATTGCTTTATCAAATACACACAGATCATGTTACAAAGGGGCAGAGATATATGCATTCAGGAACATCCCTGTATAAGCAGTAGGTGCATAGTATTGTAGTTCATGCTAAAGAACACAAAATCAGCAAGCATATAGCATATTTTTTATTTGTTCAAATATATAACCCTTTGGTTAAAACTTTGGACTCGTGGACGAGAGCACTTGGAATGAGTGTCAACATTATGAAGCCTATCGCAGCATGCATACCACAGATACTGAATCAAATTCAATCTTACACAGAAACAAAGGTAACTTGCTAGTAAAACAAAGAACACTAAATTTGCAATATTTATCGGACAACAAGACCATACGCAAAAGAAAGAGGACTGTCTTAGATATTAGCATCCATCACAATTCATATATACATCAAGTGCTATGCCAAATTGAATAGCGCAAATGCATGATAAGAACCAAATTTGTCATAAAATCAATGTGTGCTACTACGCTAGTCTGCAGCAGCAGAAGCATTTTATTGTTTCATGAGTATGTAGCATAGTGATTGTTAGAGTACGTCATGGGCCTGGGCCCGTTAGTCTTAGGGTTTGCTTAGGGGTCAAGTAAGCCTTGTTTGGGAGTCAAGTAAACCTCTCTATATATGGAGAGGAGATGTATCAATCTAATCAAGCAAGAATTAAGAAGGAAATCCCTTCCCTCTTGCCACCGGCCGTGGGCAAGGCCCCCGGCCGGCCCTCTCGCGCCCTCGCAACCCTCTCTCTCCCTCCCAAACCCTAGCAGCCACATAACACTGATATCCAAGGTAATAGGGTAGCGAACAACTTTTATTTATGTGCATGTAAAATGGTCTACAGTGACAATAGATATAAGATGTTGACCAAAGGTTGGTAGATGCATACAGCTGAGATGGTTGATTGCAATGCTTTTTTTTCCCGTTGAGAAGTACCGAGAAGTCCAGCCAGAACACCAGAAGCAATAACTGCAATAGCATTCAGAAGATCTGCAAATGGATTCCCTGGAGATGATCCTTTCACCTCAAGCTGGGGTGGTTCAGCCCAAGGTTCTTCAGGCTGCATCCCCTCAGTCTTCTGAAAGTCCCTTTTATCTGTAAGAACATCGAGATAAACTTAACAACAACTCAGTATCAGGTATAAAATAGCAATCTGGCTGATAAAAAGCAGATTATATTTCAACACAAGCATGTGGGGTGTGGGCATGAAAAAGGGTGGGTACATATGTGGAGAAACTTGGCTTTTATTGCTGTGCTTCTCAAATGACATGCTACTTCTAAAAAAATTAAATGCTCTTACCTAGGTATGTGACCACACTGAAACGTGTAAAGAAGCATCATATCATCAACCAATTAAAAAGTGGTGTCGTTCATAAACACAAATAGATGTACCTTTGTACTCAGTCAAGTATTCACACCAGAATGAGCAATATCACATTCATGAGAGTAACTACGGTTTCACGAACTCGTCTCATCAAGCTAGATTTACTCATATGCCAGTCCATAAGTGAAGGGATCAACACACCCATTGATCAGTTCAATTAGATTTTATTTGAAACCTAGTTCAATTAGACATTACATACTACATTCCTGAATAAAAACAATGACTAGTGCTCTTTCTGGTGCAGAAAATGCTTGGTGCATGCCAACTCAATTGGCGTTTTTCACCACTGATTTGACAGGAAACAAACAGCATGTAAATTTTATTCTGGAGGTAGCCTACTACATTCGAAGTTGGTTGATTAACATTTAACAACAGTAAGCAAAAGAAAATCCAAAGAGTTCAAGCATTTGCGTGAGTTCAACTTCCAAATAGACATACGATCCACAAATACATTTTGCTGAGAAGGACGGAATTCTGCACTGATTGATGCACGGAGCCAAATGATCCACAAACACATGGTACAGGTTTTCAGGGAATCACTCTTATGCGGGGAACCTGCACTCTCACGACCGAATGATTTGGCAAGACCATTTCATAACACTGGAAATTAGCATTCTGGCGGTCTGGCCGGTTCAGAACAGGCTAAACAGCTGTTTCCGTGCAAGATTTGGGTGACTTTCCCATTTGGATCAGGCTTCAAACTAGAGTTTCAGAAGTCCCCTGCCCCTGGGTGAGCAAACTTTGTATGCTCCTAAATTCGCCACCCCAATTCGGTGACAGCTCCAAGGAATGTGCTCGTCAACGCTCATATCAGATTTCGAACTAAAAGCGACACAGATCATCCCCGCGCAGAGCAGAGTAGAGTAGTACAGTACTCACCGGTGACGAGATCAACCGTGGAGGGCTGCGCGCCCGCGCGCGCGGCCACCGCCGCGTCGCGGAGACGGAGGAGCGGGAGCACGGAGACGCCGACGAGGAGCACGGCCCTCCTCCGCGTGGCCGCCACCACCGACGGGGGGCGGGCGGCATCGAGCGAGGCGGCTGCACCGGCGTTGACCGCCCCCCGCGCCGGGCGGGAGAGAAGGGAGAGGCGCGGCGGCGGTGGCGGTGGCTGCGCCGGCGGCGAGACGAGGAGAAGGTGGCGGTAGCCCATTCCGTCGTGTCGATGAGGCCTAAAACCCTAGGCTAGCCCTCCGAGGCCCAGGGTCCCCGCAGCTTGGTCCCTGCTGTACGTTTAAGGCTGGTGCCAACGCGGGCGGTAGCCGGGGCGCTACCGCCCGGGGCGGGGCGGGAGGCGGGCTGGAGGCGGGCGGGACGGGGAGGGAGGGCGCCGGCGGCGGCGCCGGCGGTAGCGCCCGCTCCCGCCCGGCCGGCGCGCCGCGTTGGCGGCGGGAGGGAGGCGGGGCGGCGCGATGGCGGGGTGGGGGCGGGAGGCGGGCGGGCGGTAGGGCGGGCGAGAGGGGGCGTTAGGCGGGCGGGGAGGCGGGCCGGAAGCGGGCGAGAGTGGGCGGGAGCGGGGCGGGAGTGGGGCGGCGGTGCCCAACGGCTAGGCCGACGTGCCGCGACGCGATTGGTCCACGTCGCCTAGCCGTTGCTCCGGTTCAAATTTTCAGCTCCACCCCTATAAATACCCCCATATACCCCCATATTTTTCACTCACACTCCACACCCATCTCATCTCCATTCATCACCTTCCCTCTCTCAACTTCTCCACCATGTCCCGGTTGGACTCCACCGGATTTCACCACGTTCACGGATCCGATGCAAGACGGGTCACCAATAGACCTCGAAGGTGCCTCTCCGACGCATCGTCGCGACGAATGTAGCTTCTTCGCCGATTCCCCGAGTTTTATGGTCCCCGGCGCACCACCTCCGGGGCCATATGGCTCATACGCTCCACCTCCGGCGCCTCCGGGGCCATATGGTTCATTTCTTCCGCCTCCGTATCCATACCCCCAAGCACCTCCAAATGCTCCACACCGTAGGTAGCGGGAGTGGCATTGTACCCCCGTACCCACCACCTTCGTACGGGTCATACCCTCCACCTCCGTATCCATACGCGCCATATGGTCCGTACCCCCCACCACCTTCCGAAGCTCCAAGCTCCGAGTCCAATGCCGCGGAAACAATCGTACCACCGCGTGCAAAGAGGCTTGATCTGGACCGTCCGAGAAGAGGAGAAGCCGGTACTTTACAAACCCATCACATATTTATTGCATTATTGGTTCTTGCTAGGATTTGTCACTAACAATATCTATTTCGGGGTAGGTTAATGCTTGGCTTTTCAACTCCAAGGACTCTGTTGCCGGTAATTGCAAGACCGGCACTAGTTTTTGGGGTGGGATAGCTGCAACCTTCAACTCTACCGCAGATCCTTCCCGTCATCGGACCTCGAAGCAGTCGAAGGATCATTGGAACGCCTACAACAAGGAGGTGTCCCTGTTCAATGCATACCACATCCAAGAAACAAATATGCGTCAGAGTGGAGCAGACGATGATATGGTCATGAAGGCGGCAATAGAGAGGTACGCCGCAGACAAAAGAGTGACGGGGCCGTTCAGAAAGCTCCACTGGTGGAATGCTGTAAAAAATGAAGCGAAGTGGAAAGGACAACATGGTCCTGGTAGTGGAACCGTCTCCAGTTCCAAGAGAATCCGTCTAGGACCTGATGGTGAGTTCAGCTCTAGCGACGCGACAGGCGACACGGAGGAAGAGCGTCCAATGGGCCGCGATAGGGCCAAGACCGCGGTACGTAAGGGCAGGAGGAAGGGGAAGGAAACCTCATCAAGCAGTGAGGTAGGAAGTAAATCCTTCGCGATGAGTACCATGA
Organism: Lolium rigidum; assembly: GCF_022539505.1. Lineage (NCBI taxonomy): Eukaryota > Viridiplantae > Streptophyta > Magnoliopsida > Poales > Poaceae > Lolium > Lolium rigidum. The sequence goes on along the minus strand of NC_061511.1, from coordinate 7,245,852 downwards.
TGAAGAGTTTAGTGAAGGCTAAGCTATTCAAGCAATGGAACAAAATGAAAGACCGATCAACCGTCGACATGAACGAAGCAGAAAAGCGCAAACATGCGAAGGCCATGAAGATGGTGGAAAAAGAGCTTGGTCACGGAAGATGATGACGACGAGGAGGAGGAGCGGGAACAAGAGGAAGAAGAGTAGAATTTTTATTTATTATGTAATTTTTAATATTTATTATGCAATTTATTAATTATTATGTAATCGGAAATATTTTAAGTTGAATAAAATATTTTCTTGCATTATTTTGAATGTCTAAACAAAATCGAGTGAAATAACTTAATGTGGAAAAGAAATGGTGATGTGGAGGAGAGAGAAGTGAGAGTGGGGACTATAGCCCATGCATTGGCACCGTGTGGTGAGAGTGGGGTGAGAGTGGGCCAAAAGCTGACGTGGCGGGGCGGGAGCGGGGCGGTGCGTTGGCACCAGCCTTAGTGCATTAGGCTGGTGCCAATGCATCACCCCACTATAGCCTCGCCACGTCAGCTCTCACCCCCACTCTCACCCCACTCTCACCCCACGGTGCCAGTGCACGGGCTATAGTGCCAGCTCTCACTTCCTCTCTCCTCCCTACCGTCTCCCTACCGTCCCCACTAGCACCGCTATCGCCTCCCTCTCGCTCCGCTCTCGCCTCCAACGCGGGCGGTAGCGGGCGGTAGCGCCCGGCGCCAGCGCCACCGCCCGGCGCTGCCCTCTCGCCCCTATCCCGCCACTCTCCCGCCCCGCGCCGGGCGGTACCGCCTCCACTACCGTCCCCATTGGCACCAGCCTTAATGGTATAGCAGCGGAAAATGCTGCGCGCTGGCGCCGCGCGGAAGCGAAGCAGTAGGACTGGAGGAGACTGCGGGGTGGAGCTGGAATGCGTATTCCGGTTAGCACAACACAAGATCGGAATACGTATCCCAGGACCGTATACATCTTCCCAATAAGGTTCCTTTTTTTTAGCATGAAAAACAGTAAGGCATTCGCTTCATAATGTAAATTTGTTTATTTTCTATCGGAATGAGTAAGTTGAAATAGAAAAGAACTCACATTGGGCTTAGAGATAATTGGGCTCGAACAGATGATTTCCACCACGTCAATTTGACACTCCACCAGTCCACCGCTGTGTTGTATCATTTCTCCTTCCATCGAAGAAGAGAATTAACAAATCATTCAGGCAAAGGGGCGAAAAACTCAAGGCCGCTCTTTCTCTAGGCTTTCTTTCCGGATTATTATTGATTGTTAAATAATGGGGAAAAATCATCAAAGAAAGAGAGGAGAAGAGAAGTTGCGCCGCCCGCGTGAGACCTGCTTCGCCGGTAAGGACGGGGAGGAGAGAAGCATTGTTGACATTGATCAATGTGTATGTTTTAGTTGTGAAAGGACAATGCGCTTTTACGGCCTGACGAAGGGTTTTCAACCGTTGATTCATGCTCTAAGATTCATGTCCCAGCTGATGACAGATCTCGCGTGAATCTTAAAACTCATAGATGTGTCACCTAAGATACAAATCTTAGAGCACTAACCAATAGTATATAACATTGTAGTAGATATAGTTCTGGTAGATTCTTGGGAACGTGTTTATAGCACAGTGGTTGAAACCTCTTGTTGTGAGGCTCTCAACTTCGCTGCCACGATGTGGTGACCCGGCATACCACTGCATGGTGTAGTATGCAAGTCTGATATAACACCAATGAAACACCGTTCCACTAGTATTATATCGCTCAGAGTGGTACAACAGAAACATATGCGGGTCCAAGGTATGTCTATAGAATTACAACATTGACTCTGTTACATAAGATCAGCACAACCTCCTACTTTTCAATGAGGTAAATCTGCAAATAAACTCTAGAAGAACGTCTCGTAGTCTAATCCTATCACGAACTCTATTTGTAGAGTATTTAACTAGCTACAGAGGCTAAGAATAGATTCTAGCTAATTAGGAGCTAGGTTTAGGAAACTAGTTCCCTTCTATGGCTAAACTAGGTTTTCTCCTTGTTGGATGTGGTATCTCGGTTCCTCCGACGAGGTCCTGTCCCTTGAAGTAGTTGTTGACTCCTCGGCCTTCGAGTTGTATTGTAGTTCCTCCCTTGATGCTTCCATATCTAAGCGAGGGATTTAAGAGTGGGATGAGTACGAGCGTACTCAACAAGTTCATTATAGGAAAGAGGTGTTTAATGCACTAGCTACGGCATTAGACCGGAAAGTCTAATACCAATGCAAGTTTTCATAATCATTTCTTCAAAAGGTTGCTTTTATTCGGAAGAACGATGTCCGTCGGCCTTCACCGGTTTACTAGAACTTCATGGAGCTCCTTTCCGGCAGCGTTCACAGTTCCATATCCCGGAACAGGGAGTGACAGGTCACGATTCATTACACTCTGCAGAGGTGTGTTGCTTTACCCATAAGAGATCTTAACCTTGGTGCCAACCAAGCTGCAGGCTTGTCCACACTTCCTATGGTGTGAGGCCCGGTATAAGGTCTAGCCAATCATATTCCTCCGCTACCTCGCACACCCACCCTTTGTTGCAAACCCCAACCCTGGGTCCTCGCCGGTCCCATTATTCCCGTAATTTCAGGGTGGACCCCGACCACGACAACGATCCGGGATTGAACCAAACTCCTTCGCCGGTAGCCGCAACCCATCATAGACCACATTACCGTGGGGAATTAGAAGGGGATCCCCACCCACCAATTGTTCCGCAAGCGACAACCGTCTACGGTAAGCAACAGCTATACCGTGGGGAATTAGAAGGGGCTCCCCACCCACCAATTGCTCCGCAAGATACAACCGTCTACGGTAAGCGAATCCGTTGATGTACAAGAGGTGGAAATACGGTTGACTATTCCGTCCCACTCCAGATCTTATGGTTAACACGGGTATTACGGCACAAGAATCACTGGCGACATTTGTTGTTTAATCCTAGATGGATACAAACCCTTGCAATGGAACCTCCACCATATCAACACAATCCATGGTTCCATTGCCCACCACATAGTCATATTCATAGTTATGAAAATAGTGGTTTTGGTTTTTATGCAATAGTGATAATCATAGTACTTTGCAAGTAATTTGATAAAAATACTCAAATGACATGAGCAAGCGATGAACTTGCCTTTTTTGACTGCAAGATTATGCAGGCAAGGTCTTTGATACGCAATAACTCCAAATTCTGAAATAACATCATCGTCCGGTAAGGACGATGTTTAAAAGATTGGCAAGGATGCAATAATGCATAAGTATGAGATGCAGTCGTTCTAAGCGTGATCTAACCCCGGTGATTTAGGATCAGTGAGTTGTAATGATTGGTTCGGGTGTGTTGCACTTTTAGAATGATTCTCATACAAGGTTCTTATTCAGGTGTGGTTACATGGTATCATGATCATGTAGATAATAAAGCACGAGTAGTCAATTGAGCACACCAAGAATGATAATTGGCATAATGTTAGCATATAAAGAACAGGTTGTCAGTTTTAATACTATATGGCATGGTTAATGATTGATTATCATATACTTTAAAAGAATAACTTTTGAAGAACATGTTCTTTGTTAAAGAACAAGTATGATAATTAGGTTGGTGGGGTTCTATGGTTGTCTATGGTTTCATTTAGTTTCTGGGGTAAGTATTAAATGGATCCCAACTATGTTGGATTCATCAGCTACTAGGGCTTGTATGGTTGAATTAAGCCTATGCATCCTAAGCAATTATTTATACATAGATGCTATCAAGGTTGGTTCATTTTGTCTGGTGATAGCTTGCTAGGGTTTATAGGTCCTTATAAGCAGGGTTGGTGATGATTCTTAGATTACTTCAAAAGAATAACTTTTGAAGAACATAATTCTTAAGTAATAAGAAGTATTGCAATTAGGGTTGAGGTGGTCTAGGTTTCACTATTGGATTTATTCAGTAAGGAATAATTGGTTCCTAAATAGGATAGTTCGTAAGTATCTCACACTAGTAGGGTTTAGTGGAATATGGACATGTAATGCTAAATAATTGGTATGGTTGCTACTAGGGTTCATCACAATGGTGTGATGCTAAGCATGGATAGCTGAGGATGATGGTTTTGGTAATAGAATCTAGGGTTTATATTTGGTTCACCCTACTTGATTATCTAGGTCTGATGAAGATGATGAATACATGGGATACCCATATTTTATGTGGATTTGAACAAGCATTTATATGCTAAATATGAATCTATGGTTACTAATGAAGTAACATGATCACATGTTACTTGGGTTTTAGGTTTGGGAACAATTTAGGTTCATATGAAGTAATGGAGCTAGGGTTCCTAATTAGATTAGGTTTTTAGGTTTCACATACAATTATGAGGTTGTGTTCTTTATTTAATATGGAATTAGGGTTTCCTAATCACCATATAGTTCTTAGCTTGATAACTTCATTATAAAGTTCAAGTTATTAATAACTTTGAATTAAAAATAATATTGGATTTGACTTTTTCTTATTTTTAAAGAATTAATAATTAAGACAATTATTACTTAAGGTTTAAATCCTCTTATTAAGGATTTAATAAGTTATAAGTAAAGGAAAATTAGTTTTAGTATTTTCCTGATTTACTTACTGGTTTTTATTTAATTTGGAAGGTTTTCCTAATTATTGAATTTTAATTGAATTTAGAATTAATAATTAAGGCTTAATTAACAAGTATTAAATAATTGAATTTTTATTAAAAATAAAAATTTCATATTATATTTTTATTGGATAGATTTTTCTTTTATAAGAATTTTGATATGTCATTTGTATTTTTCTGAGCTTTTATGAATTTTCTACAATTATTTGAAGTTTCAGACATTTTCTGTAAAATGAAAATAAACTAAAACACTAGACACACCCGTGCCTGTGCTACTCACAGACACAGACAGGTGGGGTCTGGCTGAGTCAGCTGCCACGGTGGCGTCGAGGTGGCAACTATGGCCACCACCGGCGGCCAGTGACGGTGATCGCCGGCGGTACGGCGCTCGCGCGGGCAATCTACCCATACAGCGAGGCTCAGCGCGCCGAGGTGAACACGCAGGTACCATCGCCGCCCCTATTTGGTCGCCGGAGCAAGCTCGCCGGCGATGCCGCACGGTGGTGCTCACGGGTTAACGGCGCGGCGATGATTTGGGAAGCAATCGGACGGGCTAGGCATGCCAGGGGGATCAGGAGCTCACCAGGAGCACGCAGAGCTTGGCGGTGGAGCAAGAGGAGGTCTGGTTCGCCGGGATTGCCTGCTGATACGTCTCTGACGTATCGATAATTTCTTATGTTCTATGCCATATTATTGATGATACCTACATGTTTTATGCACACTTTATGTCATATTCGTGCATTTTCTGGAACTAACCTATTAACAAGATGCCGAAGTGCCGTTCCTGTTTTCTGCTGTTTTTGGTTTCAGAAATCCTAGTAACGAAATTATCTCGGAATTGGACGAAACGAAGACCCAGGGGCCTATTTCGCCACGAACCTTCCAGAAGACCGAAGAGCATACGAAGTGGGGCCACGAGGTGGCCAGATGCGGCGCGGCCAAGGGGGGGCCCGCGCCGCCCTGTGGTGTGGGCCCCTCGTCAGCCCCGACTCGCCCTTCCGCCTACTTAAAGCCTCCGTCGCGAAACCCCGAGGCGAAAAACCACGATACGGAAAACCTTGCGAGACGCCGCCGCCGCCGATCCCATCTCGGGGGATTACGGAGATCTCCTCCCGGCACCTCGCCGGAGAGGGGATTCATCTCCCGGAGGACTCTACACCGCCATGGTCGCCTCCGGAGTGATGAGTGAGTAGTTCACCCTCGGACTATGGGTCCATAGCGAGTAGCTAGATGGTTGTCTTCTCCTCATTGTGCTTCATTGTTGGATCTTGTGAGCTGCCTAACATGATCAAGATCATCTATCCGTAATACTCTATGTTGTGTTTGTCGGGATCCGATGGATAGAGAATACCATGTTATGTTAATTATCAAGTTATTGCATATGTGTTGTTTATGATCTTGCATGCTCTCCGTTATTAGTAGAGGCTCGGCCAAGTTTTTGCTCTTAACTCCAAGAGGGAGTATTTATGCTCGATAGTGGGTTCATGCCCGCATTGACACCTAGGACAAGTGACGTAAAGTTCTAAGGTTGTGTTGTGCTCGTTGCCACTAGGGATAAAACATTGGCGCTATGTCCGAGGATGTAGTTGTTGATTACATTACGCACCATACTTAATGCAATTGTATGTTGCTTTGCAACTTAATACTGGAAGGGGTTCGGATGATAACCTGAAGGTGGACTTTTTAGGCATAGATGCAGTTGAATGGCGGTCTATGTACTTTGTCGTAATGCCCAATTAAATCGCACTATACTTATCATGACATGTATGTGCATTGTTATGCCCTCTCTATTTGTCAATTGCCCGACTGTAATTTGTTCACCCAACATGCTTTTATCTTATGGGAGAGACACCTCTAGTGAACTGTGGACCCCGGTCCATTCTTTAATACTCGAAATACAAATCTGTCGCAATACTTGCTTTTACCGTTTTCTCTCGCAAACAATCATCTTCCACACAATTCGGTTAATCCTTTGTTACAGCAAGCCGGTGAGATTGACAACCTCACTCGTTTCGTTGGGGCAAAGTACTTTGGTTGTGTTGTGCGGGTTCCACGTTGGCGCCGAATCTCCGGTGTTGCGCCGCACTACATCCCGCCGCCATCAACCTTCAACGTGCTTCTTGGCTCCTCCTGGTTCGATAAACCTTGGTTTCTTTCTGAGGGAAAACTTGCTGCTGTGCGCATCATACCTTCCTCTTGGGGTTGCCCAACGAACGTGTGAAATACACGCCATCACCTGCTCCCGTCGTCGGAGAAGACGATGTCGATGGCGGCGCTACGGCTTGATGGAGGTCGATTCCTCTAGCAGACAGAGCAAGTCGAGGCCGCTGATCACGATGGTGTCCACCGCAAGGTCTGGGGATGCTCTGTACGACGGCGATGTTCAAGGTCTGGGCGTGCTAGGGTTTCGGGATTTTGGGGAAATCGAACGAGAGGGAGAAGAAAGCGAGCTAGGGTTCGTTCCGGGGCTTTTATAGAGCTCCATGGCTCCGCCTCGCCACGTCTACGGTCGCGGAGGAGCTGCCGCCGGCGAGGGAAAGACGGCCACGGCGTCGCGCCGTCCTCCATGCGTGCTTCGGAGAGGATGAGGACGAGCTCGTCCCGATATTTTGGGACGAAGGGGTAACGGGCTGCCTATGGGCCGTGGTGTTGGGCCGCTAGGCGGTGGCTGCCTGGGCTGTGTTGCTCGGGCTTCTGCGGCCAGGTGAGTCCAGGTAAGGTTTTTCTTCTTTCTTTTCTATTTCTGTTTGTATTTTCTGTTTTTTAAATATCACCTTTTGAATTCAAATTTGAATTCAATTCTGTTTACAAATATTTTTACATATTTAATTATGACTTATCAACAATGACAATTTCATGGTTTTGTTGTGCAGAACAAATATTTAACATATCAAGTTTTGTTGAAACTTTCATTAAGCATGATTTTATGCACTCATTTTATTTTCCCTTTTTCTTGTGGAATCAGATTTGTTTTAATTATTAGAGTTGAGGAATTCTACTCCAAAGCATTTGAGGATCATTATGAAGTCTTGGTTTCTTATTTGAGAGTGTTGCTCACTTGCATATTATTTTATGTGATCACTTATTTATTATAGTTTTGTAAATTCTCTTATAACTCCCTTTCAAGGTTAACACCCTTATTATCTTTGAAAATGTCTAAAGTAGATATTGTCCCCATAATAGCTTGGTCTTAGTTACAAAGGTAAGTGGTTGATCACCACACATGGTCTAATTAAAGGTTTTAAATTAGGTTTATCTTGTGCTCCATAAGTAAGTATAGGTTTTAACTAGAGTGCAATTCTGGGGTTCTAATTATGTTTACCTAATGACAATTGGTTTGAATCTCAATTATGGCCTGGGTTTATATTAGGATCATCATAGTGATACATCAACTAGGGTTGAGATATAATTCTAAGTTATAGAGATGAAATGAAACCATATTGCATGTGCTAGGGTTAATCTCCCCTAACCAAGATAATATGGTTACTTTCTTAATTGCTTCTGTGCTCATTTAATTACTAAGGATTTGAGAATTGGTTTTATCTTCTACCAATTAACTACAATTATTATCCTTAATTTATCATTATGTTAACTACATTGGTTATAGTTCTTTTTATAGTTAACTTTGGTCTTATGGATGAATGGTTTCTCACCATATTAAATATGGAGTTTTACTCTAAGGTTTTCTTAGGTTATTTAATTGATGAATGAATGAAAAATATATGGGGTAAGATTCTACTTATGAGCACCAAGTGATTCACAAGTTAAGATTGGGATATAAGCCTAGGGTTACTTACTATTAATCTCCTTATAATTTCATGTGGTTAATGACATCTACTTATCCTATTAGCATTTAACTTATCCTTACATAACTCAAGATCATGATCATGGATTAGGCATAATCAACTTGTTCTTAATCTCTCTACCTCAAGTTCTTAGGGTTTATGATCATCACTCAATTTATAATGATCAAGGTTTGGCTTCCTAGGGTATCTCTCATTAATTAGGTTTCTCAGTTCCATGATCAAGCATTGTCTTGATCATCTAGGGTATAGTACTTCTAATTTACCTTCTTGAATGGGATTACTATGATTGCCTCTAAAGTTTATATCTCAGGAGAATGCCTGAGATATTATGTTAGGGTTCTACTTAATCAATGATGATATAATCATCTGTTATATGGATAGTTCTCTCCCTCCAATTTCAAGTGTTGACTCAACTAACTTGAGTGTAGCACCAAAGCTTGAGCTCTCTTTCATAGGAACAGTTATTTTAGGGTTTAGGGTGTACTTACAATATCTCAATAGGTATCAAGTCTAAAACTCCACTTGGCTATCTTGGTTGAATTAATCTCTTCCTTACTTTATCAATTCATGGGTATGGTATTATTTCATGTGATATTAGGTTATCTCACCACTCCAAGGGAAATGGTTTACAACCTAATACTTTAGTTCAAAGGTTGTCCTTTATTCTTAAATAGGTAATCCTAATATTGGTATGAGTGGTCTCTCTCTCATTTGGGAAGGACTTTAATTCCATCCTAAGATTAAGTTCCATAGAGAATGATGATTTGGATACTTGGATGTATATCCAAGGTTTAGCTCAAGGTTTGTTAATGCTTCTCTAATAATTATAATAGAACTCTCACTTCTCTAGGTTGGATGCTTAATAATCTGGAATAGAGAAGAATTATATTCCTTAGTTGGATCTCCATGTCTTGTTTCCAATAATGGAGTAAAATGAATACCATGAGGTTCATGGTAGGATCATGGATTAGTTTAAGGCATGGAAAAGATAAGTTAGGAATAGTTACTCCAATGATTGTTACTTGATTTCCCATTAAATGGATGTTCATATGTTGTGGCAAGGATTATCATAATATAATCTTTTATAAGATCAAGCAATTGATCATTAAGTAAAATGTTGTTGTGTTGATTATTAGTTCCATTTGATCTATCCCCTTAGATCAAATCATCTCTACCCAAAACAGGTTTTAACAAGGGTCACACTGAGGTTTATAGCGCTTGACTTGATGAGCTACTACAATTCCACCAAGATCAAGTGAAACTTCAGTTACTGTGACTGTTTTACTTTAAAGCGCGAAAAATCCCCAGATTTTCTATGCATGAATGCAATGCACACATCTAATTCTTCTATTTTTGTAACCTCATTACCTGGGATATTACAGTCTCTACCCCTTAAACTAAACTTCGTCCTCGAAGTTTGATCTCTCTCACGTTTCCGAAGTGTGGATCTGACTTGTGCAGACTACGACTTTTCTCGAACTCCGTGGTGATCTCATTGGATATAATTGAATATATCCCTTGTCCAGATTCTTCCCGGAATCCATTACCGTTTGACATCAAACAAGTATTACTTCCTTTACTTCCATGATTTCCTCCAATATTATAAGCTTGTTTCCTTTCTCATTGAATATTCAATGATTGAGACTTCTTCTTGTCCTGGCAGTCTTAATTGGGGACTATTTGGATAACATTCTCCTATTTGATAAAATAGGTCTTTGTTTTCCCTTACCACCAAAACTGCAGTAATGATGCTTAATAAGGTACTAACTATGGAATTGATCATGATGGTTTATTCCTTTAAGAATGGATTAGACTCATTTAGTCCATCCAATCATGGATTATGGTTGATACCTCTAACTATTTTATTTCTTTTAGGTTCCATGAAAGGAATCTTTCAATTAGTCTTTAATTTTGGTATGGTCAATCTTCTTCGGTCTTTGGACATCTTGAGCTTTATTTGGTCTATGGTATTTTCTTTGTCCAACTTCATTAAACTTAGCTGACTTGAGCTATCGTACTTCTGAGTAAATATTACTCACTTGCTCAAGTTATTATCCACTTCTTACGTCCTCGAGGTATGAACCTCGGCTTCTGGTCTAACCTTCTTCTGAAGGTATTGTTCAACAATCTTATGAAAATAAGATCGAACTTCCTCTCAGTTCAGACCTTCTTCTTCTATTATGCTCAACGTATTGAGTTATTGTACATCCAACTCAATCTTTACTCTACCCCTTAGAGTTTTCTTATGGTCTTCAACTCCTTTTCTTCCGACTATTGGACTTATGATTAGAATATTGGTATAGGTCTTGTTTATAATTTATATTCCTCTAAGGTTTTGCGAAGAAACTTTGTGGTGTATCCACTCAATTGTGGACATCCAATGTGAATCCTTTAACTAAATGTTTATAGATCTAGCTATTTGGCTGACAAGATTTTTTTTTATTTGTTCACAAACTTTTGTTACAACTGATTAAATCGTAGACTATTTGTAATACCAATTGATACCAACTGTGGTTATTATACCAACTGTGGCTATTTGATATCTAAAAATGGATTCTATTATAGGTTCTGATCAACTGGATGAGACATCTTCTACTTTATCTCGCAGTATCGATATTATACCAATTGTGGTCTTCTGATATCGACTATGGTCTTCTTATGTCTGCTATGATTTCATATATCACCTTCCTTCATTCAGGGTTTATTTTGCAAGAAAACCACTAGCTGACACTATGATTATAGTATCCTAAGTGATTTCCCATGCATTCCCTCTTCTATGTTGACTATGGATCTGCTTCAGCTTCACCATAATCATTATATTTCTCACCTTCATGCTTCTTTCGTACAAAAGTACTCCTCTATTGAGGTAAGCATGAGTTTCTGATTGTACTTCATTCAGAATATTGTGGTTACATCCCACAACTTTACTTCCCTTTTCTGATGAACCTTCATCTTGTCTTCAGAATCTTCAGAATTCATCACTTCCTCACACGAATACCATTACCCTCTAGATCTATAGCATTAAGTAAGAACTAGATATTGCAACATGCATTTGCATATCAACGTCAAACTTCATGTATGGATCTAGTCAATCAATGAAAATCCAATAAAATCCAAGAAGATTCAGCTTTGTGCTTATAATACACATCACCATAAGCCTGAATATGATTGTTGAGTAAGACATCTCTAAACATCAGGCTCGATGTGTAGTATAGAACACCACATAATATAGGTTTATATCGTGATACTTAGCACGAATATAGGGAATTCTACTATTTGTCTCAACCTTTACCTTAATTGCACATTTGCAATGAGATAAACTTGAAACAAAGTGGTTTGGGATAGTTAAGGTTAATCTAATTTTCTTTGGAATTACTACTTAACTTCCATTTTGTTGAGGACTACTTCAATGATATGTCTGGTTCTAAATTTGCTACTCTAAACACATAACTATGGAAATATAACTCCTATTCTTCCAAGTGTTTCTATCATAAGTCTATGGTCATGATGTGCTTGGCACACTTCCCATATTTTTGGGGACACAGTTCTTGCACTATTGTCTGGCTTCTTATTGTACTTCTTCTAAGTATTTATGATGTTCTATTCCATCACATAATGATTCTCAGGTGAATCATATATGATTAGCTACTCTACCATGTAAGTAGACATATATTATTCCTATCACTCTTCCTTATTTCCCATGATTGACTCATCATGGTCTATACTACCTCATATGACTCATAGTTATCACTTACTATCAATTGTTTCATATGTCTAAATAAATTTTTACTTACCCATTACCTGTCTTGGTATACACCTTCTAGCAGAATATCTTCTTTATATACTTATTTTTATCACTTAATATTACTCCTATTGCAGGTCTGGATAATTCTTACTTAATCATAACATATGTTGGTACACATCTTCCACTAGGATATCTTCCTTATGGTTGTATCCTCTCTTTGGACTACCATGTATTGTATACCAACTCGTGGTCTACTCATAATTATTTTAGGGTCTTAAGAGTATGCTACATACTTGAGATTAGCTAGCTAACATTACTTAGGAAATATAGATAAGAAAGGTTGACTTAAGTGTGTCAGGATTATTCTCAAGTGAATATCCATCTCAAGTCATAAAAAGATTTGGTTCACCTAAGACAACTTCCTATAGACACTACCAATCCTATAGGTCTCCTTTAAAGGTTTTAATCCTAGGTCAAAGCATTTGCTCGATACCAACCGTGGTGACCCGGCATACCACCGCATGGTGTAGTATGCAAGTCCGATATAACACCAATGAAACACCGTTCCACTAGTATTATATCGCTCAGAGTGGTACAACAGAAACATATGCGGGTCCAAGGTATGTCTATAGAATTACAACATTGACTCTGTTACATAAGATCAGCACAACCTCCTACTTTACAATGAGGTAAATCTGCAAATAAACTCTAGAAGAACGTCTCGTAGTCTAATCCTATCACGAACTCTATTTGTAGAGTATTTAACTAGCTACAGAGGCTAAGAATAGATTCTAGCTAATTAGGAGCTAGGTTTAGGAAACTAGTTCCCTTCTATGGCTAAACTAGGTTTTCTCCTTGTTGGATGTGGTATCTGGTTCCTCTGACGTGGTCCCGTCTCTTGAAGTAGTTGTTGACTCCTCGGCCTTCGAGTTGTATTGTAGTTCCTCCTTCGATGCTTCCATATCTAAGCAGGGGATTTAAGAGTGGGATGAGTACGAGCGTACTCAACAAGTTCATTATAGGAAAGAGGTGTTTAATGCACTAGCTACGACATTAGACCGTAAAGTCTAATACCAATGCAAGTTTTCATAATCATTTCTTCAAAAGGTTGCTTTTATTCAGAAGAACGATGTCCGTCAGCCTTCACCGGTTTACTAGAACTTCATGGAGCTCCTTTCCGGCAGCGTTCGCAGTTCCATATCCCGGAACAGGGAGTGACAGGTCACGATTCATTACACTCTGCAGAGGTATGTTGCTTTACCCATAAGAGATCTTAACCTTGGTGCCAACCAAGCTGCAGGCTTGTCCACACTTCCTATGGTGTGAGGCCCGGTATAAGGTCTAGCCAATCATATTCCTCCGCTACCTCGCACACCCACCCTTTGTTGCAAACCCCGACCCTGGGTCCTCGCCGGTCCCATTATTCCCGTAGATTTCGTGGTGGACCCCGACCACGACAACGGTCTGGGATTGAACCAAACTCCTTCGCCGTAGCCGCAACCCATCATAGACCACATTACCGTGGGGAATTAGAAGGGGATCCCCACCCACCAATTGTTCCGCAAGCGACAACCGTCTACGGTAAGCAACAGCTATACCGTGGGGAATTAGAAGGGGCTCCCCACCCACCAATTGCTCCGCAAGATACAACCGTCTACGGTAAGCGAATCCGTTGATGTACGAGAGGTGGAAACACTTTTGACTATTCCGTCCCACTCCGCATCTTATGGTTAACACGGGTATTACGGCACAAGAATCACTCGGCGACATTTGTTGTTTAATCCTAGATGGATACAAACCCTTGCAATGGAACCTCCACCATATCAACACAATCCATGGTTCCATTGCCCACCACATAGTCATATTCATAGTTATGAAAATAGTGGTTTTGGTTTTTATGCAATAGTGATAATCATAATACTTTGCAAGTAATTTGATAGAAATACTCAAATGACATGAGCAAGCGATGAACTTGCCTTTCTTGATCGCAAGATTATGCGACAAGGTCTTTGATACGCAATAACTCCAAATTCTGAAATAGCATCATCGTCCGGTAAGGACGATGTTTAAAAGATTGGCAAGGATGCAATAATGCATAAGTATGAGATGCAATCGCTCTAAGCGTGATCTAACCCCGATGATTTAGGATCAGTGAGTTGTAATGATTGGTTTAGGGTGTGTTGCACTTTTAGAGTGATTCTCATACAAGGTTCTTATTCAGGTGTGGTTACATGGTATCATGATCATGTAAATAATAAAGCACAGTAGTCAATTGAGCACACCAAGAATGATAATTGGCATAATGTTAGCATATAAAGAACAGGTTAGTCGGTTTTAATACTATATGGCATGGTTAATGATTGATTATCATATACTTTAAAAGAATAACTTTTGAAGAACATGTTCTTTGTTAAAGAACAAGTATGATAATTAGGTTGGTGGGGTTCTATGGTTGTCTATGGTTTCATTTAGTTTACGGGTAAGTATTAAATGGATCCCAACCTATGTTGGATTCATCAGCTACTAGGGCTTGTATGGTTGAATTAAGCCTATGCATCCTAAGCAATTATTTATACATAGATGCTATCAAGGTTGGTATCATCTTGTTGGTGATAGCTTGCTAGGGTTTATAGGTCCTTATAAGCAGGGTTGGTGATGATTCTTAGATTACTTCAAAAGAATAACTTTTGAAGAACATACTTCTTAAGTAATAAGAAGTATTGCAATTAGGGTTGAGGTGGTCGAGGTTTCACTATTGGATTTACTCAGTAAGGAATGGTTGGTTCCTAAATAGGATAGTTCATAAGTATCTCACACTAGTAGGGTTTAGTGGAATATGGATATGTAATGCTAAATAATTGGTATGGTTGCTACTAGGGTTCATCACAATGGTGTGATGCTAAGCATGGATGAGCTGAGGATGATGGTTTTGGTAATAGAATCTAGGGTTTATATTTGGTTCACCCTACTTGATTATCTAGGTCATGAATGAAGAATGATGAATACATGGGGTTCCCATATTTTATGTGGATTTGAACTAGTATTTAGTTGCTAGATATGAATCTATGTTTACTGATGAAGTAACATGATCACATGTTACTTGGGTTTTAGGTTTGGGAACAATTTAGGTTCATATGAAGTAATGGAGCTAGGGTTCCTAATTAGATTAGGTTTATAGGTTTCACATACAATTATGAGGTTATGTTCTTTATTCAATATGGAATTAGGGTTTCCTAATCACCATATAGTTCTTAGCTTGATAACTTCATTATAAAGTTGAAGTTATTAATAACTTTGAATTAAAAATAATATTGGATTTGACTTTTTCTTATTTTTAAAGAATTAATAATTAAGGCAATTATTACTTAAGGTTTAAATCCTCTTATTAAGGATTTAATAAGTTATAAGTAAAGGAAAATTAGTTTTAGTATTTTCCTGATTTACTTACTGGTTTTTATTTAATTTGGAAGGTTTTCCTAATTATTGAATTTTAATTGAATTTAGAATTAATAATTAAGGCTTAATTAACAAGTATTAAATAATTGAATTTTTATTAAAAATAAAAAATTCATATTATATTTTTTTTGGATAGATTTTTCTTTTATAAGAATTTTGATATGTCATTTGTATTTTTCTGAGCTTTTATGAATTTTCTACAATTATTTGAAGTTTCAGACATTTTCTGTAAAATGAAAATAAACTAAAACACTAGACACACCCGTGCCTGTGCTACTCACAGACACAGACAGGTGGGGTCTGGCTGAGTCAGCTGCCACGGTGGCGTCGAGGTGGCAACTATGGCCACCACCGGTGGCCAGTGACGGTGATCGCCGGCGGTACGGCGCTCGCGCGGGCAATCTACCCATACGACCGAGGCTCAGCGCGCCGAGGTGAACACGCAGGTACCATCGCCGCCCCTATTTGGTCGCCGGAGCAAGCTCGCCGGCGATGCCGCACGGTGGTGCTCACGGGTTAACGGCGCGGCGATGATTTGGGAAGCAATCGGACGGGCTAGGCATGCCGGGGGATCAGGAGCTCACCAGGAGCACGCAGAGCTTGGCGGTGGAGCAAGAGGAGGTCTGGTTCGCCGGGATTGCCTGCTCCCGTCGTCGGAGAAGACGACGTCGATGGCGGCGCTACGGCTTGATGGAGGTCGATTCCTCTAGCAGACAGAGAAAGTCGAGGCCGCTGATCACGATGGTGTCCACCGCAAGGTCTGGGGATGCTCTGTACGACGGCGATGTTCAAGGTCTGGGCGTGCTAGGGTTTTGGGATTTTGGGGAAATCGAACAGAGGGAGAAGAAAGCGAGCTAGGGTTCGTTCTGGGGCTTTTATAGAGCTCCATGGCCTGCCTCGCCACGTCTACGGTCGCGGAGGAGCTGCCAGCGGCGAGGGAAAGACGGCCACGGCGTCGCGCTGTCCTCCATGCGTGCTGGAGAGGATGAGGACGAGCTCGTCCCGATATTTTGGGACGAAGGGGTAACGGGCTGCCTATGGGCCGTGGTGTTGGGCTGCTAGGCGGGATGCTCGCTGGGCTGTGTTGCTTGGGCTTCGCGGCCGGTGAGTCCGGTAAGGTTTTTCTTCTTTCTTTTCTATTTCGTTTGTATTTTCTCGTTTTTAAATATCACCTTTTGAATTCAAATTTGAATTCAATTCTGTTTACAAATATTTTTACATATTTAATTATGACTTAACAACAATGACAATTTCATGGTTTTGTTGTGGAGAACAAATATTTAACATATCAAGTTTTGTTGAAACTTTCATTAAGCATGATTTTATGCACTCATTTTATTTTCCCTTTTTCTTGTGGAATCAAATTTGTTTTAATTATTAGAGTTGAGGAATTCTACTCCAAAGCATTTGAGGATCATTATGAAGTCTTGGTTTCTTATTTGAGAGTGTTTCTCACTTGCATATTATTTTATGTGATCACTTATTTATTATAGTTTTGTAAATTCTCTTATAACTCCCTTTCAAGGTTAACACCCTTATTATCTTTGAAAATGTCTAAAGTAGATATTGTCCCCATAATGGCTTGGTCTTAGTTACAAAGGTAAGTGGTTGATCACCACACATGGTCTAATTAAAGGTTTTAAATTAGGTTTATCTTGTGCTCCATAAGTAAGTATAGGTTTTAACTAGAGTGCAATTCGGGGTTCTAATTATGTTTACCTAATGACAATTGGTTTGAATCTCAATTATGGCCTGGGTTTATATTAGGATCATCATAGTGATACATCAACTAGGGTTGAGATATAATTCTAAGTTATAGAGATGAAATGACACCATATTGCATGTGCTAGGGTTAATCTCCCCTAACCAAGATAATATGGTTACTTTCTTAATTGCTTATGTGCTCATTTAATTACTAAGGATTTGAGAATTGGTTTTATCTTCTACCAATTAACTACAATTATTATCCTTAATTTATCATTAAGTTAACTACATTGGTTATAGTTCTTTTTATAGTTAACTTTGGTCTTATGGATGAATGGTTTCTCACCATATTAAATATGGAGTTTTACTCTAAGGTTTTCTTAGGTTATTTAATTGATGAATGAATGAAAAATATATGGGGTAAGATTCTACTTATGAGCACCAAGTGATTCACAAGTTAAGATTGGGATATAAGCCTAGGGTTACTTACTATTAATCTCCTTATAATTTCATGTGGTTAATGACATCTACTTATCCTATTAGCATTTAACTTATCCTTACATAACTCAAGATCATGATCATGGATTAGGCATAATCAACTTGTTCTTAATCTCTCTACCTCAAGTTCTTAGGGTTTATGATCATCACTCAATTTATAATGATCAAGGTTTGGCTTCCTAGGGTATCTCTCATTAATTAGGTTTCTCAGTTCCATGATCAAGCATTGTCTTGATCATCTAGGGTATAGTACTTCTAATTTACCTTCTTGAATGGGATTACTATGATTGCCTCTAAAGTTTATATCTCAGGAGAATGCCTGAGATATTATGTTAGGGTTCTACTTAATCAATGATGATATAATCATCTGTTATATGGATAGTTCTCTCCCTCCATTTCAAGTGTTGACTCAACTAACTTGAGTGTAGCACCAAAGCTTGAGCTCTCTTTCATAGGAACAGTTTATTTTAGGGTTTAGGGTGTACTTACAATATCTCAATAGGTATCAAGTCTAAAACTCCACTTGGCTATCTTGGTTGAATTAATCTCTTCCTTACTTTATCAATTCATGGGTATGGTATTATTTCATGTGATATTAGGTTATCTCACCACTCCAAGGGAAATGGTTTACAACCTAATACTTTAGTTCAAAGGTTGTCCTTTATTCTTAAATAGGTAATCCTAATATTGGTATGAGTGGTCTCTCTCTCATTTGGGAAGGACTTTAATTCCATCCTAAGATTAAGTTCCATAGAGAATGATGATTTGGATACTTGGATGTATATCCAAGGTTTAGCTCAAGGTTTGTTAATGCTTCTCTAATAATTATAATAGAACTCTCACTTCTCTAGGTTGGATGCTTAATAATCTGGAATAGAGAAGAATTATATTCCTTAGTTGGATCTCCATGTCTTGTTTCCAATAATGGAGTAAAATGAATACCATGAGGTTCATGGTAGGATCATGGATTAGTTTAAGGCATGGAAAAGATAAGTTAGGAATAGTTACTCCAATGATTGTTACTTGATTTCCCATTAAATGGATGTTCATATGTTGTGGCAAGGATTATCATAATATAATCTTTTATAAGATCAAGCAATTGATCATTAAGTAAAATGTTGTTGTGTTGATTATTAGTTCCATTTGATCTATCCCCTTAGATCAAATCATCTCTACCCAAAACAAAGTTTTAACAAGGGTCACACTGAGGTTTATAGCGCTTGACTTGATGAGCTACTACAATTCCACCAAGATCAAGTGAAACTTCAGTTACTGTGACTGTTTTACTTTAAAGCGCGAAGATTCCCCAGATTTTCTATGCATGAATGCAATGCACACATCTAATTCCTCTATTTTTGTAACCCCATTACCTGGGATATTACACACGACTTCCGGGGTCTTTTCTTCACCTAACAAACAATGTATTTGGTTTTCTTTCCCCAAGGGCGGAGTTTTTTTTAGATATAGTTTTCATGTTTGTTGTGAAAGGATGTCTATTTCAGACCACTTAAGCAAGTTCCAACTGAAATCGAAGGTCAACATTCCAAGGACAAGGTCAACACAACCCAAGCAAGAAAGAGAGTCCACCCCGCCTACGCCAACGAAGACTACGGTTCCTGAAATTGCATAATGTAAAGTGGAAATATGTTGTGTCGCCTCTACAATCACCTTGGTCTTTGAGTTTTGGAAATCGGTCCTTGCGTCTTCGGTGGTCAAACAAAGCATGGGTTGTTTCGGGAAACCCCGTGACGCCTTATACATCGATTTCTCTTCGAGGCAGCGACTATTATCGTGGGAAACATCGGTACAACAAAATTCTAGCACGGTTGTTGCTCAATGGTTCCAACCATAAATATATAGCCCTGACCAACTTAGTTATTTCTTCCATGGATAAAGATGCACTCCATTTTTGTAATTAAGCAACATATATTCTCAACACTCCACCTTGAGTGGTCCTTACGATCGTCCCAGGTTGGCCTCGATGAGCGTCCGGGTGGTGACCTTTGTTAGCGGGATGGTGGGTCAGCGGGATTCTCGAGTTGTCATGATTGCTGGTTGTGCATGGGTTTTGCCAATGTTTCCTCACAGGGTTGCTACCGCTGCAAGAGTGATGGTCACAGTCCTCAGGGTAAAAACCCTGCATGTTCTTGTCAGTGCAAGCGACGATGGCATCTACGCACGTCATTTTCTCCTTTGTGACATCATCAAAGAGCCCCGATTTTCATTCGTCCTTCTAATACTCCGAGTGAAAACTTAGATGTGGCTTTGAGCTAGGATTGGACTACGAAGGCGTCATTGATGTCGCTACCGTGCAAGCATTGTTGTTGGAGGTCTGAACCTCGGTTGGTGCGCGAGTCCGCGCCGCTCGCCTTGGCATGCGCTAGCGTTGTGCCAACAGGAAAATACACAATATGTGTGACATATATATTTGAGTCTACAAAAGGTGTTGGACGGTGCTTCCCGCCTTCCTGGCCTGGCAAGGTCAGTATGTTGATCCTTCCTGAAAATAGGTCAGGTCCACGAAAGATGGTGGCATCGGCTTTTCGAGCTTGTACAGTGGTGTGCATTCAGTGTTTGCTAGACCGTTTTGAGTTCTCGACTTGCTATAGGGTGTTTTGGTGAGACCTCCGGTTTTTTCATGATGTGAGCATGAGGCACCGACAGGGTCACCCCTTCATCAAGCTCGTAGGTGTTGCGACATATGTCGTCAATGAAGGTGGCTTCCGTTTGATCCTTGTATATTTCTTGTACGGTCCATTGAATAATTTTAATAAAAAAAGGTGTGTGCATTATTTTGGTGTAGAGGCTGAGGGTAGAACCTCCATTTCGGAAAAAAAAAATCGCAAAATTCTCGCATACTGCATGTGACTCATAATCTGAACTCGAACTGATCTAACAAACATTTATGTTCCTATTACCTACTATCTAGCTTCCCTAAGAGCCGCGCCGGACATTTTTTCGTTCCCAGTCGCGCCTCAAAGGTCCTTTCCGTTTGGCGCGGCCCAATACGGTGTCCGGCGCCCCGAGCCCATCCCCGGTCCATAGGGGACGCTCCAGGCGTGCCGGACACAGCGAGAAGCGAGGCGGGGAGTGGCGGGCCACCTACCTAGAGACGGTGCAGTTACCGGGAAGAGGAACCGTCGCAGTGGCAACCGCACCGATCGATGCGCGAACCGCCGAAATGGAGAGCGAACTCAGCGGAAGAGCAACCGCAGCCCTCTTCGATATCTGCGCCGCCATTCATCACCGCTCAATAAGACCCCTACGTATGCGCACTCCGATCTACAACCAGCCGGCGCCATTCATCTCTCCTCTGCTCTCTGACCATGAGCAACCTCTTTTTGCCATCGGACACTGATAGCGAGGGGAAGCCGCCGGGATGGCGTCGTTGGTGGGATAGAGTTGCAATGCCTAGCATCTCTACTTCCCCGCCGATGGACGGCCAAGAGGAGGATTGGGAGCCGACGACAGCCATGAGAAGGAGGAGGAGGATGAAGAAGAGGCTGGGTAGGAGGCGGCGGCAAAGAAGGAGGCAAGGGCCTGGACGAAGGCGGAGGCGCAGCCGGCGAGCACTGACGACGACGAATACAACAAGGACTACTCGTCGGAGGGGGACACAAGATCCTCCGATGCGTCGAACGACACCAGCTCTTCGGAAGAGGTGACGAGCAGGAAACGCCTCCGTGAGGACGATGAGACGGGGCTCTAGTTCATATTTTTCTAAGTTTTTTATGTGTAATTTATTACAATATGTTGCAGTACTTTGAAAATCTTAATTGTACCTACAAATTCCATCTCTATTGAAATAAAAATAAATAATAAATAATAAATTATTTTAATGTTTGGAGGACGCGTTTGGGGGAAGCGGCCGAGGAGCGACATCCCAAACACGGCACGAAGAAAAAGCGTCCCTAAACGCTCGATCCGGCGCCATTTGGGGATGTGGCTGGAGATGCTCTACGAAAAATTCAGGCTGCACAGGAACTAAGAGCATCTCCAGCCGCGTCCCCCAAAGCGTCCCCCAAAGCAATTTGGGACGCGCCGGACCAAAAAACCGTTCCAGCCGCGTCCCCCAAACCCGAATTTTGTCCGGCGCGCCCCGATACGGTGTCCGGCGCCCCGAGCCCGTCCCCGTCCCACATGGGACGCACCGGGGATGTCGTACACACCGAAAAGCGAGGCGGGGAGTGGCGGGGCCGACTCGTCAGCGGCACAATAAATTTTAACCTAACCGTCGCCTACCTCGCGACGGAAGTTATTGGCTTTGCAGCGACGGTGCAGTTCCCGCAAAGGCGCAGCGACGCGTCCCGTCGCGCCTAGCTCTGCATAGTTAGGTTTAGTTTATTTGCAAAATTTTATATTTGTGTCCGCCATGGTTCAAACTATGTATTAGTTTGTGGAAAACCATGTTCCAAACTGTGTCTTCGTGTAAACAACGTTCCCAATTATGTATTAGTTTGTGGAAATTGAAATAAAAATGTCAAAAAAAGTATTTTAAATGTTTGGGGGACGACGTCCCCCAAACGCGGCACGAACAAAACACGTTCCCAAACGCTCAATCCGGCACGGTTTGGGAGACGCGGCTGGAGATGCTCTAAATCACTGATATAGTGGCACCCTAAGATCAAAGGCGAATTTCCGAATACATCTCACCTTATAAAGTTTTCTCCAATTTCTCTGCTGCCTTCCCACTTGGCTGGTTCCCAACTCTTTAGACAACCAAACAACAATATTGCATGCAAGCCATATACCAATAGCAAATAACCATCATATCTCGAAAGCAAAAGCGCAGTGATTAATCAAAACAGCTCAATGGCATTATCTCATGAGGGTCCCAACTTACATCACGGAACACTGTCATTGCTGCCAAGAGGTAACCAAATAAGAGAGAAGAAGAAGAAAAGGACTCATCTCGCAGTCACCAAATAGCCTTATGACCAAAACTACAGGGCTAATGGCCGGCAACCTCTCTTTTGTTTCCTAAAGGCCGAACCAGATGCAGCTCCATCAGTGACCCACCAATGCCATCCACTTCCTCAACAGCTGAAACAGAACTTACAAAAACCAGCAAACTAAATGATGGCATTTGGTGGTGATGGCGGCGACAACGGTAACATACATTATTGACCGTCTTCTGGCAGATGGTGCGTCGGTCAGGTATCGGAGGAGACGGAGGTCATATCAGCACGACCACTCACCACTCCATCGATGAAGATGTCTTCCTCGTGGAACGGCAATGTTGAGCTAGCTGAGCTGGGAGAGGAGGCTGCAGGATTGATCTCCTCTTCCTCTTCATTCAGGATTATTTGGTCTTTGCAGCAGCCACCACAAAATGCATTCCCACTGCTGCAAAGAACATTCAGCAAATTGTTCAGTGTTTGTGTATACAGCTTGTTCATGATTATAAGTAGATAGATGATGCTCATTTCATCTTTAACATGTTCAATGGAAGACCTGCATTTCCATATATGTTTCAATTCTATCCTAATGCAGGTGATTCATATTCAATTAATAGCTGAAGTTGCAGCGCTATGATGTCCATGTATACAACTTGTTCAGTGTTTCTTAGATCTTTCTATGTCTGTATGACACATGTATACAACTTGTTCATATATTGTAAATAGATAAATGATGTCCATTTCATCTTTAACATGTTCAAGGGACGAACTGCATCACTCCATGTATGTTTCCATTCTATCCTAATGCAGGTGATTCAGATTCCTTTAATAACTGAACTTGCAGGACTATGATCATGGCTAATATCTGAATATACATAAATAAATCATCGGTTTTTTCAGAGCAGTGTTGAAACATGATTTGGGTAAATGCATCCACATACCGAAAGATGCAAGATTCATCGCCATCCAGATTCCTGTTGCAAGAGAAGCAGACGCGCATGAACTCCTCGTCAGCGTCGCCCGGCCCCTTCACCAGCCAGTACAACTCGGCCTCTTCGGTCTCCTTGCTCTCCCAGTCAGGCACAAGAAGAGGGCAGGGCTCCAAGATGCAGTCCCCAAAAATGCGGGTTGTCTTTGGATTGGAGCCGTGAGCTATGATGCAGGTGTAATCCTCCGACTGCTCGACCTCCATCGCCGACACCGACCCGATGTACCGGCGCGGGCCACCAATCGACACCGGCAGCGACCCGGACGCCGGGAACTTGGCAAGGTCGACCGAGTGGCTACTGAAGCCGAGCCGAGAACCACCGGTGACCTCTGGACCAGACTTCACATCCCCGTAGAACCTAGTGCAGGGAACTGACATGCCCCCGGCGCCAGCGGCAACCCCGAGCTCCGGCTGGCCGTATCCGCAGTCTTTGGGCAGGGAGGCGTAGGATTTAGCAAGGCATTGCAGCTTTGTTGGCCGCATCTGGTACCCGAGCAGGCGGTTCTTGGCGTCGGCGGCAGGCTCGGCGAGGGTGTCGACGAGGCTGCCTAGACCGACGCGCTGGGAGTCCCAGCTCCTGGGCGAGCGCGGCGACCGGAGCAGGGAGCCGCCGAGTGCTGCGAAGGCCCTGAGGTCGAGCGGCGACCTCGGGCTGCGCGCCATGGAGTCGGAGTCCAGCGTCCCGCACTTGGCCCCCGCGACGGCGGGGTCGGTCACCACCCTCCTCAGCATCATCCTCGCCCTCGCCGCCGCCGCCCCGGAGCTCTGAAACGGAAAACCAAGATGAGAAAGACTCAGAGCAACAACAGATCGGCGCGCCCGAGACTAAAAAGCAATCACGCATCGAGAAACGCCAAATCCAGCAGTAGCTACGATCCAAGAACCAGTGGGGAGTCCTCAAGAACAGCCCCGTGGCCGCAGCCCCGGAAAGGGACAATCGACTGACTGCAACGGGCCAGATAAGTCTCATCCGGATGAGTAGGAATCTCTCGCAAGTTGCGACCAACAAGAAGGAAAAACATCGATCTCATCCCACCTGATTATCTGAACTCCCCACCTTGTTCTCCCTCCTCCGTCGCTCTCGTTTCTTGCTCCTCTATCGCTCTCGCCCTCCCTCTCCCAAATCGCCTCCAGCTCCGCGACGGCTGGCCGGTGCGAGGAAAGAGGGGAAGCAAAGCTAGAGCCCGACGAGGTTACCCAAAATGGGGCCTCCGAGCGAGCGCACAGGCGGAGTAAAATGCCACTGCGGCACCCGCGGCACTGCACTGTACTGTACTGGTCACTTCATCCTCAGCCACTAGTGCAGCAGCAGCAGCGGCACAGTTTCTCTCTCCTCGCCCTCTCTAGCTCCTTCTCTCTTGTGCTGTACTACTTTTTTCTTTTTCTTTTGAGTTCTTGTGCTGAACTAGTTTTTTTTTTTGAGCATAAATGTGCTGAACTAGTAGGGCGTAGCTTTGGCGTGCGGTGCATCGAAATCAGAGCAGGAGCACTGAGCAGGCCGGCGCAGGGAGGGGATGGGCTTGCTTCTGAAATGCCCCTCCCCTCATTCATAGATGCCAGACTGAAAACAGACGGTAGGCGTAGCCAGGTATGAATACGGCCGGTGCTGATGGTACAGCGAAATGGAAAGGGCATCTCCAACGGGGCGATCTAAATGAACCTGAGCGATCGTTTGCTCCGTCGTGACCGAAAATGCGTCTGGATCATGCTTGAGCGGATGATGCAAAGTGATCTGGCCGTCTGCTACGACGGAAACCTGGCCCAAATATACGTCAGGTTTGTGTCTCCGTGGACGCTTCGCGGTCGCGCCGAGTGTTCTCCTTTTCTTACCCGGTCCCGCAAGGGACAGCGAAATCGAGCGCTTCGATTTGCTTTTTTTTCCCTTCTTTGCTGCCCTAGTGCGACGCCACCACCCGCCACCGTCCCGCCGTAGCGGCGCAGTACTCGCCGTCGGCTCGGTTCTCGCCACCGGCTCGGTTCTCGCCGCGCGGGAGAGCAGGATCGTAGTCGGGTTGGCTCCGGCGCGTACTGCCACCTGTTTTGGGGCCAAATGTTACCGGTTGCGCCGCCCGGCCGCGCCGCCCACGACCTGTTCGGTCAATTACCCCGGTAGGTGTCTTACTCCTGTTTCGGAGCTATTGTGTGCGGCCATTGATCCACAGTTCGTACCCACGCAGATGGACATGTGGCAGATGTTGGATAAGTTCCGCGCGGATTTCGTTGACTCCTCTTCCTACGAGGAGTCCGATCGATCCACGCGAGACATTGGCAACTATCGCGGCCTCCATGATCCACGAGTTCAATTCAAACCAAGGCCGGTGCACTGGGCTCTGTCAAGGGCCGATCAAAAAATTTGTCGCGCAACAGAGTGGAAGGGCAACTCCGGCTCCACACGGACTACTTCCACCTCACTGATCTGGTGTACAAGGAAAAAATGTTTCGGCGTCGGTACAAGATGTCAAGGGAGCTGTTCATGATCATTCTACGGTGCGTCAGACACTACGACCCCTACTTCCAATGCATGCCCGATGCAACAGGTGCGCTAGGCTTCACCTCCTACCAAAAATGCTCCGCGACTATTCGCATGCTATCATATGGAATGGTTGCTGATATATTCGATGTGTATCTTCGAATGGGTGAGAGCACCTGCCTTGAGGCCATGTACAGGTTTTGCCGAGCCGTGATTTCCGTGTTCGGACAGCATTACTGTAGGGAGCCAACTGTTGAGGATACAAGGCGGCTGTTGTCTATCAACGAGTTAGAGGGTTCCCAGAAATAATTGGCATCATAGATTGCATGCACTAGGAGTGGAAGAACTATTCATTTGGATGGCAGGGTCAGTACAACAGGCATGTGGAGGGACGGACTGTCATTCTTGAAGCTGTCATATCTCAAGATTTATGGATTTGGCATTCATTCTTTGGCATGGCCGGTTCTAACAATGACATCAATGTGTTGCATCGATCACCGGTTTTCAACAGGCTCATGCAAGGCAAAGCTCCCCGGGTGAGCTACGAGGTCAATGGAAATGAATATGACAAGCCATATTATCTTGTTGATGGCATCTACCCTTATTGGGCCACACTGGTGAAGACTGTCCGTAATCCAAACTCCAAGAAGACGAGGAGGTTTGCCAAGATGCAAGAGGCTTGCAGGAAAGATGTGGAGCGCAGATTTGGTGTGCTCCAAGCTCGGTGGGCAATTGTCCGTCACCCGGTAAGAACATGGTCGCTGAAGACCATGCATGCGGTGATGACATGTTGCGTGATCATGCACAACATGATCGTTGAGAACGAGCGTCCTGATGGCCGAATGAGAACCACTGAGAATTCCAAGGTGAGCTAATTGCGCCACTCCATGGGGCTTTATCTTGGGAGGACTATCTACATATGAATGTAGAAGTCACTGGCGAGACCGTGTGCAAACAGCTGCAGACGGATCTGATTGAGCATCAGTGGGTATTGGCTGGCCATGAATACCATGCCTAGAGGAATATCATCTTATTTTCATGTAGACTTTTTAAAATTTAAATGTAATAACTATGCCTTTGTTGAAACTCTTTATTTTGTTGTTTTCAAACATCATAATTCATGCCAACACGGAAATGCATCGGGCCGCTGGAGGCACCCCTAGGTGCAAACGGACACACGGCCACGCCGCGCGACGCAAACGGATGCGCGCGGATAATTTAGGCGTCCAAAATCGACCGCTCGTCCGTTTGCGTCGGGTGGCACGGCGCATTTTTTTCTCGAATTTCCATTTTTTATAACATAAAAACATAATTTACATAGTAAAAGACATGGAAAAAAATCCCTAAACGCCTGCGCCTACTGGTTCTCCTCGTCGTTGTCGATCACAACGAGCTTCGGTACCACCCACGGCCAGTTGGGAACCGGTGGAACATACGTCGGGCGCCGACGATGCTGGATCTCTCAAGGGACGGCACTACTGGTTATTTTGGGCCGACACTGCCGCCGTGATCACACCAACATGCAGAATTGGTTGTAGGGTATAAATAGGACCCTTCTTCCCATTGAATGGTTGCTCATACTCCCCAAGAACAAATCCTACAGCTGGGCCACCAAAATCACTTGATGTCCTCCCTCAATCACCCAAATATCTTGATCTATGGAAAATTGAAGGAGAAGACCCCGATCTCACTAAAGTGATTTGCATTTCCTCCTCATTCACTTGAGGGTCCTTTGGTTAGTTTTTCTTTGAAAACCCTATTTGTTGTTTACTGCACTGATAAGTTGTTGTTGTGTTGTCACAACTTTGGGAGCCTCTAATTCGGTTGTGGATGCTTCCAGTAAGAGATGATGTTCCTGTTGACAGAGAGACATGTGGTGACTCAGTCAATCTCAAAATCCGCTAGATTATTCTCTCAGACTTAGTCTCTCGAATTTGCTCATACGGGTAGGGTGTGCGTGCATGTGTTCATAGGGGTGAGTGTATTTTGTGTGGGTCTATGTTTATACCCTGTTTAAAAAAAGTATTTTAAATCAATTTTTTAAATAAAAAATAGTCAACGTTTTAAAGTTTTAACTCAGAACAAAATTTAAAAGGAAGCTTATTTGAGAACTCCAGATATATTCCACCAAAGAAAAATCAACGACACTACGAAAGCCTTAGTATCGTGATAGCGAAGGCCCGCAAGTCAGCAATGATATGTGAAAGAAAAGCCCAGGACTTGACCACTTGCGTGGGCCGCCGTCAGCAACGACCGATCTCTTCTCAGTTCGTGCTCGCATCGCGACTCCAGAGAGAGAGAGAGAGAGAGATGTCTCACTCGCCGTCGGGATCGCGCGCGACGGCGCGGTCGGCCGGGGAGGAGGCCTTCGCCGACGCAGCAGCGGAGGAAGGCAGCGAGTCCCAGATCTCCGCGCTCCTCTTCGGTACGCGCCCCTAAAACCCTAGGCCACCCGCCGCGCGGTGGCGCTTGGTCGCTCGCCCCAATCTCCCAAGTGCTCGGCGCACTCGCGCGTGTTCGTGCTCAGGATGTGCGGTTCGTTAGGACTTCCGGACCATTTTGCGATCTAATCCAGGCGATTCGACACTAGATTGGGGGGGGGGGCGGGTTTAAGGGGATCGAATTTATTGGTGCTAATCAAATTTATTAATCCTGAGTTTTGCTTCCTATTCTGATTCGATGTGTTGGGACCAAATTCATATTGGCTTCGAATCATTTCTACTAAATTTTTATCAAGGTAATTTTGATTGTCAGATTCAAATCCAAAGCAATGAGAGAATTCGCCTGTAAGAAACACAGCTACTTCATGTTCATTGTTCACTTGCTAGATTCCATAACACACACGCACAATACATATGATTCAGAGCAGCATAAATGAGCCTACATCTGCTCGCCTATTGTTTGCAGTCCAATTGTGGAATATCTAGCGACCTGCTTAGAATTTGCGATATGGTCCTAATTCATGCTTCCTTCTTGAGTACTTTTGTCTATCAATTCTGCTTGTGCACATTTATTATTTATTATTTATCTTGTACATTTTAATTAGCAGCAAATAAAGGGGTAGTGGAATCCTCTGCATATATCACCTCTACTTGATGGCCAATTTATGCACAGTTCAGTTGCTAGGTTGATAAATTCCAGAACACACACGTATACTAGAATTCGCACCGTGTCAGGGATGGTATCTGTACAACAAACTTCTAACACGTTGCATGCATGCTCCTCTGCAGACATGTCGAATCAGGTCCAGGATAGCCTCCAGAACATGCTGAAGATGACCAGTGAGATCGAGCAGTGTGGTGGCGAGATTGAGGCTGAGATCCAGCAGGCCAAGGAGGGCGTGGCTGACAAGTGCAGGGCGCTCGAGGAGGAGAAGGAAAGGTTCCAGAAGGTTGCCCTTGCCGCGCTTAACATCCTGAGCGGCGGCATCTGAAGCCCACGCCGCCTCCATATGAACCAAGACTGATCCTGATAGGTGCCACCCTCTGTAGATCACAGCTCATGTTACATGTTTGAGTCTTGCAAAATGTCAATTGGTCACCAGTGTTAGTCGCCTTTCTTTTGCTTAGTCTGTCAGCAATTTGGACCAGCGCGTGATGGGAGTACCAGACTATCAGTAGTAGTAGTTTGTATGGGTTGACTCTTTCGGTGAAGCAGAGCATAGCTGTATAGTTGGTAATTTGTCCCTTCTGAATTCTTGTTGGTGGTAATGATCTGCGAATAAAGTGTCAGAGCTTATGCCGTTCCAGACAGGTTAGCAGAGAAAATTGTCTATCAAGTGCAGTTCCTGTGGTAATGAATTTTGGCCTTTCAAGGAACACTTAACTGGCATAATCTCTGCCACCACATTGCCAACCCGAGGGAATGCCTCTCCTTCACCATGAAAAAGATTCACCTATCTGATACAGCAGAGATGAGGTAGCTGCTGCTTAAGTGAATTAACTGTTGGATGCACCCTCTTTTCTTCCATAGTCCCATGGCTACTGCAGGATTTTGAAACTGTCAAGGGATATATCAAGGGTTGCATGCTGATGCGCGAACGGGCTTACCTGTATATTAAAGCTGCAGGGCAGCAGGGCTTGGCGAGGTTATGTCTTTCATGGTTCATAAGGTTCGCCTTTTCGGTGCATCAGGGCTGTAGGTAAGTTTCAAACTTTTGATGGAACATTAGAGCTCTTACTAATCGCTGAAGTAAACGCTGGACAAGAAGTTGCAATGGTATAACTAGTGGTGGTTTATGACTTTGCCTCTTTTCCAGCGAACTAATTTATACCATAATCTCAATGCAAACCACTGAGCTCTCAAAATGGTACAACATCGACGAACAACCCTGTTGGCTTGAATAAGCAGACGCTAACTTCCATTGGCACAACATATTTTTATGCACCCCTCCTCTAGAACACTTTACAACATTCTTTTCTACAAGTTTCACATTCATCCCTAAAACTCATACTCCTATAGTTTTTCTTTCAGATAACATGTTCAAAAATAACTTTCGAAACATGTTTATCCAAGATGTCGGATGGGCAATTGGTAGCATAGTAACAACTTTTCACAACACTCAGGAAGGTCTGCTTCGTCTTGCTACCTGGTTCGTCATCATCAGTCTGAAGAATATTTTGGGCAAGTTCTTGCATGTCGAGCTGAATTTTCTTGTCCATGTGTCTTATTATTGCATTGTTCTTCTCAGCATCCTGTAAATGGCAATCATCCATTCAACGGTTCAGAATGAAGGAAGTGAAAATTCATATCTTGCGTTATTCAAATCACACTTGCTGATATGAGGTATGTGTACTTCAAATTTTTTATCGTACTAAAATGGTAGAATTAAATTAGTATTACTGTTGATTTTGAATATAATTTTTTTAAAATAAATATGCAGTTTGAATTTTTTCATAAATAAAATGGTTGCTTGTGACTCAACAAAATTAGATGAGCAATTGTTGCTCATAGCAGGAAACAACAATGACATAACCTTAGAAATGATCTCAAGTTCAATGAATATATTTTGAAAATTTAGAGGAAGAAAAGTTAGATCCATGCAAGTAACCGTGGTATTCATTTCTTGGAATAAAAAAACACCACCGCCCATCGATTACTTGATACAAAATGTGGCAAGAAAAATATTTGAGCGTAAGAGTTACCTGGGAGAGTAACATCTTGTGGTGAAGGGTGTCACAAATAGAGGACGCGTGTTGAATAAACCAAGTACCATCTATACTATTCACCATAGATGACGCTTCACCAATTCGTCCAGCACAAATCTCGATAATTTTAACTAGAAGCAAACATGTTTGTTTGTCATGGACCATGAAGGACTTTGCTTGGTTAACACTTGTTGTACCATATATGTCTTCTTCGTTATTTGTTTGCTGCATCATCCATTCAATCCACTGGAAGTTCAAAGAAATATATTAGAATGTTTATGTAAGGAAACATAATCAATAACTGGCATGCAGGCAGAATTGTTCGTTTAACTTACAGCGCAACGCAGCAAATTGTTGACGTGCATCGTTCCGTCACCAGGTGCCTCTTGTGCCATTAAATCAACAAGTTTCTCAAGGGCCCCAACAAGAATTTCTTCTTTTGCATCTCCATTAAGCCTAGATGCACAATTTTCGTAAGAAGAATATTTAAACTAAAGGAGATTCTAGTGAAGAAGCAAGTTCTTAAAATGCAACTGATTAATTATTTAGATACATAGTAGTGGTATAAACATATTGTGTGACATCAGCCAAGTAAGAAATCGATTTCATCAATTTATGCATCTTATTTTTCCATTGGTGAAAATCATCTACCAAATTACTAGCATCAGTTTGCTATTTTTCTTACGAAGATAAATTAGTCAAAGTAGTCAAACTAAGCAAATAGCTATTAATCATGTGACGTGGTGATTCGAATTGTGCAGTGATGCTGTGTTAGTGTACTCACCCGGATGCATCAATTTCTCCTTCATGGAGACTGCCATGCATAAACTGTTCCAGCACTTTATTACCCGACGAATCGCTGCGAAGGTATTTAGAAATAACGTTGGCGAGAACTGACACCCTTGCCCATGCAAGTCGTTCCGTCGCACGGTTTGGTTCAAATATGCTAGCAGCGGCCAGGAAATAAGTCCTTAAAACATCTCCTGAAGTCACCCCAAAAGCCTCGAGGCCATTCTCGGTGAACCACCTACATACATAAACAAAAATGCATTTTAAAGGAAACATATAAATGCACATCCCACAAAAGAATGTAACAATGTAAATGCAAAGTCATGCATGAGATGTGATGTAATTGAAAAATGATATGTGACACTAATGCTTACTTTTGTAGGCCATGCCACTCAAGCTGATGTTGAACTTGGCAACGGTTGAAATCATGCTTTGCCAGGTCAAGATAAATGTTGTTGTTCACAAGCGGCATCCTGGCAAAGTTATATACACCGTATGAGTTATCCGTAAGTTTTTTCTTACAAGTATAGATGCCACAAACCAATTGCTTAAACATGATCTGCCGTCGTAACACTTTTCTTTTTTACCTGTAGAGTGTCTTGCCAATCCAGATATCATCCTCACCACCATATTGCTCTATGTAGAATCTTGCTTCTACGCGTGGCAAGCTTGCATACCATGGGAAGTCCAATGTATATTCTACCTATCATCATAACAGTTATCCACGTAAGCTAGGTTAATTTCTTTCACAAAACAAGACAAGGTGATGGATTGGTAGAATGATGGAGTACTTTACCTCGCCTGGTAGATCCTTGGCAATGATCCACTTATCACAGATGGTGCCCTCGGCCTGTCTCCTTCTGAGGAAGTCGTGCGAGAATCTCGCGCCACGCTCCAGCACGTCCTCCCCGGGGAATCTCACTTGAGAAGCCCTGTTGAGGTTGTACATCCCGGTGACTGCCTGCGTCGACTGCCCCACGAAGGCAAAGAACTTGCCGTCCTTCTCAAAGTGCTCAAACACGCCTGCACAGCAGCAAATATGAGTGTTCTGTTCGTATCCCGATAAAATTATTATGCGCTGAAGAGCATGAATTTAGTCGTTTGAAGAGAATTCCTCGTACTTGGCGAGATGTCGTATCCGTGCAGCCGCATTAGCCGGAACGCCATGGCCGTGTCGTCCACGTCCTGGACCTCGGAGTTCCTCGCCCAGCAGATCCCCTTTTCAGTCCAGTGTCTGCAGAATTGGAGAAGATTAGAAGAGTTCATAATCCTATGCTGCAAGATGGAGAAAAGCTATAGAGCAGAGCCATGAAAGGGGAAATTAACCTGTGCACATGTTCCAGGCACTGTTTGATTTCTTTCTCGAAGTAACGGGAGATGCCGAGGCGTTCCAGCCGGTCGACGGCCCAGATGTTCTCAAAGAGATCGACAGGGTAGACGTTGGGAACTGAAATGCACGGCAATATCAGGATGAGCAATGTGCGTAAGATCAGGATTCTAAATCCAATATCAGTGCAGTTAAAGGTCATGGATCACCTACCTCCTCCATCGAATTTCTTGAGGATTCTGTTGATATATTCGTAGCACTTGGTGTCACCAGTTTGCATGAGAGCATAGGCCGTCGCAGAAGGAGAGAAGAGGAATGAGCCATCGCTGGACTGGAGCTTGAGGATCCTGTCCCAGTCCACCCCGGGCATCCCTTCGAGGGAGTGCAGGATCGTCGTTGGGAAGCTGTGCATCACCTCCATCGGAATCCTGCGCAGAGAATTACCAACGTTATGAGTCAAGTGTACTTCTAGCTAGACTTAATCCACTTTCGTGAAAAATGCTGTCTACACCGTAGGTAGGAAGGAGGAGCATAGTATGTGGGAGTGGGAATACTTACTTCTTGAGCTTGACTTCTCTGTTGGCATAGATGGTCTGCAGCACCTGGTGGTCATACGGTAACACAATGCCCAAGCTCTTGGCCGTCTCTAGCGTAGAAGGGAAAGCAATCTCGAAGCCGATGGGCATCTCCTCCGGGTCCTCCTCGGCCAGCCTCCACATGTTCTCCTCAAGAAAAGCCAGACCTCTCTTGCAGTTCTCGGCGCCAAGAGACCACTTGGTGAGAGCCACGACACAGCCGAGGGTGTTGGTGATCCGGTCGTAGGCGGAGAACAAGGCCTCATCGCCCCAGGAGCCGTCCGGGAGCTGGTGGTCTAGGATCCACCGGAGGCTTTCCGGGAACTCGGGGCCCTCGCCGCCGTCCAGCCTCGGCACCAGGGCCACCCAAGCGGTGTCGTAACCCGACACGGTGATCTCGCCGTCCTCCATCGAACCCAGCATCGCCCTCACCTGCTCGATCAGTGGCTGCTGGAACTCTGAACCGGGGACCTGGTCGAATTGTTCAGTCAGTTTACCATGGTCAGCGAGACAGCAATTTTACATAACGTGATTAGTGTGGAATTAGTTGAAGCTTGCCTCAGGAATGACACGTGGTTCCTCGTGGCGTTTTAGGGTCTGAAACTCGTCCACCGGGTCGGTTTGCAGCCCTGCAGGTAGAGTGAGACCGAGACGTCCGTCAAATTATAAATTTTATTTTAAAAAAGCAAATAGATGATAAATAAATAAATATTGCATATATACACGTGCACTCTGAGCGACCCACATGAGGCCACTTGATCCATGTTCGGCTGAATCATTTTTGTATCTAAGGTTCCATACACGTGTTAGACTAGTGAAAAATGATGAAAGATGGTGGGTCTATTAGTGTCCGACGATCGTCAGTGTCGTCACCCACCACATGATTTTGACATGACTAGTTGGCCGCATTTGCAAGTGACTGCATGCGTCGTACTCCTTAATATGGTATGAAATTCCTGCTCCAGTCAAGTATTTTGCTTAATTGTTTGAAATAAAATTGAGTCTCACCTT
This sequence comes from Lolium rigidum, assembly GCF_022539505.1. Taxonomy (NCBI): domain Eukaryota; kingdom Viridiplantae; phylum Streptophyta; class Magnoliopsida; order Poales; family Poaceae; genus Lolium; species Lolium rigidum. The sequence continues at coordinate 7,210,821 of NC_061511.1, read as the reverse complement.
ACAAGGTCGTAACAGTTAATTCTTCCATTTTGGTATACTCCTTTGAGTTGCTAGGACAATACTTTGGCTAACAATTGCTGAATTAATTTGCGATTGATTTATATTACAAGCTTAACAAATCAAAATATTTCTTAAATTGTAGAACATAAGGGTGTTTGTTTCTATACCGATTTGTAAAAAAACGAAGAAATCATTAAGGGTATCCCCCTTGGATAAGCTTATCAGTTGCCGATACTGCACGTGTGCTAAAATATGACTACTAAATGTGCGCCCCCTAAACAATTGTTTTTTGACTATTTAATGCGAGCCTCATCCTAAATAATAATAAGAGTATTAATAGCCATGTATTGCAGTACAATATACTACTACCTCCGTTTCGGTTTAACAGGCACGCACGCAATTCAAGACAAACTTTGACCATTGATTTGATCAAAAAAATATAACTTTTATGTCTACAAAATATATATCGTTAGATGCGTATGCAAAAAAGCTTTCCAATGATATAATTTTTGTGTCATATGTTTTATATTTTATTGACTAAAATAATGGTCAAAGCAATTTTTTAAACTACATGCGCGCCTGTTAATCTGAGACGGAGGGAGTATATCGAAATTCCTGGTTTTGTAGCATGATATACACGTTTTCATTAAAAAAGAGTCACGGGATCTTTGGAACAGTATCTCGGCCAAGGCCAAATCCAAGGAGTTGGCAGGAGTAACATGCATGCGACGCATACAGGAACCAACCTGGATGGGATAAAAACAGCACGAAATCCCAATCATGTTCACCAGCAGAGCCAGAGCGAACATCGACCCCTCACTGTCACACTGGTTCCTCTCGCTGGGAGGAGGGAGCAGGAAGGCGTGTGCAAAAGATACCCTTATCTGAACCAAATCAAACGAAGCTTTCCCGATCGTGTCTTTTTCGTGGGCATACGATCTCGGCATAATAAGTACGCCCGATCTAATCCTGGCTTTCGCGTGCCAGTCCTAGTCGAATCTCCGATCGTTTCAATTCCGTAACCCAATTGATCGACGGGGCCAGGTATTCGGCTCAAAAGAACGCTGGCGCCGTGCTTGCTTAGCGAACAAGTTTGGCGCCGGCCGGGCGGGCAAACCTCTGCCTAATGAGACGCTACAGCTTTTTTGATTAGGCGATGTTCAGTTAGGATTTTTTAGCAATTGGCTGATGACGAAAGAAACAACAGCTATAGTGACCGTACTGACGGTAACAAGGAGGAGTAGACGAGTAGTATATATGACCAAGAATATTTCCATCGCTCTTCAGACTTACTACTTTAAACTGCATAGTAAGCGTTTTTTCTTGTACTAGCATATGTCGTGAGAAACAAAGTACATGTCGGTAGTCTCTTCAGGAGACTAAAATTCCCAGATTAGTCAAGAGACGGATGATTCAACATTCCTGTCCTTCACATAGTGGATTACCTAGTACTAGTAGTCAAGAAAAAGTTGTGCGCAACTGAATTTGTTAATCTGAATTCCACCCGTCCTCCTCCGGTAAACTACCTGTGAGTTGGACTCGAGCCCCCACGTTTGGAGAAAATTATGTACGTATACCTTTTTTTTTTGCAGGTAAAAATTATGTATACCTGACTTGTACCCACGAAAGAAAGGAATAAAAAACGAAGAGAATATTTGTGTACTAGTACTACATCTCGTCCTCCTCTGGTAAACTATCCGTTGGACTTGTACCCCACGTGTAGAGAAAAACGTGTACCTGCATGTGATTTGTACTCACTAAATGTGTGCTCACTAATAAAGAGGAAAAATACAAAATGGCAAAGGAGTATACGGCAGTATCTCCTGAGGAATACGAAGACGGCCAAAACGGCTGACGTGGGCGGCTAAGGATTAGCACTACTAATAATTAGGAAGAAAGTAGTAATGTATACGGTGCATGCTAACAAAAAGCGAGCGAGCGCATGGAGAAGAAGAACGGCATGCATAAAGCAGCATAGTCAAGGCAATAGTAGAATACCTTTAGCAGCACCGGATACGCTGTTGGCCTGCGTCGTCCTCCGCCTGGCCATGCGCGTGCAGGCGGGTTCCACCACGCCATGGCCAACATCTTCTTTGCCGAGCGCGCGGCATGGACCTGATTGTTCAAAGACAAAGCGATCATGATCAGTCTCACTAGCTACTCTCACGATAAAGCGCCTATATGGGTGTCTTCTCTGCTCCTCGGCTTATCGCACAAACCAAAAAAGAAGAAATAAACATTAGAAGCAAGCCGGCCGATCGACCAAAAGCAACTTTACTTCACAGGCACAAGCTAGCGCAAAGATAGATAGATATGTTCAAACAGAAAAATGATACGAAGACGACACGCACAATCATATCAAGTAGTACGAGTAGTGAGAATTACGTGCGAAGCATCGATTAGAGATATAGAACCCCCTAAAACTAAACGGGTATTGAACATAAAAAAAAGCCCCGTTTTTCTTTCTAAAAAGACAATATTTCTTTCATTCTTTTGCATTGAAATAACAAAACCGCCTGGCGTAACAGCTCCTGGTGCAACAACAAGTACCAGCTTAACGTGGGAGGTGTTATGGTAGTATAACGGGATGTTCGACATCCGGAAAGAAAGCCACCGAACTGAGAGAAGACGATCGTCTCCTCTCTTCCTACTCGATCTTCGGCGGGGTCGAATGCTTTCCTGGTCGAGGTTCAGTACATCTGCCAGGCATAGGGTTCTCAGCTCGATTCTCTCTCTGTATCCACCTTTAGTCGGTACCCGGGGGGGGGGGCCGGACTCAAGGGATTCATTCTTTTTCGCACTAATGGAGGACATGAATTCTGGGCAAATTATCTATGTTACAGTCTATTAAAAAAAGGACTTCTAATAAGAAATTATTCTGCTGGCTCGCCTATAAATAGAAGCTTCGGCGCACTCTCTATTTTGCGTTGGGTAGGGCTTCCGTAACTAAACCTTCAAAAGTGACTTTTGCTTCTCTCGGGTTTTTTTTTTCTCTCCTATTTTTTTTTTCTGTCATTTTTATTTTTTTTCCTATTTTTCCATTTTTATTTTCAAAATAGGCTCCGGGGGTCCAGGGTCAAAGTGAAGAAACCTTCTATTCGTTTCAAGGGACCCCATCTCAAGAGCCTAGGGCGTGGCGCAACTGGAGCAATTATCCGAGATGCGGCGGGCATGTTCATTGCGGCCCAGGAAATCCGTGCAGCGGAAGATCCTGAATTTGAGACTTTCTACACCAAAAATATTCTTTTAAACCAGCAAGGTTAATTACCGAATGTTTGTCTTTTTCACCATCGCTGTTCCCAGTCCCACTCCCTGCTTCAACCCTTTGAGCGAAATGTGGCAAAAGGAAGGAAAATCCATGGATCAATGAAACATCGGCTCGACGCAGGATTTCAATAGAACGAAAAACATCGTAAGTAGTAGTAATTGAAAGCCCTGGGACTGCAACCGGAACTTGCCTATCCCTAAAAAAGAAAAAGATGACCCCTTCTTCCTATACATTACCAAGGAAAAGCAATCTTTCTTTTATAGGCTAAATTCTATTGGATTTTAGATGTATATAATTCCTTAATTATCTGAGACCAAAAAGAAGAAATGACAGGAGGGTTCTATTTCTATATAGATAGAGAAATAAGAATAAAATTACGATGTGGAAAAGAAGACAGGAATTGTGTACAATGGCATTGTATAACAATTTGGAAAAGTTTCCCTCCATTGAACATCAATCTATCTAGAAATAGGTAAAGGAAGGCGTATCACAGGGGTATTTTGCTTTTTTCTATTCACTTCCGTGGGGTTCTAAATTGAAAACATGAACACAAACGAAATCGGGCGAAGAGCCGACATCGAGGTGCCAAACCTTCCCGTCGATGTGGACTCTTGGGGAAGATCAGCCTGTTATCCCTAGGACTCTTATGAATTGATAGTTAGATACTATTGCTAAAGGAAAGTAAAGATAGTGGTTTGTGTTGCAAAAAGCTAGTTCAAGGTCAGGCCTCGCGCATTATACGAGGATGATGCGCTCGCTAGCGTACATAAAGGAATAGAGTCATTCGAGACGCTATTACAAAATTTTCATTTTTTTTTTGATTGTAGATAAATTGCCGGTTCACGCTGTCGTAGGCTTTCCGAAGATCTACTTTGAGGCAGGTCTTGGCAGCACCAGAAGAAAGATGCTTTGACCTGCTACCTCATATGAGATTGAATCGGTCGGATCTGAAAGAGTTGGAGCAGAAGCCCTAGCTTTGGGAAAGACCGGATCATAACATGAATTTCCTTTGGTCTAATTTAGGACTTTTCAATATATTTTATTTTCCCTAATTCTATCTACGCTCCGGAGGCTAATAACGAAACGAAACAGTCTTCTTTTTTTTCTGATCCTCATAAATAGCCCTTTCCTTTCTTTTCTTGACTTAAAAAGGCACGAGAGAGAAAGAGCGGATCCAACTAAGGAAATGCAGTACCTGTTCTGTCGGAGCTAATCATGGGGAAAGGTGAAAAGAACCCCAATCGGGGAGTGCAATAGAGAACCTGAGATCCGATGCGAACAATCAGCCCAATTGATTTACTTAAGAATAAGCTCTCGTTTTAAATCCATTGCAATTTTTTATTCTTCTTCTTTTTTCGAGTTAGAATAAAAAGAAAAAAAGAAAACAATGCATGGGCGGATCTAAGGTCCCTCCAGCCCCGGTGGGCGGCCAACAAGGCTTGCCAAGGGTGCCGCGGCTTGCAATATGAACTTTCTAGTACGACAATTTTGTCCCAAAAAATGGCACCTTAATTAGCCATGTTTCCCTAGGTTTCTAGAAACGCACGCGCGTATCCCAAGTGCATGCAGGCAGGCAGGAGGGGTCGCGTCTCGCGCGGCTAGCTCCTTAATTATTTTGTCGGTTTCGTTTCACCACGAGCGGCCGATACTATGCAGGACCGGCATGTGTCTGCCGTGGAACAGGACGAAACGGCAGCTTGCTATAGCTAGCGCGCTGCAGGTAGCAAACTGGCCGTCACGATCTGCGCGTGATGGCATCGTCCTGACGTGATCCATCGACCCGCCGGTAGTCCACCACGCCATGGCCAGGGGAAGAAGAACCCGGCGGCCGGATCGACGCGCAAAGAGAACTCCAAGATCGACGGGATTATTGAGCATGCAATGGATTTACCGTCGTATATACCAAGCGGAATCACACATACTACGGTGGAAAGGAGAAGGGACATGGATCGACGGATGATCACCTGCTTTGGCGAGGGCACGGAGCCGAGGTCTCCCCACGTGGACGAAGGGCGCGCTCACCGCCGGCGAGAGGTGGAGCTGCATGCTGGCTGGCTGCGCCATAGCACTACCTGCAATGCACGACCGCCTGCTGGGGCTGGAGGTCTATAAGTACCACTCACGAGCTCCAACGGGAGGTTATGGATGAGGATGAATTGATGATGAACCAAATTATATTGGATAAGATTAAGGGTAGGCTGGCGCTGGTTAAGGTAAGGGATTAAGAGAGGCAGCTTATTGCCCAAACAAGAACGGCTCGAGGTTATCTGGGGTCCCTGAGGGATGCGTGTGAATATATAGACAGGGGGAGAGGGGGTGGGGGAGGGGGACAAAAACCTTAAACTGTCATCACTTTGTGAACGGGTGGTGTGAGAGTGATATGCTCTGCGCCCAGCACACCAAAAGATACCCAGTCCAGAGACTTTTTTTTTTTGAAATAGTGTCCAGAGACTTCTTATTAAAATGCGGTAAACCTGTTAAGAGTAAAAAGAGACGCAGGAAATACACTTTTAAAAGGGTGCACCATGCACACTTTTAAGGAAACATGTCCAATCATCGTCACGTTCGAGGAGTACAAGTAATATTTAGTACAAGCTGGACTTTTATCAGGTGTATAAATCAATTTTCAGTTCCAAAAATGCAGGAAAACTAGTCCATACGATCTACATATGGATTAGTTGTTATCGCACTGAGCACGATGATACAAAAGAGTACGGAAAATAGTACGGTCAAGTACGATGATACAAAAGAGTACGGAAAAGAGTACAACGGTTTGGACAGTCTAGGGCACACAATATCGGAAGCAGGATCTATGTTGGCCATATACCTCTTTGCCGAGTGTCAAAACACGAGGTAGCACTCGGCTAAGACATGCAACACATAGCCACCGTCCCTCCACTTGATGGCAAACTTGATGGCGTCACCCTTGCCGAGTGCCGTTGCCCACTAACGGACACTCGGCAAAGACTAGTGTTCTCATGTTGACACTCGGCAAAAACTTGGGCCCACTACTCCTATTACACCCAAAGCCCATTTGCTGCACAATAACATTGATCTCGCAATTTTGGAAGCTCCATTCATCCATGATGAAATTGTTGCAGTAGTTAAGGATTTCCATAATAACAAATCTCGATGGGTTTTATGCTAATTTTTTTAGGAAGTGCTGGCCAATCATCAAGAAAGACTTCTATGATCTATGTGATCAGTTTCACCAAGGCAATCTTTGCCTCCAAAATATAAATAGTTGCTTCATTTCTCTTGTGCCAAAGCAAGATAATGCAAAGACTGTGCATGATTTCAGACCAATTTCTTTGTTAAACTGTATATTACTGTCTTGCGTGTGATTTGACCTAATCATCTTCCAATCATCGTCACGCTCGTTTAAATATACTTATAAAGCCAAATCTTCATAAAAGTAGTATTTAGAAGAAGCTAGACTTTTAGCAGGTGTACAAGTCAATTTTCAGTTGCAACAATGTAGGAAAACTAGTCCATACAATCTAGATATGGATAAGTGTATCACACCGAGCACGATGATACAAAAGAGTACGGAAAATAGTACGGCCAACTACAAGTACAATTCTTTGGATAGTATGGGACACGCAATACCGGAAACAAGATCTTTGTTGGCCATATACCTCCTTGCCTAGTGTCGAAACACGAGGTAGGCTTCGCTGAGTGCTAAAAGCTGACACTCGGCTGCAACACGTGGCCACTGTTACTCCACTTGACGGCAACCTTAATGGTGTCGCCATTTTTCTAGTCTCCTTGTGTTCACACTTGGCAAAGAGTGGTTTTTTGAGTGTCAAATCCTGACACTAGGCAAATGCATTAGCTTTCATCGCTTACCGTCCCTCCCACTCATGCGACACCGCACGAAACCCACATCAAACCTTAGATAAACAACACGTTGTGGAGCTAAAAATGATTTTTAAAAAAAATCTAGAACAAGTGAAAGATGACGCTTAGTTTAAATCTAGTCCAATTCCAGTGAAATTTGCAGGACACCGAAGAAAATACCATGAACTCTCAGAAAACTAGCGCCAACATAGGCTCATTCTGGCAAACTATGTCATGACCTAACCCATTAATTTTCCCTAAAAGTTCTAGAACTTCGTAGGTGGTAGCACATTTTTTGATGTTTTTTAAGAAAAAATGCCGTATTTTAAGTTTCTTTTTTTTTTTCACAACTAGATCACATAGAATGACGCCTCTCAAAGGTTCTCCTCTTATACTTGGCAAAGCATTTGGGCTGGATTTCAAATTTTTAAAAGGGGCCATACCTGGCGTGTGGGAGATGGGACTGAGATTAATATATGGAGTGATGTATGGATTCCTAGTAACAACCTTGCTACTATATTTCTCTGCAATGCCATGTACATGATCTAGCTGAAGTAACTACACTTTCTCCGATTCGGCCAGATGAAACATGCGTAGAATGTGTGGTCACAAATTGGGAAAAGTGGAATTGAACTTCAATCAAACCAAAACCGTGCCAATCTAAAATGGATCTAGTATGTATAGGACGAAATAAGCAATTTAATGGCTGTATGGACGGAGGTGAGGCAAAAATTATCCATCTGTATCCTCCCTAAAAACCCTAACAGCGCATTGAATCTAGAAGATAGAGAACTTACAGTGGACAAATCAGACGCCATTGCCACGGATGATGGCCCAGGTTGGTCCTCTAAAGCTCCAGGATCCATCGATAGAATCAGCGTGACACGGAAGGTGGTGGCGCCACCGGCGGAAAATCCCCTCGAGATCGGCAAGGGTTGCGCCAACGAAAACTGGCGCTTTCCCCACGGCCGCACTAGAGGCGCCGGCCTCCGATGAGACCGATGTCGGCATAGCCGTTGATAGGTGGGCCCTCTAGCTCACTGGCGACGGAGCTTTGAGAGCCTTGGCCAAATCGAAGTCATTGGCCATCCCCAGCATTTGGATCTGGTTCGCTGTCCAGCGTTCCTACGCGGATTGAGTCCGCAAGCTGAAGGGCTTCTGCGGTGGAGGTGGGGGTAGGGGAACGCTAGCCGGCCACGTCACGTCTCTCGCACTTCCCAATGTGTGTAGAGGAGAGGGCACGTTGCGCTTGCACACGCGACAATGTCGAATCTTGCGTGCCCACGGGCCAACATTTGGGATGCTTGAAAAGTTGTGCGGTGCAAAGAAATTGTGTGAGCATGACAACCAAACAGGCCGAATTATTCTCCAATCGTGCGGGAAACCTCTTCACGAGCAACCAAATACGCATGTAGTGTTTCATCATTGTCCTAAGGAGAACAATCAAGGAGCAGGACTTGAACTCTATTGGAACCCTTTCTCCAAGATCGAAGTGAACTGTGGCATAGATCAATGCCTGTCTACAAACGGTGATGGGATAAAATTAAAGAGGATGCGAAAGAAGCCATCAACCTTTTTGGTGACCTTCATGCGTCTAAATTTCATTGGCATAATTCTTCTAACATCGCTCTCCTTCCGAAGAAGGACATGGCAAAACCTTGCCTCAATCCTTCATGGCTTTGGTGAGGTCACCGACCTATGCACCAACTTCGACAAGAGCTCCGGCCAATCTGGTGCTGGCAGATTAAAATTTACATGGCCCTTGATGGCCTTGCTGTGGAGAGGGCATCCTTCCCTATCAAGTAGGAGTACGTCGGACTTCCACGTTTGGTGTGGTGCCTACAGAATGGAGACTGACAACACCTCGAACATAAAATGGCTGGGAAAATTCTTACTTGGCGAGGTGCACCTCTCTCATCAAATCCTTTCTTGTGTCCCAATCAATGTACCACTTGACGCCTCTAGTGGTACCTCCCGGCACTATGCACAACATGAAGAAAATTGAGCATGCCTTCTTATGGGTGGCCACCAACAAGGTTTCTGTGACCAATGCAAGGTTAATTGGGACACAATTTGTATGCCAAAAAACCTTGGTGGCCTTGCCATCCTCAACACTGCTTTCTCCACGCTGGCTCTTTGGTTGAGGTGGTATTGGCTCGAACGGAAGGACGTAGAGAAGATTTGGGTAGGCTTGGGAAACCCTAGTAACGAGGTGGAAATGGAGCTATTTTATGCCTCGACTACAATCACCTTGGACAATGGTGAAAATGCCCCCTTTTGGGAGTCTCCATGGTTTCACAACGCTAAGCCTAAACACATTGCGCCGCTCATATACAAGATTTCCACGAGAAGAAAATAGAATGTTCAAAAATCTCTCATCAATGATGATTGGATATAAAAGATCAACATCGCCGCCAATATCACCATCGATCACATCCGCCAATACATCTCTCTTTGGGTGCAACTTCGGGACATTTTTTCGATAAGGGGCGCTTTATTACTCAAATAACATTACACCCAGCCTCTACATAACTAGGATGCACACATCCGTAAAGATCGAGTTATTATACACCAAACAAAATTAAACGTCTATGCAACACCGAAGCAAATGACTAAAGCAAAACTATGTGGTAGGCGGGCCAATCCGCAGATCACGTTGCCACCCATGCTGAGAAACAATATCCCTCGCCGTATCCTCCAACCGTGTAGATACCTCTGTAAAGAGGTCTCGATGAACCACACATTGTAGAGGCGACCACAAATGGAGCATAGCTGTACGTGCAATGGTAGATGACCTGCAAAAGAGAAGAGAATTATTAAAAACCTTGTCATTTCTACACAGCCACAATGACCAAATAATAGCAATCGCTCCGATCCTAATCAGTAGTTCCCGGAGTGTGGCATTACCTAGCCATTTATCCTCCCAGAACCTAATCTCCGATCTATCCTTAATGGAGTAAGAAATATATCGGAAGAAAATTTTCTTCGTCGCCATAAGACCTGCCCAAAAATGGGAGTCCCCGGGTTTCCAAAATACCTGAGACAACGCTTTCGAGCCTATGTACTTTATCCTAAGGAGGGTTTGCCAAATTCCTTCCTCGGTAAGTAGCTTGAACAACCAATTACCAAGTAGTGCCCTGTTTTTGATCTCGAGGTCTTGAATACCAAGACCACCTTGATCTTTGGGTCGAGAAACCACACTCCATTTTCCAAGTCGATATTCTGCTTCTCACTATCCGCTTGCCAAAAGAATCTTGACCAGAAGTAATCCAATTGTTTTAAGACTCAGATGTCTATGCACGCTTCTATTCTTGTAGACAATGTTAAGTGCAGAGGTTTGTAGAACAGCATCAAGTTTTCCTTAAGTGGATCACCCAAGGTTTATCAAACTAAGGGAAGTAGAGATCAAAGATATCCCTCTCAAGCAACCCTGCAATTACGATACAAGAAGTCTCTTGTGTCCCCAACACACCCAATACACTTGTCGGCGAAGAGATAGTAAAATACAAGTAACATGGATGATTATGAGTGGTAATTGCAATCTAAAATAAAAATGGCAGCAAGCAAACATGTAACAAAACTGATTGTAAACGGTGTTTCAATGCTTGGAAATAAGGCCTAGGGATCATACTTTCACCAGTGGACACTCTCAACAATGATACCATAATTGAATACATAGATATTATCACTTCACTATGCTACTCTGAACCACTCTCCGGTTTGATAATAAACACAAATTCACTGCGTAGAGCTCCATAAGCATTCCTTAAAGTTCTCATTCCCAATCTATGAACGCTCCACGCTATCACCTTGAGCATACAAAGATGGTACTAACTAGTCACCACAATTCATAAGTATTTATGTAAATTAAGCTTAAGAAACAAACACAGTGTGCACACTGTCATCTTCACACCGTTGGATAAGGTGTCCCCGGAAATCACATAATAAAACCACTTGAGTATCACAATAGTTGAAGAATAACATCTAATTATTCAACTATATTACAAAGCTCATGATCAAATAAAGATCATACATGGAGAGATAGATACCCCACATAGCTACCGGTAAAGCCCTTAGTCTCGGGGGAGAACTACTCACTCCTCATCATGGAGTCAGCAACGATGATGGAGATGGCGGTGGAGTTGATGGAGATGGCTCTGGGGGCAATTCCCTGTCTCGGAGGGTGCCGAAACAGAGACTTATGTTCCCCGAATCTTGTCTTTGGCGGCGGCGGAGCTGCAAAACTTTTCGTGGACGGAGGCTTATTGATTTAGGTTTCACGCGTTGGGAGGCTTCTCATAGGCGGAAGGGAGAGGTCGGTGGAGGCCAGGGGGCCCAGACCACACCTAGGCGCGACCAGGGCCTGGGCCGCGCCTAGGCCTGGTCTGGCCGCCCTGTAGTGCCTCTTCGTCCCCCCTCTGGACTTCGTCTTCGTTACGGAAAAATAAGATCTTCGGCTTTTGTTTCGTCCAATTCCGAGAATATTTCATGTACATTTTTTCTAAAATACAAAACAGTAGAAAACAGGGAACTTGTCAATAGATTAGTGCCGGAAAATGTATAAATGTGCAACAAAGTGTAAGCAAAACATATATAAATTGGTGTAAAATAAGCATGGAGCATCAAAAATTATAGATACGTTTGCAACGTATCAGAATCCCCAAGCTTAACTCCTGCTCGTTGATACGTCTCAAACGTATCTATAATTTTTGATGCTGCATGCTTGTTTTACACGAATTCATATATGTTTTGTTTACATTTCGTTGCACTTTTACATGATTTCCGGCACTAACCTATTAACCAAATGCCACAGTGCCAGTTCCCTATTTTCTGTTGTTCTATATTTCAGAAAAGTTGTACAGGAAATATTCTTGGAATTGAACGAAACAAAAGTCGAAGTCAATATTTTACTGAAACGAAGACGAAGTCCAGAGGGGATCGAAGAGGCGCAGCAGGGCGGTCAGACCACCCCTAGGCGCGGCCTGGACCTAGCTCGCACCTAGGGTAGGTCTGAGCCCACCAGGTGCCTAACCGACCTAAATCCTCCACCTATTTATACATCTTCTCAGAAGATACCCGAGCCTCCATCCACGAAAAGTTTTGTCGTGGCCGCCATCGCAGAACCCATCTTGGGGGTTCTGAAGCTCTTCCCGGCACCCTGCTGGAGGGGGAAATCATCACCGGAGGCATCTACATTGCCATGCCCGCCCCCGAAGTGATGCGTGAGTAGTTCATCCCTGGACTATGGGTCCATAGCAGTAGCTAGATGGTTGTCTTCTCCACTTTGTGCTTCATGTATCGATCTTGTGAACTGCCCTACATGATCAAGATCATCTTTATGTAATCCTATATGTTTGATTTGCTGGGATCCGATGAATATTGTATACTATGTTGAGATTGATTAGATATTCATGTCATATGTTATTTTTGATCTTGCATGCTCTCCATTGCTAGTAGAAACTCTGGCCAAGTGGACACTTGTGACTCCAAGAGGGGGTATTTATGCTCGATAGTAGGTTCATGCCTCTAGTTTTCTGGGAGAGTGACTTTGTAACTTCTAAGATTGTAGATGTGTTATTGCTACTAGGGAGAAAACAATAATATTTTATCCGAGGGTAATTCTATTGTTTACTTTACACACATTGCTTAGTGCGATAGTCTGTTGCTTGCAACTTTATACTGAAAGGGGTGCGGACGCGAACCTGAAGGTGGATTATTAGTCATAGACTCAGTTGGATTGCGGTCTATGTATTATGTTGTAATGCCCATATCAAATCTCATAGTAATCATCTTTTCATGTATTGATCGATATTCTATCAATTGCCCAACTGTAAGTTATTCACCCAACATGCTATTTCTTTATGGAGAGACCCCTCTAGTGACCTGTGGACCCCGGTCCTATTTCGTTTACTGATTAATTCAACTGCAATCCTGTATTGTTTACTTTCTGCAAACATCTCTTTCCACTTGATACGTCTAATCCTTTGTGTTCAGAAAACCGATGAGATTGACAACCTTACTGTAAGTTGGGGCAAAGTACTTTGGTTGTGTTGTGTGCAGGTTTCACGTTGTTGCTAACACCGGTAGTGCGTCCTGCCACTAGTCAGCCAGCAACACCTTCAGAAATCACGCCTTTCTCCTACTGGTCGATTAAACCGTGGTCGTACTGAGGGAAAACTTGTTGTTGTGCTCATCATACCTTCCTCTTGGGGTTTCCCAACAGTGTGAAGTCGGCGTAACGATAAGCACCATCACTTGTCCTCGAGTAGGTAAGTGATAATAAAAATAATTTTTGAGGTGACATACAGCCAACACAATCTTGATCAAGTTATTGTAAAATCATTGTGAGCTGGATCAAAATACTTTAAACATAGGCATGATAGATATAGTTCTAACAATTGTACTTAGCAACTATGTTATAACATGAGAAGTAATTGAAACAAAAGATCATCAATAATTATGCATTGAAAGCAACTGTTCGTTTATGAGCATAGAGAAAACATAGCAAAGTGGTACTCAGCTTGTCTTTTATGAAGTAGAAAAACATAAATGCTATGATACCGTTAAAGTTCAAAGGGTGACTAGATACAAGTAATTTAAGAACAAGCAACAGCATAATCATGAATTAATCAATAATAAATTTTGAGAGTATGCACATTATACTAAGAATGAAAACTATGCTCTCTTAATTGGTGCATAAAGTAAGAAGATAAAGACTCAACATAAAAGAAAAAAAAGGTCCTTCGTAGAAGGAAGCAAGATTAATAAGTTTTATAAACCTTCCAAAAAAAGTATGGTACTCATTAGCTTTGAGCTCTCATTACCTCTATCATAAGCATCTTGAATTGTTAAAGTTAATGTGAGGGAAAATATGAGTTATATGCTTGACAAATCACAAGTTGAAAATCTCGTGCCCCTTGAATACGAGTACCTAAACCTCATGCTACTCAACTTAGGTCCCAAATAAGTTCTTATCATTGTAAGTATACATGTATCATTGAGAACGCCAACGGGGTACTTCCCGCTGATAACGCGTGAAGCACACGTCCGTTGGGAACCCCAAGAGGAAGGTGTGATGCGTACAGCAGCAAGTTTTCCCTCAGTAAGAAACCGAGGTTATCGAACTTGTAGGAGATGAAGGCCACGTGAAGGTTGTTGGCGAAGGAGTGTAGTGCGGCGCAATGATGACCCACAAGTATAGGGGATCGCAACAGTCTTCGAGGGAAGTCAAACCCAATTTATTGATTCGACACATGGGGAGACAAAGAATACTTGAAAGCCTTAACAGCGGAGTTGTCAATTCAGCTGCACCTGGAAACAGACTTGCTCGCAAGAGTTTATCAGTAGTAACAGTTTTATAGCGATAGCAGGTAGTGAAATAATAGCAGCAGAGTAACAAAGACAGCAGTAGTGATTATAGTAAACAGCAGGATTAAAATACTGTAGGAACATGGATGGATGAACGGGCGTTGCATGGATGAGAGAAACTCATGTAACAATCAAAGCAGGGCATTTGCAGATAATAATAAAATGGTATCCAAGTACTAATCAATCAATAGGCATGTGTCCCATATATAGTCGTACGTGCTCGCAATGAGAAACTTGCACAACATCTTTTGTCCTACCAGCCGGTGGCAGCCGGGCCTCTAGGGAATCTACTGGAAATTAAAGCACTCCTTTTAATAGAGCACCGGAGCAAAGCATTAACACACCGTGAATACATGTGATCCTCATATCATCGCCATCCCCTTCGGTTGTCCCAATTTCTGTCACTTTGGGGCCTTAGGTTCCGGACAACAATACGTGTATACAACTTGAAGGTAAGATCATAAAGCAATGAATATCATCATGAATTGATAACATGTTCAGATCTGAAATCATGGCACTCGGGCCCTAGTGACAAGCATTAAGCATAACAAGTTGTATCATAAAAGTACCAATTACGGACAGTAGGCACTATGCCCTAACAATCTTATGCTATTACATGACCAATCTCATCCAATCCGTACCATCCCCTTCAGCCTACAGCGGGGGAATTACTCACACATTGATGGGGGAAACATGGCTGGTCGATGGAGAGGCGTCGGTGGTGATGATGGCGACGATCTCTTCCAATTCCCCATCCCGGCGGAGTGCCAGAACGGAGTTTCTGGTCCCGAGACGGAGTTTCGCGACGGTGGCGGCGTACTGGATGGTTTCTGGCGATTTCTTCTAACCCCCCTGATGTCTACGGGAGCTTCTATTCTTGTAGACAGTGTTGGGCCTCCAAGAGCAGAGGATTGTAGAACAGCAGCAAGTTTCCCTTAAGTGGATCACCCAAGGTTTATCGAACTTAGGGAGGAAGAGGTCAAAGATATCCCTCTCATGCAACCCTGCAACCACAAAGCAAGAAGTCTCTTGTGTCCCCAACACACCTAATAGGTGCACTAGTTCGGCGAAGAGATAGTGAAATACAGGTGGTATGAATAAATGCGAGCAAGTAGCAACGGCACCGGAAAAGTGCTTTGCTGTCCGGGACTGGTGTGTGGTTGGTGGTGGTAATATTGCAGGAAGTATAGATGCGATAAAACAAGTAAACAAACAACGATAGCAGTATTTAGGAACAAGGCCTAGGGATCATACTTTCACTAGTGGACACACTCAATATTGATCACATAACAGAATAAATAGATAGATGCTAGACTCTACACCCTCTTGTTGGATGATGAACACCACTAACTGTGTAGGATTACACGAACCCTCAATGCCGGAGTTAACAAGCTCCACAATATTCAATGTTCATATTTAAATAACCTTAGAGTGCATGACAGATCAACATAACCAAACCAAGTACTAACATAGCATGCACACTCGTCACCTTCACACTACGAAAGGAGGAATAGATCACATCAATACTATCATAGCAATAGTTAACTTCATAATCTACAAGAGATCACAATCATAGCCTACGCCAAGTACTACACGATGCACACACTCGTCACCATTACACCGTGCAGGGAGGAATAAACTACTTTAATAACATCACTAGAGTAGCACACAGATATATTGTGATACAAAACACATTGCAATCATAAAGAGATATAAATAAGCACTTCACTATGCCATTCATAACGGTGAATAAGTATTCCGTGAAATATAGCCTAAGAGACCCACACGGTGCACACACTCGTCACCTTTACACACGTGGGACAAGGAGTCTCCGGAGATCACATAAGTAAAATCCACTTGACTAGCACAATGACATCTAGATTACAAGCATCATCATATGAATCTCAATCATGTAAGGCAGCTCATGAGATTATTGTATTGAAGCACATAGGAGAGAGATTAACCACATAGCTACCGGTACAGCCCCGAGCCTCGATGGAGAACTACTCCCTCCTCATGGGAGACAGCAGCGTTGACGGAGATGGCGGTGGTGTCGATGGAGGAGCCTTCCGGGGGCACTTCCCCGTCCCGGCGGCGTGCCGGAACAGAGACTCCTGTCCCCCAGATCTTGGCTTCGCGATGGCAGCGGCTCTGGAAGGTTTTCTCTGGTTTCCTCGTATGTGTCGATGTTTTTAGGTCAGGGACCTTTATATAGGCGAAGAGGCGGAGTCGGAAGGTCGACAAGGCGACGACACACTAGGGGGGCGCGGCCAAGGCCTGGGCCGCGCCACCCTGTCGTATGGGGCCCACAGGGCCCTCCTCTGGCGGCTCTCGGGTGTTCTGGAAGCTTCGTGAAAAAATAGGATGCTGGGCGTTGATTTCGTCCGATTCCGAGAATATTTCCTTACTAGGATTTCTGAAACCAAAAACAGCAGAAAACAGAAGCGGCCCTTCGGCATCTCGTCAATAGGTTAGTTCCGGAAAACGCATAAATATGACATAAAGTATGCATAAAACATGTAGATATCATCAATAATGTGGCATGGAACGTAAGAAATTATCGATACGTCGGAGACGTATCAGCATCCCCAAGTTAGTTCCTGCTCGTCCCGAGCAGGTAAACGATAACAAAGATAATTTCTGGAGTGACATGCCATCATAACCTTGATCATACTATTGTAAGCATATGTAATGAATGCAGCGATCAAAACAATGGTAATGACATGAGTAAACAACTGAATCATAAAGCAAAGACTTTTCATGAATAGTACTTTCAAGACAAGCATCAATAAGTCTGCATAAGAGTTAACTCATAAAGCAATAATTTCATAGTATAGGTATCGAAGCAACACAAAGGAAGATTAAGTTTCAGCGGTTGCTTTCAACTTGTAACATGTATATCTCGTGGATAGTTGTCAATGCAAAGCAATATAACAAGTGCAATAAGCAAGTATGTAAGAATCAATGCACATTTCACACAAGTGTTTGCTTCTTGAGGTGGAGAGAGATAGGTGAACTGACTCAACATAAAAGTAAAAGAATGGTCCTTCAAAGAGGAAAGCATCGATTGCTGTATTTGTGCTAGAGCTTTTATTTTGAAAACAAGAAACAATTTTGTCAACGGTAGTAATAAAGCATATGTATCATGTAAATTATATCTTACAAGTTGCAAGCCTCATGCATAGTATACTAATAGTGCCCGCACCTTGTCCTAATTAGCTCGGACTACCGGGATCATCGCAATACACATGTTTTAACCAAGTGTCACAAAGGGGTACCTCTATGCCGCCTGTACAAAGGTCTAAGGAGAAAGCTCGCATTTTGGATTTCTCGCTTTTGATTATTCTCAACTTAGACATCCATACCGGGACAACGGATAATGGACTCCTCTTTAATGCATAAGCATGTAGCAACAGTTAATGTTCTCATATGAGATTGAGGATATATGTCCAAAACTGAAACTTCCACCATGATTCATGGCTTTAGTTAGCGGCCCAATGTTCTTCTCTAACAATATGCATGCTCTAACCAATAAAGTGGTAGATCTCCCTTACTTCAGACAAGACGGACATGCATAGCAACTCACATGATATTCAACAAAGAGTAGTTGATGGCGTCCCCAGGAAACATGCTTATCGCACAACAAGCAACTTAATAAGAGATAAAGTGCATAAGTACATATTCAATACCACAATAGTTTTTAGGCTATTTGTCCCATGAGCTATATATTGCAAAGGTAAAGAATGGAAATTTTAAAGGTAGCACTCAAGCAATTTACTTTGGAATGGCGGAGAAATACCATGTAGTAGGTAGGTATGGTGGACACAAATGGCATAGTGGTTGGCTCAAGGATTTTGGATGCATGAGAAGTATTCCCTCTCGATACAAGGTTTAGGCTAGCAAGGTTATTTGAAACAAACACAAGGATGAATCGGTGCAGCAAAACTCACATAAAAGACATATTGTAAACATTATAAGACTCTACACCGTCTTCCTTGTTGTTCAAACTCAATACTAGAAATTATCTAGACTTTAGAGAGACCAAATATGCAAACCAAATTTTAGCAAGCTCTATGTGTTTCTTCATTAATAGGTGCAAAGTATATGATGCAAGAGCTTAAACATGAGCACAACAATTGCCAAGTATCAAATTATTCAAGACATTTTACCAATTACTACATGTAGCATTTTCCGTTTCCAACCATATTACAATGAACGAAGCAGTTTCAACCTTCGCCATGAACATTAAAAGCTAAAAACACATGTGTTCATATGAACCAGCGGAGCGTGTCTCTCTCCCACACAAGCATTTATTCAAACAAAAACAAAAAACAAAAACAAACAGACGCTCCAAGTAAAGTACATAAGATGTGACTGAATAAAAATATAGTTTCAAGAGAAGGAACCCGATAATTTGTCGATGAAGAAGGGGATGCCTTGGGCATCCCCAAGCTTAGATGCTTGAGTCTTCTTTAAATATGCAGGGATGAACCACGGGGCATCCCCAAGCTTAGACTCTTCACTCTTCTTGATCATAGTATATCATCCTCCTCTCTTGACCCTTGAAAACTTCCTCCACACCAAACTCAAAACAAATTCATTAGAGGGTTAGTGCATAATCAAAAATTCACATGTTCATAGGTGACACAATCATTCTTAACACTTCTGGACATTGCTAAAAACTACTGGAAGGTAATGGAACAAAGAAATCCATCCAACACAGCAAAAGAGGCAATGCGAAATAAAAGGCAGAATCTGTCAAAACAGAACAGTCCGTAAAGACAAATTTTATTGAGGCACCAGACTTGCTCAGATGAAAATGCCCAAATTGAATGAAAGTTGCGTACATATCTGAGGATCACTCACGTAAATTGGCATACTTTTTTGAGTTACCTACAGAGAATTAGGCCTAGATTCGTGACAGCAAGAAATCTGTTTCTGCGCAGTAATCCAAATCTAGTATTGACTTTACTATCAAAGACTTTACTTGGCACAACAATGCAATAAAATAAGATAAGGAGAGGTTGCTACAGTAGTAACAACTTCCAAGACACAAATACAAAATAAAAGTACTGTAACAAAATAAACACATGGGTTATCTCCCAAGAAGTTCTTTCTTTATAGCCATTAAGATGGGCTCAGCGGTTTTAATGATGCACTCGCAAGAAATAGTAGTTGAAGCAAAAGAGAGCATCAAGAGGCAAATTCAAAACAAATTTAAGTCTAACATGCTTCCTATGCATAGGAGTTTTGTAAATAAACAAGTTCATGAAGAGTAAAGTAACAAGCATAGGAAGATAGAACAAGTGTAGCTTCAAAAATTTCAGCACATAGAGAGGCATTTAAGTAACATGAAAATTTTTACAACCATATTTTCCTCTCTCATAATAACTTTCAGTAGCAACATGAGCAAACTCAACAATATAACTATCACATAAAGCATTCTTATCATGAGTCTCATGCATAAAATTATTACTCTCCACATAGGCATAATCAATTTTATTAGTTGTAGTGGGAGCAAATTCAACAAAGTAGCTATCATTATTATTCTCATCATCAAATATAGGAGGTATAGTATCATCATAATTAAATTTATCCTCCATAGTAGGCGGCACCAAAAGACCACTATCATTATAATCATCATAAATAGGAGGCAAAGTATCATCAAAGAAAATTTCCTCCTCAATGCTTGGTGGACTAAAAAGATCATGCTCATCAAAACCAGCTTCCCCAAGCTTAGAATTTTCCATATCATTAGCAACAATGGTGTTCAAAGCGTTCATACTAATATGTTCCATAGGTTTTTTAATTTTCGCATCAAACCATCCATGTCTTAAATCAGGAAATAGAATAAGAAGCTCATTGTTGTCCGTTATGCCAAACTAGTGTAAACAAGAAACAAAAAGATGCAATTGCAGGATCTAAAGGAAATAGCTTCGAGCACACACACAACGGCGCCAGAAAAGTACTTTACCTGGGACCGGAGTATGAGAGCCTTTTACCTTTCCTCCCAGGCAACGGCGCCGAAAAATAGCTTGATGTCTACGGGAGCTTCTATTCTTGTAGACGGTGTTGGGCCTCCAAGAGCGAGAGGTTTGTAGAACAGCAGAAAGTTTCCCTTAAGTGGATCACCCAAGGTTTATCGAACTCGGGGAGGAAGAGGTCAAAGATATCCCTCTCATGCAACCCCGCAACCACAAAGCAAGAAGTCTCTTGTGTCCCCAACACACCTAATAGGTGCACTAGTTCGGCGAAGAGATAGTGAAATACAGGTGGTATGAATAAATGCGAGCATTAGCAACGGCACTGAAAAAGTGCTTTGTCTGTCCGGGACTGGTGTGTGGTTGGTGGTGGTAATATTGCAGGAAGTATAGATGCGAGTAAAACGAAGTAAACAAACAGCGATAGCGATATTTAGGAACAAGGCCTAGGGATCATACTTTCACTAGTGGACACTCTCAACATTGATCACATAACGTAATAAATAGATAGATGCTAGACTCTACACCCTCTTGTTGGATGATGAACACCACTAACTGTGTAGGATTACACGAACCCTCAATGCCGGAGTTAACAAGCTCCACAATATTCAATGTTCATATTTAAATAACCTTAGAGTGCATGACAGATCAACATAACCAAACCAAGTACTAACATATCATGCACACTGTCACCTTCACACTACGAAAGGAGGAATAGATCACATCAATACTATCATAGCAATAGTTAACTTCATAATCTACAAGAGATCACAATCATAGCCTACGCCAAGTACTACACGATGCACACACTGTCACCATTACACCGTGCGGGAGGAATAAACTACTTTAATAACATCACTAGAGTAGCACACGGATATATTGTGATACAAAACACATTGCAATCATAAAGAGATATAAATAAGCACTTCACTATGCCATTCATAACAGTGAATAAGTATTCTGTGAAATATAGCCTAAGAGACCCACACGGTGCACACACTCGTCACCTTTACACACGTGGGACAAGGAGTCTCCGGAGATCACATAAGTAAAATCCACTTGACTAGCACAATGACATCTAGATTACAAGCATCATCATATGAATCTCAATCATGTAAGGCAGCTCATGAGATTATTGTATTGAAGCACATAGGAGAGAGATTAACCACATAGCTACCGGTACAGCCCCGAGCCTCGATGGAGAACTACTCCCTCCTCATGGGAGACAGCAGTGTTGATGGAGATGGCGGTGGTGTCGATGGAGGAGCCTTCCGGAACAGAGACTCCTGTCCCCCAGATCTTGGCTTCGCGATGGCGGCGGCTCTGGAAGGTTTTCTCTGGTTTCGTCGTATGTGTCGATGTTTTTAGTTCAGGGACCTTTATATAGGTGAAGAGGCGGAGTCGGAAGGTCGACGAGGCGACGACAGACTAGGGGGGCGCGGCCAAGGCCTGGGCCGCGCCACCCTGTCGTCTGGGGCCCACAGGGCCCTCCTCTGGCGGCTCTCGGGTGTTCTGGAAGCTTCGTGGAAAAATAGGATGCTCGGGCGTTGATTTCGTCCGATTCGAGAATATTTCCTTACTAGGATTTCGGAACCAAAAACAGCAGAAAACGAGCAAGCGGCCCTTCGGCATCTCGTCAATAGGTTAGTTCCGGAAAACGCATAAATATGACATAAAGTATGCATAAAACATGTAGATATCATCAATAATGTGGCATGGAACATAAGAAATTATCGACACGTCGGAGACGTATCACCCCCATGCGTTTTTAGGTCGAAGGCATTAAGTAGTCCGAAGGAGGGCGTCGGGGGCCAGCCGAGGCGGCCACACAACAGGGCTGCGCGCCCCCCTCCTGGGCCGCGCCGGCCTAGTGTGTGGGGCCCTCGGGCCCCCACCTGCTTGCCCTTTCCGGCTCCGTCAATATTCTCGGGAAAATAGGACCTTTCGCATAAATTCCGAGGATTTTCCCGAAAGTTGGATTTACGCACAAAAACGAGACACCAGAGCAATTCCGCTGAAAACGAGCGTTAGTCCGTGTTAGTTGTATCCAAAATACACAAATTAGAGGCAAAACAATAGCAAAAGTGTTCGGGAAAGTAGATACGTTTTGGACGTATCACGCAACACCGAGGATTCCGGCGCCAACGTGGAACTCGCACAACACAATCAAAATACTTTGCCCCAACTTAACAGTGAGGTTGTCAATCTCACCGGCTTGCTGTAAACAAAGGATTAAACGTATGGTGTGGGGAATGATGTTTTTTTGCGAAGAACAACAGAGAACAGAGATTGTAGTAGATTGTATTTCAGATGTAAAAGAAAGGACCGGGGTCCACAGTTCACTAGTGGTGTCTCTCCAATAAGATTAATAGCATGTTGGGTGAAAAAATTACAGTTGGGCAATTGACAAATAAAGAGGGCATAACAATGCACATACATATCATGATGACTACTATGAGTTTTACTTAGGGCATTACGACAAATAACATAGACCGCTATCCAGCATGCATCTATGCCTAAAAGTCCACCTTCGGGTTAGCATCCGCACCCCATCCAGTATTAAGTTGCAAACAACAGACAATTGCATTAAGGGATTTCTATTTTCGTGCCCTCGGGTCCTTAGTTGTGCTCAGTTTCCCCCAGCTCCTTAGTTTTTCCTCAGTTTTACCCAAGCGTTTGTCTGAAACCATCACACGTGATGTAACGGCCGGTTGCCCGACGGTTGACCGTTATCTTCTGACTAGTGGGCCACGTAGAGCCTGCAAAGACACGTCAGACCATCCATCTTTGTTTGACCGTAAGCATCGCCGTATCCCCGACCAAAACGCGAACGAGTGGGGCTTCGGTATATCAAATGACAAGTGGGGCCATGACGCTGATACAAGGGGCAATACACGGGTAGGATTAGATTTTTAAACGGAGCTCTACGGCGATGGCACGGAGGAGGTGGCATGCGGGGTGCCGAGATGAGATCGACGTCCACAAAGAACCGCATGAGGCGAGACCGGACGCATTAGATAGATATGAACTAGACGCGTTTAACCATGCAAAGAAGAGAAGAAATGGTCGACGACATCGACGACCACCTCAAAACTTTGACCGACCGTGTCGGACACGAACGCGAGCAATGTAGAGAAAACTAGTGTCTCTCCTTTCCGGCGTGTATAGGTGGGTGCTAGGAGAGTGTGGTGGCGAAGGGAAAGACCTCGCGGCGGTCCGTGGTGTCCGAGCATAGCGGGTCGGCGTGGCCGTGCCCACGGCGGCGTGCATGCATGATCGGCATTGGCATCGGCATGTACGTTCGGCATTGGCCTCGGCGGTATCTCCGGTGTGTCGGTGATCGAATGAGGGGACGGGATTGAGGGTGCATCCCGACGTTGACCTAGCAGATGGCGACGAGCATAGCCGTTCGACCATGCCGATATCGGCATCGGCATCGTTTGGAGGCTGTGGTGCTCGAATCAAGTTGGGATTTGTTTCTTGTAGGCCAAAATGAATTTGAAACAAGTTTCATGTTGAAGGTTAGGTAACGAAAGTTTGTAACTATCCCAAAATTATACTAGCGCCATGGTGAGGTTCTTTTTGATAGAGCTATACGGTTGGGCAAACTTTTTTGACACTTTTTAGATAGGGTTCCTTGTTGTTACACGTATGGCATCATGTATGGAAAATTTGGGGTCATTTGGAGATGTTCGAAAAAATCACTTTGCTTAAGCGCATGCCGTTTCGTCTCGCTCGAAACCAGCTTTTCTAACAAGGTGATTTTTTCTACCTTCTCTAAATAACCTCAAATTTCATACAGCTGATCTTCTATACATAGATAGATAGATTGTTTCGTTTTTACATTTTTCGAACTTTTTATTTCCCTTTACAATACCCAATTGATTTTCAGGTCAAAACCTCGAAAAACAAGCATCATGTATGGCATCATTTTCACCCTAAATTTTCTGAAACTTTCCCTTTTAGATATTCCTTGTTGTTATAGGTATGCCATCATGTATGCCAAACTTGGTTAGGTCTCACTTGAAACCAGCTTTTGTAACAAATTAGGTTTTTTCGCGTGAAAAGTAATGGCTACAACAAATTGTTGATGGTTTATCATTTTTTTGCGTGAAAAGTAATGGCAACAACAAATCGGTGATGGTTTATCATTTTTTGCGTGAAAAGTAATGGCTACAACAAATTGTTGATGGTTTATCATTTTTTGCGTGAAAAGTAATGGCTACAACAAATTGTTGATGGTTTATCATTTTTTGCGTGAAAAGTAATGGCAACAACAAATCGGTGATGGTTTATCATATTTTTTGCGTGAAAAGTAATGGCAACCACAAATTGTTGATGGTTTATCATTTTTTGCGTGAAAAGTAATGGCTACAACAAATTGTTGATGGTTTATCATTTTTTGCGTGAAAAGTAATGGCAACAACAAATCGGTGATGGTTTATCATTTTTTTGCGTGAAAAGTAATGGCTACAACAAATTGTTGATGGTTTATCATTTTTTGCGTGAAAAGTAATGGCAACAACAAATCGGTGATGGTTTATCATTTTTTTGCGTGAAAAGTAATGGTAACAACAAATCGGTGATGGTTTATCATTTTTTGCGTGAAAAATAACGCCTAAAACAGTTTATAATTTTTAGCGCGTGAAAAATAATACGTAAAACCGCCCTTCGAGCATACTTAGAGGGTGGAAGCTAATTAACCGCCAACAGAGAGAGAGAGGGGTTATCCTGCCCGTTCCCTATATCATACGATCAACGGTCGGTGGGCACGATCCGCGTGACATGGGCTAGACCAATCAGAGCGATGATGCACGTCTGCGAGAATTTGTGAAGAGAGAGGGCAAAACCGAGTACTATCAAGAAACCAAGGGCACCTGAGTAGTAAATAGACTAAGGGATTCAAATATGAGATTTAAAAAATGGAAAATGCGTGTTTTGTACAATGAAACCCATCTTGGCCTACCTCAAACTATTTGCAATACCAATATACATCGGTGTGAGAATTGTGGCCTCATTTAGACAAAGTATGATTTGGGGGAAGCTGTTTTGGGAAGGGCTTATTGTG
This sequence comes from Lolium rigidum, assembly GCF_022539505.1. Taxonomy (NCBI): domain Eukaryota; kingdom Viridiplantae; phylum Streptophyta; class Magnoliopsida; order Poales; family Poaceae; genus Lolium; species Lolium rigidum. The sequence continues at coordinate 7,185,296 of NC_061511.1, read as the reverse complement.
GAAAACCATGCACCTTCATAGCTACTAGGTGATTTGAGAAGTGGCAATTTGTGGTAAAACTTGATTTATCTATGATTTATCTATGATTTGAGAAGTGTCAATTTGTGGTAAAGACTCCATGAGTAAGTGCCACTCTTTTTAGGATTTTTTTGCACATTAAATGACTCATTTAACTAGTTAATCCCATTTGTTGACTCTCTCGTTGACCAGCCACTTGAGGGTAAAACTGAGTATATTGCACTAGCCAGTATTAGCACTCGAGGGGAAAATTGAGCACACAAAAAATGCTAGTATAAGACTCGAGGGTATACCTGAGTATATCTAAATTTCCAGGGTTAGACTCGAGGACACGTGCAATTGTTGACGCGTAGACGCGGGTCGCGGTGGAGAAGTCGAGACGTGCAATCGTGGACGCGTGTCGCGTTGCATAAGTCCAAGACGTGCAGACGTGCACCTGTGCACGCGTAGGACGCGGGTCGCATTAACCACCCCTCGCCTTTATAGACGCCTCCTCGCACCGTCTCTGTCACTCTCACTCGCTCACGCATCGCCAACTCTCTCCCACGTCCCATCATCTTCTCCAAAGCAAAAACCCTCTCCCTCTCCCTCTTCCTCTTCCTCCGCCGGAGAGATGGACAAGGAGAATGCCAATCCCATCGTCGAGGTTGGCTCGAAGCGCGTCGCCTCCATCTTCGGCCCCGTCCCCTCGACGGACGACGCCGCCGCCGCCGCCGCCGGTGCATCGGAGGCTGCTGCCGCCGGTGGCGGTCAGATCCCGGCGGGATGGGACCCCTACGACCCCGTGCCGTACGTCCCGCCCCCGAACCCCTACGACACCTCCCTGGAGGACCCATGGAACGAGGTAACTACGGTTTGCTTCCTTTTTTGTTCCCCATTCCTTTTTGAACCCTATTTTTGCTGGTGTAGATGGATCTGTAGATGGATGAGTATTGGGCTAATATTTGCGCCGATTTTATTCCATTTTGTTTTGATCACTTCTTGATTTCGTTTAAGATTTGGGGTTCGGCTGTTCGGTTAATTTATGCAAGTAATATTGGATCTCAATCAGTTAATTTATGCAAGTAATCATGGGATCTCAATCAGTTATTTTATGCACTAATCAAAAGATATCAACCGTTTAATTTTTCAAATAATCTCGAATGTGTTCAAGTTCGGATCTAGTTCAGATCTAGAATCTGTTTCTTTGCCTATGATGAATGGTTGGGCACAAATTTTTACAGGGAGGGTTCAGCGAACCATTGCTGTGTACAAATCTGTTGTGCATGAGCTTTAGTTCGCTTACACCTTCCCCGTAGATATATAATCATGTCCACTCTAACCGAGGCTGACTCTGTTTTTCTTAACTTTGTTATCATGTACGTTAGTCATCGTTGCAACTCATTCACTAGTTTTCTGTTTGATATGGATCAGATGTTCGGCAGCGACGTCGGCAGCGACGAAGAGCGAGGAGGACGTCAAGACTCGCCGAGTGCTGCGGAGGCTGCAGGTCGGCCGATACATCTCCTACTTCGCCAAGGAGGTGTACAGGTGCCCTTCTGCACCGAGAGACTCGGCGCCACGGACTTCAACTGCCTCGTCACGCATGCTGAGAACATCGGCAACACCTTCCCCAAGGTCGGCACGACGGTGAACGTCCACTCCTTCCGCGCCAAGCACGGGCGCTCGGCATGCACCTCCGCGGCTTGCGGCGGGTGGAGATCTCCGCCGGGCGCATGCCTCCGCTCAAGCCCAAGGCTCCCAAGGGGAGCAAGAGCAACAAGTGGAGGGAGAGCCGGATGGGGTAGGCGGAGTCCCGGACGTGTGCTTCGCCGCTGCTGTCGCTGCCTCCTAGTTTGTTGTTGGGATCCCTTTGTTGTTAGCTAGGGATCCCTTGTTGTTATGTTAGTATGATGGTGCTCGTGAAGAACTTCGTTACTATGTTGGCTGCTGTGTATGCAGCCTATTATCTATCCATATTATCTAGGGATTATCTATCCCTATTCTACTATATTTTGTTGGCCGTACTTAGTTTTCTTGATTTACTATGACTGTGAATTTATCGTACATTATCCTGGAGATTTGCTTCTAGATTTAACTACATACATATGAACCAGAGGGAGTACTAGATTTGCTGCCATATTGGGCAAACAACGAGGGCCAAAAGGCACAAATAATTGAAGAAAGTCGAAATGCAAGCTTCTCTAGATTTTATACTAATTTGGTGAAAAGGACGAGAGAGAAAGAGGGGAAAAAGGTGCACTTAATAGGGATGCCAATTTGGGGCCGAGAGAGACAGAACCCGGCTCTCGCTCACGTGCAACCAAACGCTTCTCGTCCTGTCCCACGCGGTCCCTTTCTACCAGCCCCACGCGACGCGGGCCCACACGACTCGGCCCCACAAGACGCGGCCCCACACGTGACGAACGTCAACTAAACGGGAATCCTGCTGTCTGAGCTGCTTCTGCGGGTTTCAAACAAGGGCTTGGGGAAAACTGAGGAAAAACTAAGGAGCTGGGGAAAACTGAGTACAACTAAGGACCTGAGGGCACGAAAATAGAAATCCCTTGCATTAATTACCGTGCGTAATGTAATCAACACAAATATCCTTAGACAAAGCATTGATGTTTTATCCCTAGTGGAAACAACACATCCACAGCCTTAGAACTTTCTGTCACTGTCCCAGATTCAATGGAGGCATGAACCCACTATCGAGCATAAATACTCCCTCTTGGAGTCAGAAGTATCAACTTGGCCGAGCCTCTACTAGCAACGGAGAGCATGCAACATCATAAACAACACATATATGATAGATCAATAATCAACTTGACATAGTATTCCATATTCATCGGATCCCAACAAACACAACATGTAGCATTACAAATAGATGATCTTGATCATGATAGGCAGCTCACAAGATCTAAACATGACAGCACAAGAGGAGATGACAACCATCTAGCTACTGCTATGGACCCATAGTCCAAGGATGAACTACTCACGCATCAATCCGGAGGCGGGCATGATGATGTAGAGCTGTTATCACCAGATTTTAGACAAATCCAGAGGTGGGCCGGGCTTGGAATATTACATGTGAAGATTTCTGAAGCGGCCTTGCACGGAGAATTTGGGCTAGTTAGCCCGTGTATCTTAGTATAATAGATTGTGTATCGATTTAGAAGTTAGAGTTTATCTCGTGCACGGTTTAGTGCACGCCCACATTAGAAAGTCCGCTCGGACTATAAATATGTACCTAGGGTTTATGGAATAAACAACAACTCACGTTCAACCCCAAAACAAACCAATCTCGGCGCATCGCCAACTCCTTCGTCTCGAGGGTTTCTATCGGGTAAGCGACATGCTGCCTAGATCGCATCTTGCGATCTAGGCAGCACAAGCCCCACGTTGTTCATGCGTTGCTCGTACCGAAGCGCTTTTGATGGCGAGCAACGTAGTTATCATTAGATGTGTTAGGGTTAGCATTGTTCTTCGTTTAAGCATGCTTACGTAGTGCAACCCTTGCATATCTAGCCGCCCTCACGCCTATCTCAGGTGTGGGGGCGGCACCCGCTTGATCTTTATTTAGTAGATCTGATCCGTTACGATTGCTCCTTGTTCTACAAGGATTAGTTTAATATCCGCAATAGTTAGGCCTTACAAAGGGGGGAGGATCCGAGTGGCACGTAGGGTGGCGTTCGCAAGTCCTAAACGGGATGTTCCGAGGATCAACTTCATGTTGGTTTTTAGGCCTTGTTTAGGATCGGCTTACGAGCACCGTGCGTGGCCGCGAGGCCCAACCTCGGAGTAGGATGATCCGATTATGCGGTGAAAACCCTAAATCGTCGTAGATCTCATTAGCTTCATCTTGATCAAGCGGGACCACCAAGTATTCGTGCACCCCGTACGGATCATGGGTGGATCGGCTCTTTGAGCCGATTCACGGGATAACCCGAGAGCCGATCGAGGCTCGTATTTAATGTTTACATGTATGCCCCTGCAGGAAACTAAGCGAGGCATCCCCATCACCTTCCCGACCGGTATAGGTCGGGTGGCACGCCCTTGCACTTCGCATCGCCGCGTGTGACCAGAAGAGCATTGCGGGCCGTCGCTCGGAGGGGTCTCGGCCAGCCGCAGCTCTAGGCTCTTCCCGGCTCTACGGTGTTGACAAGACCGCTGCCCGCCGGTGGGTTTTGGCGATCAACACATTCTCGGCACGCCCGGTGGGACAATCGTCTACATCAACCACATCGCCATCTACATCCGAGATGGCGGACGCGCACGCCGGTCACCTACGAGGATCTGCCCGACGACCTCAAGAAGCAATACAACGAGATCAAGGCCACCCTCGAAGCCGACCTCATCGGCTCTTTTCGGAGAACCCGTTCCCATGGCATCGGATGGAAGGGATTCTCACCGCAAGGTGCGCTCGATGGGATAGACCTCTCTACCCCGTCGGAGGAACGCACCGGGGTCTGCGGCGGGAGATCAACTACCCGGTGGCTCACTCGCTACACCGCCACTGCGAGAACTTGGTCAACGTGTTGGAGCGTGTCGCTCGCGCGTGATCCGGAGATCATGAGCCACCGTACTCGCCGTCGGGACCAGCTCTCGGGACTCATCAAGGAGAGTTGCCACTCCGGTCCCGTCCACCGCTGCCATATGCGTTGGCAGCACCTGCTGAAGTGCCGACTACACCGGCATTCCTCGTCTACAGGATTGGTGGCGACCCTAGTGACTACCAGTTCTTAATGGAGGCGCCTAAGGAGATCCCTCATGGATACGCGTGCATGTATGTGCCGGATTGTGGTGACTGGGCACTCACAAACCAGGCCATAACATCGGGGACTCCGGCGAAGACAGGAGGAACGTCGGCGACAGAGCAGACGTGGCTAACTAAATACGCCACACCGACGAAACTCCCGAGCCCAGCTCCTGCAAATGGCTCAGAGCTGGAAAAGCACACATGGCTGGCCAAGTACGCCACCCCGGCGAATCTTCAGAGTGCAACTCCTACGGCCAGCACAGCGGATCAGATCAATACCATGCCGAGAGACCAGTTCGGCATGATGCCGAAAAGAAGGGCGATCGGCTATTCCAAGCCGTACCCCGACGATTACGAGATGATCCCGCTCGCCACCTAAATATCGGCTCCCCGACTTCTCCAAATTCGGTGGATCGGATGGCTCCAGCTCCATCGAGCACGTCGGCCGATATTTGGCTCAACTAGGACCGGCTTCGGTGTCGGATCAGCTACGCGTGAGGCTCTTTTCACGAGTCCCTCACGGGATCGGCTTTTGGATGGTACACCTCCTTGCCGACGAAACTCCATCCGAGTCTTGGAAGCAATTGGAAGAACAGTTCCATATGCAATACCATTCGAAGCTTCCGAGTCCGGCATTGCCGATCTAGCACAACTACGTCGAAGCGTGGGGAAACGGTGACAGAGTACATCCAGCGCTCAGGAATCTTAGGAACCGATGTTATTCGGTTCGTATAACTGAAAAGGAAGCGATCGAGTTGGCGGTAGCAGGCCTTGCAACACAGCTCAAGGACATGGCCTCCCAAGCAGATTATCCTCGCCGGCGCACATGGTTCAGAAACTATCGAGCATATGAACAGCGCCACCCCGACCTGTACCAAGACAAGTTCAAGCGTGCAGTAGTTATGGTCGATACAGAGGAAGATGAAGTGCCAGCGGGAGACCAAGAAATAGCAGTGGCTGAGTGGGCTCGGGGAGGAACCCCCGTGGCCTGCAAATGGGTAAAGCCACCAGGGCCGCCCAGGGGACTTGATTTTGACGTGACCAAGACTGAACAAATCTTCGACCTCCTGCTCAAGGAGAAACAGTTGACGATTCCTGAAGGTCTCAAGTTCCCCACGGCGAAAGAGCTAAACGGAAAGCCGTACCGCAAATTCCACAACTCGCTTTCCCATGCCACCAACGACTGCCGGGTGTGGCGTCGGCACATCCAAGCGGCGATAGAGAAGGGCGGCTAATTTTCAACCGAGTACGCCATGAAGGTCGACACCCAACCCTTCCCCGCCGTTAACATGGTAGAAATTACCTACCCCGAAGATTGCCAGCCGGGTCCCTCGTTCGAGCATCAACATGGTAGGACCCGGAAACCACTCGGCAAAGATGGAGATGAGGGCAGCTGCTCTCATAGCAAGGATACGAGAGGAGGCCGCTCCACGCGATCGGCTCCATCATGATGGCAAGCGCTATGTCACAGAGGGAGAGGTGAAGAATATAAGATATCAGCGACCCCTCTCTGATCACCTCCTCAACAAATATGTGAGTCAGTATGACCAACGCCGACGGTCCAATTACGATGATAGAGGAGATCGTCTGGCTAGAGAAGCCAGAAGATATCGTCGGCAGGATCGCGATGAGGAGGAGCACGAGCGCTGTGCCACGGAAGCATCAAGGGAGCAAGATGACAACGCCAGACACTGGGACTGCCCTTTCTTCAGACACTGCTGGGATTCAGGAATGAGCCGATTGCCCACAATCGGCAATTGCCCAGAACGCAACAATAAAAAGAAGGAGGCAGCCAACGTGTCTGTGTTCGAGCGCCTAGGGCCTCTCCCGCCACAAAGCAAACGCGCTGAGTCACCTCGTTGGGCAGATCTTGAGGATTCGGAAGACGAGGGAGAAGTGGAAGAAGACAGGTACCACCGGCCAAGGTGGTGCCCCGACGGACTCAGCCGTTCCCAAAAGCGCAGGGTTCAGCGATTGCGCGGCCCGGAGGAAGCCGAAAGGTTGTACCGCATACGCTAAGGAAGGCACGGCTTGATCTGGCTGCAAAGGTTCAGCGAACCCTGGATGAAGAGGGTCGTCCACGGAAAATGGAGTGGCGCCCCAAACAGAGGAAAGCCGATGATGAGACATCGGCTGGCACAAACATGGTACTCGTCTTGCCGACAGAGCTTAGTGCTCCACGACCTTACGGTGCACTCAAGGTGGACGACAGCAAGCGCATCAAGTCAGAGGTTGGGTTGGTTTTATCCAGCCTGACCAGGTAGCAAGATCAAACCAATGAGCAAAACAGGCGAGGCTGATCCTTGTGATCGGCCCCAAAAAATTTATGAAGGGAACTTACAAAACCTTCAACGAGCAAGCAACGTGGAGGCCGATTCCAGCAATCGGCCAAAATTATCCTCACCCGCCATTCTGCCTGGGTTCAACATGTTATCCAACAGAGCCGATACCATCAATTCTCTTGACAGAATCGGCTCGGGGGGCACCCAGGTAGATAAGAAGCATCTCATCTTCTGGTGATGGGTATTGGAATATGGGGGCCGATGCACAGGTCGGCCGTAATAAAAGTGAAAATTCGAAATTTTTCGAGCACAGCCGATGCGACGAGGCATCGACTTAAGGACATGAAAGCCGATGCATGGCCATCGACTCAAGAGGAGTAACTGTTACGATCAGAGGGTCAATGGAGCACAAAAGGGAGATTTTTTATGAAGGAACTCCTCGCAGTTTGGAAGCTCAGATCCTCTCTTCAAGAACAATGTCAGGGGCAGTATGGGCGTGCGGATCAGGTCGAGGATGGATTGCATCAGGTCCACCAAAAGAAAGGAGCCTATCTGGCCGGCGGAACCGAAGAAACTCGGGGGCAGCTCGCCTTGAAGGCTCTACGCTTTGGGAAGCCGATTTACGTTCAAATCGGCTAGCTCGGCATAAGAAGCTCCCTCAGACATGATCGAGCCCAGGTCCATATAGCTCTGTTTTGCCTCGGCTAAGACTCGGGGGGCAACAAGCCTGGAAGATGCCCTGTTTTTAAAGAGCCAAGTAGAGTCACTTCGATTGCGGCTGCATCATGACCGTCTCAGGGAGGAACTGGGAAGGAAAAGCCGTCGTCTAGTACAGGGCTTGGACTGTGCTGTTGCTGCAAGAAAGGAAAGGGACTGGATTCTCAAAATAGCCGATGAGTTGTGGTCGGCTAAGGAATTGCGAAGAATTTTGGTCAGATCGCAGCCTAAATTGAGAAGCTCTTAGCCTACGAGCTAACTAGAATCCGGTTTCCTCGGCGTTCAAGAGGAAAGAAGTCCGACTCGTTACTATCGGTCTTAGCATGACAAACGGAAGAAATGAAATTGGAGCGATTAAAGGATGAATGGAAAGAACAATTTCATTAATTCCAAGGAGCGGCTTTACAAGAAAGAGCCGATGGCTCTCAAAAGAGGGATCCGGTGCCTAGTGCACTCGCTACTACTAGTCCTATACTACTAGTCGTCGCTGTCCTCGTCATCGCCGCCGTCGACGTCGTCGGCGCTGCTCCCGAGGAGCTCCTCGTCGCTGCTGCCCCAGCCCTTGGCCGGAGCCTTTTCCTCCTCGTCATCATCATCATCCTCGCCGTCCGCCCAGGAGCGGAAGCGCTTGGTCGGCGGATACCCGATGGAGGAGGAGGAGTCATCCTCCTCCTCTTCCTCTTCGTCATCATCTTCGTCCTCGCTGTCCGCCCACATGCGGGGGCGCTTCTTCGGCGGGAGTTTGGCGGAGGGGGAGGCCTTGGCCTTCGCCGCTTCTCCTTCTTTCTCCTCCTTGTCGGAGGAGAAGGGATTCACTGCGGGGTGGAGGCTGTCCTCGTTCTTCTTCTTCGGCGGAGATTGGGGGAAGAGTTTTGAGAAGGAAGAGGAAGAGGAAGACATCGCTACAGGAGGAGAGGGTTTTTTGGTGCCGATAGCTGGGATGGAATAGAGGATAAAGAGAGCTAACCGATCGGCACAGCTTAAATAATGAGAAATCTGGCGAAGGTTTAATGCCATTACGGCTTCCAAGGGATCGATGCCAAAGCCGTCGGAATTTCTAGAGAACCGAGAAGACAGGGCATAATGATGACGGATGCTGTAACGGCTCCGCTCTGCCACGACATGACCCTTCGAAGGGAAAGCATAATGATTTTGGAAATGTTATTTCCAAAACCAGGGGGGCATGTGTTATCACCAGATTTTAGACAAATCCAGAGGTGGGCCGGGCTTGGAAGATTACATGTGAAGATTTCTGAAGCGGCCTTGCACGGAGAATTTGGGCTAGTTAGCCCGTGTATCTTAGTATAATAGATTGTGTATCGATTTAGAAGTTAGAGTTTATCTCGTGCACGGTTTAGTGCACGCCCACATTAGAAAGTCCGCTGGACTATAAATATGTACCTAGGGTTTATGGAATAAACAACAACTCACGTTCAACCCCAAAACAAACCAATCTCGGTGCATCGCCAACTCCTTCGTCTCGAGGGTTTCTATCAGGTAAGCGACATGCTGCCTAGATCGCATCTTGCGATCTAGGCAGCACAAGCCCCACGTTGTTCATGCGTTGCTCGTACTGAAGCGCTTTTGATGGCGAGCAACGTAGTTATCATTAGATGTGTTAGGGTTAGCATTGTTCTTCGTTTAAGCATGCTTACGTAGTGCAACCCTTGCATATCTAGCCGCCCTCACGCCTATCTCGGGTGTGGGGGCGGCACCCGCTTGATCTTTATTTAGTAGATCTGATCCGTTACGATTGCTCCTTGTTCTACAAGGATTAGTTTAATATCCGCAATAGTTAGGCCTTACAAAGGGGGGAGGATCCGGTGGCACGTAGGGTGGCGTTCGCAAGTCCTAAACGGGATGTTCCGAGGATCAACTTCATGTTGGTTTTTAGGCCTTGTTTAGGATCGGCTTACGAGCACCGTGCGTGGCCGCGAGGCCCAACCCGGAGTAGGATGATCCGATTATGCGGTGAAAACCCTAAATCGTCGTAGATCTCATTAGCTTCATCTTGATCAAGCGGGACCACCAAGTATTCGTGCACCCCGTACGGATCATGGGTGGATCGGCTCTTTGAGCCGATTCACGAGATAACCCGAGAGCCGATCGAGGCTCGTATTTAATGTTTACATGTATGCCCCGCAGAAACTAAGCGAGGCATCCCCATCACCTTCCCGACCGTGTATAGGTCGGGTGGCACGCCCTTGCACTTCGCATCGCCGCGTGTGACCAGAAGAGCATTGCGGGCCGTCGCTCGGAGGGGTCTCAGCCAGCCGCAGCTCTAGGCTCTTCCCGGCTCTACGGTGTTGACAAGGCCGCTGCCCGCCGGTGGGTTTTGGCAGTCAACAAGAGCCCTCCGGTGATGATTCCCCTCTTCGGCAGGGTGCCGGAGACGATCTCCTGAATCCCCCGAGATGGGATTGGCGGCGGCGGCGTCTCTGGAACTTTTCTCGTATCGTGGCTCTCGGTAATAGGGTTTTCGTGACGGAGAGAGTAAATAGGCTTAGGGGCAGAGTCGGGGGGCGCCCGAGGGGCCCACCCCATAGGCCGGCGCGGCTAGGGGCCCCACCGCGCCGCCATGTGGGGTGGCCGCCTCGTGGCTGATAACGCGTGAAGCACACGTCCGTTGGGAACCCCAAGAGGAAGGTGTGATGCGTACATCAGCAAGTTTTCCCTCAGTAAGAAACCAAGGTTATCGAACCAGTAGGAGATGAAGGCCACGTGAAGGTTGTTGGTGAAGGAGTGTAGTGCGGCGCAACACCGGGGATTCCGGCGCCAACGTGGAACCCGCACAACACAATCAAAATACTTTGCCCCAACTTAACAGGTGAGGTTGTCAATCTCACCGGCTTGCTCGTAAACAAAGGATTAAACGTATGGTGTGGAGAATGATGTTTGCTTGTGAAGAACAACAGAGAACAGAGTTTGCAATAGATTGTATTTCAGATGTAAAAGAATGGACCGGGGTCCACAGTTCACTAGTGGTGTCTCTCCAATAAGAAATAGCATGTTGGGTGAACAAATTACAGTTGGGCAATTGACAAATAGAGAGGGCATAACAATGCACATACATATCATGATGACTAATATGAGATTTACTTAGGGCATTACGACAAAGAACATAGACCGCTATCCAAGCATGCATCTATGCCTAAAAAGTCCACCTTCGGGTTAGCATCCGCACCCTTCCAGTATTAAGTTGCAAACAACGAGACAATTGCATTAAGTATGGTGCGTAATGTAATCAACACAAATATCCTTAGACAAAGCATTGATGTTTTATCCCTAGTGGCAACAAGCACATCCATAACCTTAGAACTTTCCGTCACTCGTCCCGCATTCAATGGAGGCATGAACCCACTATCGAGCATAAATACTCCCTCTTGGAGTTACAAGTATCAACTTGGCCGAGCCTCTACTAGCAACGGAGAGCATGCAAGATCATAAACAACACATATATGATAGATCAATAATCAACTTGACATAGTATTCCATATTCATCGGATCCCAACAAACACAACATGTAGCATTACAAATAGATCGATCTTGATCATGTTAGGCAGCTCACAAGATCTAAACATGATAGCACAAGAGGAGAAGACAACCATCTAGCTACTGCTATGGACCCATAGTCCAAGGATGAACTACTCACGCATCAATCCGGAGGCGTGCATGATGATGTAGAGTCCTCCGGTGATGATTCCCCTCTCCGGCAGGGTGCCGGAGGCGATCTCCTGAATCCCCGAGATGGGATTGGCGGCGACGGCGTCACAGTATGTTTTCTCGTATCGTGGCTCTCGGTACTAGGGTTTTCGCGACGGAGTGAATAAATAGGCGAAGGGGCAGAGTCGGGAGGCGGCCGAGGGGCCCACCCCACAGGCCGGCGCGCCCCCCCTCCAGGCCGTGCCGCCTTGTGGTGTGGGGCCGCCATGGCCCCTCTCTGTATCTCCTTCGGTGTTCTGGAAAGCTCCGTGAAAAATAAGACCGTGGGCTTTTGTTTCGTCCAATTCCGAGAATATTTCCCGTGTAAGATTTTTGAAACCAAAAACAGCAGAAAACAGGAACTGGCGCTTCGGCATCTTGTTAATAGGTTAGTGCCGGAAAATGCATCAAAATGATGTAAAGTGTATATAAAACATGTGAGTATTGTCATAAAACTAGCATGGAACATAAGAAATTATAGAGACGTTTGAGACGTATCAAGCATCCCCAAGCTTAGTTCCTACTCGCCCTCGAGTAGGTAAACGTTAACAAGGATAATTTCTGAAGTGACATGCTGCTATCATAATCTTGATAAATACTATTGTAAAGAATATGAAATGAATGAAGTGATTCAAAGCAATGGTAAAGATAATGACTAAACAACTGATCATATAGCAAAGACTTTTCATGAATAGTACTTTCAAGACAAGCATCAATAAGTCTTGCATAGGAGTTAACTCATAAAGCAATAAATTCTTAGTAGAAAGTTTTGAAGCAACACAAAGGAATATATAAGTTTCAGCAGTTGCTTTCAACTTCAACATGTATATCTCATGGATAATTTTCAACACAAAGTAATATGATGAATGCAAATAAGCAAGTATGTAAGAATCAATGCACTCAGTTGACTCAAGTGTCTGCTTCTAAGATAGAAGGAAGTAGGTAAACTGACTCAACAGAAAGTAAAAGAAAGGCCCCTTCGCAGAGGGAAGCAGAGATTACTCTTGTGCTAGAGCTTTTTATTTTGGAAACATGGAGACAATTTTATCAATGGTAGTAATAATTCATATGTGTTATGCATAAGATATCCTATAAGTTGCAAGCCTCATGCATCGAATACCAATAGTGCTCGCACCTTGTCCTAATTAGTCCGGATTTCCATGGATTATCATTGCATTACATATGTTTCAACCAAGTGTCACAAAGGGGTACCTCTATGTCACCTGTACAAAGGTCCAAGGAGATAGATCGCATTTGATTTCTCGTTTTTGATAGATCTCAACTTGAGGACATCCATAAACATATAAAACAGATAATGGACTCCTCTTTAATGCTTAAGCATTCAACAACAGATAATATTCTCATAAGAGATTTGAGGATTAATGTCCAAACTGAAACTTCCACCATGATACATGGCTTTTGTTGGCGGCCCAATGTTCTATTCTAACAATATGCATACTCAAACCATTTAATCATGATAAATCACCCTTACTTCAGACAAGACGAACATGCATAGCATCTCACATGATATTCAATAAAGGTGTAATAGTTGATGGCGTCCCCAGAAACATGGTTACCGCTCAACAAGCAACTTATAAGAAATAAGATACATAAGCAACATATTAAATACCACAATAGTTTTTAAAGCTATTTTACCATGAGCTATGTATTGCAAAGACAAAGAATGAAATTTTAAAGGTAGCACGCAAGCAATTTACTTGGAATGGCAGAGAAATACCATGTAGTAGGTAGTTATGGTGGACACAAATGGCATAGGTTTTGGCTCAAGGTTTTTGATGCACGAGAAGCATTCCCTCTCAGTACAAGGCTTTGGCTAGCAAGGTTGTTTGAAGCAAACTCAAGGATGAACCGATACAACAAAACTTACATAAGAACATATTGCAAGCATTATAAGACTCTACACTGTCTCCTTGTTGTTCAAACACCTTTACCAGAAAAATATCTAGACTTTTAGAGAGACCAATCATGCAAACCAAATTTCAACAAGCTCTACAAGTAATTCTTCACTAATAGGTTTAAACTACATGATGCAAGAGCGTAAACATGATCTATTTGAGAGCTCAAAACAATTGCCAAGTATCAAATTATTCAAGACAATATACCAATTACCACATTGAGCATTTTCTGTTTCCAACCAAATAGCAATGAACGAAGCGGTTTTCAACCTTCGCCATGAACATTAAAAGTAAAACTAAGAACACCAGTGTTCATATGAAACAGCGGAGCGTGTCTTTCTCCCACACAAAGATTGCTAGGATCCGAGTTTATTCAAACAAAAAAAGCATACAGACGCTCCAAGTAAAGCACATAAGATGTGACGGAATAAAAATATAGTTTCACTAGAGGTGGCCTGATAAGTTGTCGATGAAGAAGGGGATGCCTTGGGCATCCCCAAGCTTAGATGCTTGAGTCTTCTTGAAATATGTAGGGATGAACCACGGGGGCATCCCAAAGCTTAGACTTTTCATTCTTCTTGATCATATTATATCATCCTCCTCTCTTGATCCTTGAAAACTTCCTCCACACTAAACTCAAAACAACTCATTAGAGGGTTAGTGCATAATCAAAAATTCACATGTTCAGAGAAGACAAAATCATTCCTAACACTTCTGGACATTACCCAAAGCTACTGAAAGTTAATGGAACAAAGAAATCCATCCAACACAGTAAAAGAGGCAATGTGAAATAAAAGGCAGAATCTGTCAAAACATAACAGTCCGTAAAGACGAATTTTTTAGAGGCACTTAACGTGCTCAGATGAAGAAGCTAAAATTGAATGAAAGTTGCGTACATATCTGATGATCACTCATGATTTTTTGCAGATTTTTCTGAGTTACCTGCAGAGAGATCTACTTAAATTCGTGACAGCAAGAAATCTGTTTCTGCGCAGAAATCCAAATCTAGTATCAACCTTACTATCAAAAACTTTACTTGGCACAACAATGCAATAAAGTAAAGATAAGGAGAGGTTGCTACAGTAGTAACAACTTCAAAGACACAAATATAAAAAAAAATTGCAGAAATAAAATCATGGGTTGTCTCCCATAAGCGCTTTTCTTTAACGCCTTTCAGCTAGGCGCAGAAAGTGTAACTCAAGTGTTATCAAGAGATGAAGCATCAACATCATAATTTGTTCTAATAATAGAATCAAAAGGTAACTTCATTCTCTTCCTAGGGAAGTGTTCCATACCTTTCTTGAGCGGGAATTGATACTTAATATTTCCTTCCTTCATATCAATAATAGCACAACGAGTTCGAAGAAAGGGTCCTCCCAAAATAATGGGACAAGATGCATTGCATTCAATATCCAAGATAGCAAAATCAACGGGGACAAGGTTATTGTTAACCGTAATGTCAACATTATTAATCCTCCCCAAAGATTTCTTTATAGAATTATCAGCAAGATTAATATCCAAATAACAATTTTTCAATGGTGGCAAGTCAAGCATATCATAGAGTTTCTTAGGCATAACAGAAATACTTCCACCAAGATCACATAAAGCATTTGTAACATCCCTGTTTTGCTAAACCTAATTAGGAGTTGATTTGTGCATTAATGAGCATCATATAAAATGAACTAAGAAAATTTTGCTTTTCAAATA
Organism: Lolium rigidum; assembly: GCF_022539505.1. NCBI lineage: Eukaryota > Viridiplantae > Streptophyta > Magnoliopsida > Poales > Poaceae > Lolium > Lolium rigidum. Next base: position 7,170,216 of record NC_061511.1, on the reverse strand, counting down.
AAGTTGAAACCCTAACTCCCAAGTATTTTTCTCTATTTTGAAATGGTTTCAAACTTACAAAATAGTGTTATGTGTTCTCTCTCAAATATTTAAGAAGGCCACACAATAGTTATCCAAAGTCTGGAGGTATTTTGTTGGGTTTCAAAATGGTTCAAAACATAAAATACAATTGTTTTTGGCTATGTTTCAAGTTTTTGTGAAAATCTCCAAAAGCCAGGGGGCTCTTTGAAAAGTGCCCTTGTCTTCTTCCTTCTAGCAGAGAAGCAGCTGCGTGCCCTCCCCTGCGAGCCCGACGGCCACCTCCTGCTTGCCGCTCGAGGACGAGGAGACGTCCAGGAGACCTTCTCCTCCGCGCGCCCTCACTCTCCCTACTTCTCTTTTCTCTTCCTCTCTCTCTCTCTCTCTGTGACCACGCGCAGGAAACCCTAACCCTAACCGCAGGCAGACGTCGCTCGCCCGGCCGTTCCGTGCCACCCCTAGCTCCGGCGAGCAAGCTGGGAGCTCCACCTCGCCGCCCTGGACCTCCAGGACGAAGGAATCGAGCCCGGTCACCCTAAATCGCCACCGTCATCCGCGTCTTCTCCGCCTCCGGCCGAAGCTCGTCGACGTCGATTAGCTTGCTGTGGACCTTCCCCGCGCTCGCCGTCGCCTCCACTGGAACCAGGGTGAGCTGGCCGACCTCCTGCACCCCGTCGCCCTCTCCCTCTCCCTCTGTGCTGGCCCCGCACCGTGCACCCGTGTCCGGCCGCCGCGCTGTTCGCCGCCGCGTCGTCTCCGGCGACCATTCCGGGGCGGCGCCGCCACTGGAAGGTTCGCCGTGGCCGTGCGCACCCGAGGCGCTAGGCCACGCGGCCCCGCGCGACTCCAAACGCCCAGGCCGTGCCCGACCTGGCCGGCCAAGCCATGGGCTGGCGTCATGCTGACGTCATAATGACGTCAGCCAGCCCCTTTTCTTTTTCCAGAAATTGTTTAATCCTGGTTTATTTCATATCTATTTCGTTTTAAATCAGAAAAATATGTATAATATATCAAAATGTTCAGAAAAACATTCTCTACAAGTTTAGATGTAATTTATGCATCATTGCAACAATTAAAACTGCATAAGTAGTGAAACCCTAATTAACCACTCTCATATGTCGGGGTCCGATGCCGGAACCCCTTTAATCTGATGATGCACCTAGGGTTTACTCAATTCCATTAATATGACATATCATTCATACTTGTATGCGCATTGCATCGATGCCATGTGTTGATTGTTATTTCTCTCTTTATAGTATTTGCTTCTTCGCGCCCGATAGAGCACGAGTCTGAGACGATGAAGATCAACTACCCTGAAGATCAATACTCATCCTCCGACAAACAAGTCATGTACAATATTATCGAAGATGCACTTCGGTTTGTCAGGGACAAAGGCAAGCCCTAGCCTGGTTCATATATGATTTCGAAATGCTTTTATTCTGGTTCCTACATATCGCATATGATTCAACTGTCTTTTTATCGATAGGTAGAGTTATCCTATCTATTGCAAGTTTCACCCTTGTAGCCTCAAATACCTGATCCACTGCTCCTAGCATAACTAGGTTTGGCATGTGTGTATCGCTAGAGCCTTTATATCTTTATGCTTAGCCATGCTTAGTATGTTACGCTTCTACTCCGGTCTTCGGACTGGAGCCATACCATGAAATGAAACTAGCATGACAAGTTGACGTGGTAAGTATAGAGATGTTGATAAACATGATTAAAGGCTCAGACGAGAGGCCACATTGGGATGTGGTGGGTTGTTTCGTTTCTGCCGACCCTAGGAACCGAGTTCTCGCCTCTTGAACCAAGACTGAGCGTACAACCACACGAGGCCCTATTATGGTACCCTCTCGACTCACTAACTTGCCTAGTAGATTCCATGAGTCACATAGTTTGCGCGTTGTTTGGACATATGCATCGAAAATGTTTGTGAAAAGGTGCATAGCATACAGGTAGGTAAGCGTGGCCGTGGTGGTCGGGGTTAGAGTCCCCGGAGAAACCCACCTCGCCTCACATCGTTAAGGACCGACTTCGGGACTTGACCCGTTACGGCGGAACAATCCTTAGCGCGTGACTCATGGTCTCGACGACAGAGCAAGGTAAAGGTCGTGGTCGACCACCCTCCGCCGGCTTTCCAAGGAAGAGAGCTAATAGCTTGGCATTAAGAGTCGGTTGGCACGTGTGGGTAAAGTTGTGCACCCCTGCAGGGTTATGAATCTTTTCGAAAAGCCGTGTCCACGGTTACGGACGACTTGGGAACGGACGTGGAGATTATAGAGAACATGAACCTAATCGTAAAACTTGGCAACCAATGTGTGTTTATGGATACCTTCTCCGGATGTTGAGGGGGTGATCCGAGGATAGTGGTTCAAGATGATGAAGATTGGTGGATACAATATGATGATCAATAGAGTTAGAGATATCGCTATCTTATCCCCTTTTAAAGATTCTGAGTAGTCGAGCTTCTCCTCTCGCTTGCCTTACAAAGGAAAACTGGCTTTACGCAAAAGAAGCTCCACAGATATCCCGCATACCCGCTTTGCTAAAAGGTTGTACTAAGTCTTGCTGAGTCCCTGTACTCAGCTTTGCATGCTTTTGTTTCAGAAGAAGTCGCTCCAATAGATGGTGGTTTCTAGTCGACATCGATGAGTAGCTTGGGGTTCCCAGGTGGCAGCCTGGAATCTATGGGATGGGATGTCGCCGTTATGCTCCTGGCCTCTTAGGCCTTTTGCTATCTTGCTATGTCTAATAGCATAACTTTGCTTCCGTTGATTGATGTATGTCAGGTCAGTGACCTCTGCTTGTAATACTTTGGTTCTTCGCTCAGCTATGAGCTTGTATTACTTTTTGAATCGTAGAGTCACTGTTGTGTTACCGATTCTCTCACTGTAGTCTCTCGAGCTTTAGGTTAGGCTCATGTCAGACGAAGATCTGGTATTTGTCTAACCCTGATCCCGGGGGTCCCACAGGTTTTGGTATCAGAGCAGGACTGCTTGTAGGAAAACCCTTTTTACTGGTCGATGTTGAGTCTAGTGTTTGTGAAAATTATTTACAAGCTAAAAGTATTTGCGAAAATCTGATTAGGATTATTTTTACTCCTTATCTGGTATCGCTCTAATTCTAAGGTGCCTTACCTTGTGCTGATTTGAAAGTTTTTTTCTATCTCTTCCAGTCTTTCAAACTTAGGTGCCTTAAGGGCATGTCGTTTCTAAACCAGTTGACCTAGTGCAGAGTTCTCTAGAGTCGTGTGTGTTCTGTGCATCCTCCTTGTTTCGTTTCAATCGAGAGATCTCTTTCCATCATGATCTTTCTATTTTGTGGGTTCCACAAAATTCTGTTCTAGGCTTCGAGGTTTTCTTTCGCCTTGTAGGCCTCCTTTTTATTTGCTTGGGTAGTTGGGAAGCTATGCAAATCTTCTAGAAGCTACACCGTGATCACTACCTCAGCAGTGTCCTCCGTGTTACTCATCTAGTGGTTACTCCTTTCTCGGTTTTTAACCCTTGGACTTGAACCGAAGGTTGATGTCTACGGGAGCTTCTATTCTTGTAGACAGTGTTGGGCCTCCAAGAGCAGAGGTTTGTAGAACAGCAGCAAGTTTCCCTTAAGTGGATCACCCAAGGTTTATCGATCTCGGGGAGGAAGAGGTCAAAGATATCCCTCTCATGCAACCCTGCAACCACAAAGCAAGAAGTCTCTTGTGTCCCCAACACACCTAATAGGTGCACTAGTTCGGCGAAGAGATAGTGAAATACAGGTGGTATGAATATATATAAGCAGTAGCAACGGTGCCAGAAAAGTGCTTGCTGGCGTGTAGTTGATGGTGGTAATATGGCAGCGATAGTAACACAAGTAAAACAAGAAACAAGCAGCGATAGCGAGTATTTAGGAACAAGGCCTAGGGATCATACTTTCACTAGTGGACACTCTCAACATTGATCGCATAATAAATAACTCTTTCTCATATGTGCTACATACACTCTTTTGTTGGATGATGAACACATTGCGTAGGATTACACGAACCCTCAATGCCGGAGTTAACAAGCTCCACAATTCAATGTTCATATTTAAATAACCTTAGAGCATAATAGATCATTGCAAAATAAACCAAGAACTAACATAGTGCACACACTCGTCCACATTACACTATGAAGGAGGAATAGATCACATCAATACTATCATAATGATAATTAACTCCACAATCTACAAGAGATCATGATCATAGCCTACGACAAGAACCACACGGTGCACACACTAGTCACCTTTACACCATGCAGGAGGAATAGACTACTTTAATAACATCACATGAGTAGCACACAACTAGTAGCGATACAAAGCTCATCATATGGATCTCAATCATGTAAAGCAGCTCATGAGATCATTGTATTGAAGTACATAGGAGAGAGATTAACCACATAGCTACCGGTACAGCCCCGAGCCTCGATGGAGAACTACTCCCTCCTCATGGGAGACGAGCAGCGTTGATGGAGATGGCGGTGGTGTCGATGGAGGAGCCTTCCGGGGCACTTCCCCGTCCCGGCGGCGTGCCGGAACAGAGACTCCTGTCCCCCAGATTTTGGCTTCGCGATGGCGGCGGCTCTGGAAGGTTTCTCGTACCGTGGCTTTTCCGTATCGAGGTTTTAGGTCTGGGACCTTTAAATAGGCGAAGAGCCGGAGTCGGAGGGGCGACGAGGGGCCCACACCATAGGCTGGCGCGGCTAGGGCCCAGGCCGCGCCACCCTATCATCTGGGGCCCACAGGGCCCTCCTCTGGCGGCTCTCGGGTGTTCTGGATGCTTCCGGGCAAAATAGGATGCTGGGTCTTGATTTCGTCCGATTCCGAGAATATTTGCTTACTAGGATTTCTGGAACCAAAAACAGCAGAAAACAGGAACTGGCCCTTCGGCATCTCGTCAATAGGTTAGTTCCGGAAAACGCATAAATATGACATATAATGTGCATAAATCATGTAGATATCATCAATAATGTGGCATGGAACATAAGAAATTATCGATACGTCGAAGACGTATCAGCATCCCCAAGCTTAGTTCCTGCTCGTCCCGAGCAGGTAAACGATAACAAAGATAATTTCTGGAGTGACATGCCATCATAAACTTGATCATATTGTAAACATATGTAATGAATGCAGTGATCAAAACAATGGTAATGACATGAGTAAACAAATGAATCATAAAGCAAAGACTTTTCATGAATAGTACTTCAAGACAAGCATCAATAAGTCTTGCATAAGAGTTAACTCATAAAGCAATAATTTAAAGTAAAAACATTGAAGCAACACAATGGAAGATTAAGTTTCAGCGGTTGCTTTCAACTTGTAACATGTATATCTCATGGATAATTGTCAATGCAAAGCAATATAACAAGTGCAATAAGCAAGTATGTAAGAATCAATGCACAGTTCACACAAGTGTTTGCTTCTTGAGGTGGAGAGAAATAGGTGAACTTACTCAACATAAAAGTAAGAGAAAGGTCCTTCAAAGAGGGAAGCATTGATTGCTATATTTGTGCTAGAGCTTTTATTTTGAAAAGATGAAACAATTTTGTCAACGGTAGTAATAAAGCATATGAGTTATGTAAATTATATCTTACAAATTGCAAGTCTCATGCATAGTATACTAATAGTGCCCGTACCTTGTCCTAATTAGCTTGGACTACCGGATCATTGCAATACACATGTTTTAACCAAGTGTCACAATGGGGTACCTCCATGCCGCCTGTACAAAGGTCTAAGGAGAAAGCTCGCATTTTGGATTTCTCGCTTTTGATTATTCTCAACTTAGACATCCATACCGGGACAACATGGACAACAGATAATGGACTCCTCTTTAATGCATAAGCATGTGGCAACAATTATTATTCTCATATGAGATTGAGGATATATGTCCAAAACTGAAACTTCCACCATGAATCATGGCTTTAGTTAGCGGCCCAATGCTCTTCTCTAACAATATGCATGCTCCAACCATTAAGGTGGTAGATCTCTCTTACTTCAGACAAGACGGACATGCATAGCAACTCACATGATATTCAACAAAGGGTAATTGATGGCTCCCCCAGAAAACATGGTTATCGCACAACAAGCAACTTAATAAGAGATAAAGTACATAAGTACATATTCAATACCACAATAGTTTTTAAGCTATTTGTCCCATGAGCTATATATTGCAAAGGTGAATGATGGAATTTTAAAGGTAGCACTCAAGCAATTTACTTTGGAATGGCGGATAAATACCATGTAGTAGGTAGGTATGGTGGACACAAATGGCATAGTGGTTGGCTCAAGGATTTTGGATGCATGAGAAGTATTCCCTCTCGATACAAGGTTTAGGCTAGCAAGGTTTATTTGAAACAAACACAAGGATGAACCGGTGCAGCAAAACTCACATAAAAGACATATTGTAAACATTATAAGACTCTACACCGTCTTCCTTGTTGTTCAAAACTCAATACTAGAAATTATCTAGACCTTAGAGAGACCAATTATGCAAACCAAATTTTAGCAAGCTCTAGGTGTTTCTTCATTAATAGGTGCAAAGTATATGATGCAAGAGCTTAAACATGAGCACAACAATTGCCAAGTATCAAATTATTCAGGACATTATACCAATTACCACATGTAGCATTTTCCGTTTCCAACCATATAACAATTAACGAAGCAGTTTCAACCTTCGCCATGAAAAATAAAAGCTAAGAACACATGTGTTCATATGAACCAGCGGAGCGTGTCTCTCTCCCACACAAGCATTTATTTATTCAGAGAATGAAAATAACAAAACAAAAATAAAAGCACACAGACGCTCCAAGTAAAGTACATAAGATGTGACCGAATGAAAATATAGTTTCAAGAGAAGGAACCTGATAATTTGTCGATGAACAAGGGGATGCCTTGGGCATCCCCAAGCTTAGATGCTTGAGTCTTCTTGAAATATGCAGGGGTGAACCACCGGGGCATCCCCAAGCTTAGACTTTTCACTCTTCTTGATCACAGTATATCATCCTCCTCTCTTGACCCTTGAAAACTTCCTCCACACCAAACTCGAAACAAACTCATTAGAGGGTTAGTGCATAATCAAAAATTCACATGTTCAGAGGTGACACAATCATTCTTAACACTTCTGGACATTGCATAAAGCTACTGGACATTAATGGATCAAAGAAATTCATCCAACATAGCAAAAGAGGCAATGCGAAATAAAAGGCAGAATCTGTCAAAACGAACAGATCCGTAAAGACGAATTTTAAAAGGGCACCAGACTTGCTCAAATGAAAATGCTTAAATTGAATGAAAGTTGCGTACATATCTGAGGATCACTCACGTAAATTGGCATAATTTTCTAAGTTACCTACAGAGAATTAGGCCCAGATTCGTGACAGCAAAGAAATCTGTTTCTGTGCAGTAATCCAAATCTAGTATGAACCTTACCATCAATGACTTTACTTGGCACAACTAGGCACAAAACTAAGATAAGGAGAGGTTGCTACAGTAGTAACAACTTCCAAGACACAAATATAAAATAAAAGTACTGTAGCAAAATAAACACATGGGTTATCTTCCAAGAAGTTCTTTCTTTATAGCCATTAAGATGGGCTCAACAGTTTTTATGATGTACTCGCAAGAAATAGTAGTTGAAGCAAAAGAGAGCATCAAGAAGCAAATTCAAAACACTTTTAAGTCTAACATGCTTCCTATGCATAGGAGTCTTGTAAATAAACAAGTTCATGAAGAGCAAAGTAACAAGCATAGGAAGATAAAACAAGTGTAGCTTCAAAAATTTCAGCACATAGAGAGGCATTTTAGTAACATGAAAATTTCTACAACCATACTTTCCTCTCTCATAATAACTTTCAGTAGCATCATGAGCAAACTCAACAATATAACTATCACATAAATCATTCTTATCATGAGTCTCATACATAAAATTATTACTCTCCACATAGGCATAATCAATTTTATTAGTCGTAGTGGGAGCAAATTCAACAAAGTAGCTATCATTATTATTCTCATCATCAAATATAGGAGGCATAGTATAATCACAACAAAATTTACTCTCCATAGTAGGTGGCACCAAAAGACCACTATCATTATAATCATCATAAATAGGAGGCAAAGTATCATCAAAGAAAATTTTCTCCTCAATGCTTGGGGGACTAAAAAGATCATGAAAATCAGCTTCCCCAAGCTTAGAACTTTCTATATCATTATCAACAATGGTGTTCAAAGCGTTCATACTAATATTACTACCGAAGCATGCAAATAAGATTCCATAGGTTTTTTAATTTTCGCATCAAACCATCCATGTCTTAAATCAGGAAATAGAATAAGAAGCTCATTGTTGTTCATTATGCCAAACTAGTGTAAACAAGAAACAAAAAGATGCAATTGCAGGATCTAAAGGAAATAGCTTCGAGTACTTACAACGGCGAAAATAGCTTAGTAGCCGAGATCCGGAGTGTGAGTACCTTTTACCTTTCCTCCCCGGCAACGGCGCCAGAAAATATCTTGATGTCTACGGGAGCTTCTATTCTTGTAGACAGTGTTGGGCCTCCAAGAGCAGAGGTTTGTAGAACAGCAGCAAGTTTCCCTTAAGTGGATCACCCAAGGTTTATCGATCTCAGGGAGGAAGAGGTCGAAGATATCCCTCTCATGCAACCCTGCAACCACAAAGCAAGAAGTCTCTTGTGTCCCCAACACACCTAATAGGTGCACTAGTTCGGCGAAGAGATAGTGAAATACAGGTGGTATGAGTATATATAAGCAGTAGCAACGGTGCCAGAAAAGTGCTTGCTGGCGTGTAGTTGATGGTGGTAATATGGCAGCAGTAGTAACACAGTAAAACAGTAAACAAGCAGCGATATCAGTATTTAGGAACAAGGCCTAGGGATCATACTTTCACTAGTGGACACTCTCAACATTGATCGCATAATAAATAACTCTTTCTCATATGTGCTACATACACTCTTTTGTTGGATGATGAACACATTGCGTAGGATTACACGAACCCTCAATGCCGGAGTTAACAAGCTCCACAATTCAATGTTCATATTTAAATAACCTTAGAGCATAATAGATCATTGCAAAATAAACCAAGAACTAACATAGTGCACACACTGTCCACATTACACTATGAAGGAGGAATAGATCACATCAATACTATCATAATGATAATTAACTCCACAATCTACAAGAGATCATGATCATAGCCTACGACAAGAACCACACGGTGCACACACTAGTCACCTTTACACCATGCGAGGAGGAATAGACTACTTTAATAACATCACATGAGTAGCACACAACTAGTAGCGATACAAAGCTCATCATATGGATCTCAATCATGTAAAGCAGCTCATGAGATCATTGTATTGAAGTACATAGGAGAGAGATTAACCACATAGCTACCGGTACAGCCCCGATCCTCGATGGAGAACTACTCCCTCCTCATGGGAGCCAGCAGCGTTGATGGAGATAGCGGTGGTGTCGATGGAGGAGCCTTCCGGGGGCACTTCCCCGTCCCGGCGGCGTGCCGGAACAGAGACTCCTGTCCCCCAGATCTTGGCTTCGCGATGGCGGCGGCTCTGGAAGGTTTCTCGTACCGTGGCTTTTCCGTATCGAGGTTTTAGGTCTGGGACCTTTAAATAGGCGAAGAGGCGGAGTCGGAGGGGCGACGAGGGGCCCACACCATAGGCTGGCGCGGCCAGGGCCCAGGCCGCGCCACCCTATCATCTGGGGCCCACAGGGCCCTCCTCTGGCGGCTCTCGGGTGTTCTGGATGCTTCCCGGCAAAATATGATGCTGGGTCTTGATTTCGTCCGATTCCGAGAATATTTCCTTACTAGGATTTCTGGAACCAAAAACGACAGAAAACGGAAGCGGCCCTTCGGCATCTCGTCAATAGGTTAGTTCCGGAAAACGCATAAATATGACATATAATGTGCATAAAACATGTAGATATCATCAATAATGTGGCATGGAACATAAGAAATTATCGATACGTCGGAGACGTATCAAAGGTCCCCGATTATGCTGGATTCTAGTGTATGAATCTTAGTATATGAAGCTGGCCTTTAACCCAAGATCCATGCCATTGAACACTAGTGTTAATGTTCATACATTACACCAGGATGATTAAATTGAAATCAAGCTAGCCTTCAAGCTTGTGGTTATTGTCGTGTTGAATTGCGGCAATGAAGATCTTTCCCTTCCACTAACTATCGTAGAGGCTCTGTCATTGAACCAAATGGATCACGACAAGAGTGCTCTTTGTGATTCTCACATCTATGTCTGTGACTCTGCCACACCTCCCTTTTCAGCATGAGTTTCCCAAGAGTGTTATCATGTGCATCTACATCTCAGGAATTCTGATCCTGATTGTGTTCCTCCTATTTAGTTGCTTTCCAACCTTTGTCTGCTAGTTAGCAGCCAAGTTGTAAATGAGCATTGGTGTTTTCTAATGTATGTTACTCTTATGGTTCTTCAAGACATTTCACTTCGGTATGTCAGGAGAAACGAACTCCAATATATCGTCTATTTCTAAGACTTGGTCAAAGTGTTGTAATCCACAGATTAAGAAGTCTCGTTAGCTTCTGCTTTGTTCTACCTTAGAGTATCACCCTCTTCTATATCAAGAGATCGTGTTGTATCATGACCTTATTGATGAAGTGATGCTCTTGCACGTCTTTACTCACCCTTCCTCCGAGTTGTCCGTGCTTGGGAATGTTGGGGTGTACTTATTGATGTGGCCATCTGAGATTTTTAGCAATTCTAATTGCTCTGAAATCCAAGGACACTTGTGTCATCCCTAGCACGATTGGTTAACCAATCATTAAGCGAAGTTTGATTGTGCTGCCAAGTACATTGTTTTGGCACATCTTCGGTCAAAGAGTTAGATCCATCCCAAAGCTCTCAAGACCATATCGTTTGCTTTGTAAAGCAAGATCCCTCTTGAATTCAGTGATATATCGGTGGTTCGTGATATTCTAGCTGTTTTTCTAGAAGTATCGCCATGTTGCCACATGACCGTGTTATCGACTGGATATCCTGGACTAGTTGGTTGAGCTTAATCAACAACTTGGAGAGTTGAAAGACAAAATCTCTATCCAACTTTGTTCCTTCATAAAGGGATGCCTAGCATTGTTTGTGTTGAAGTCAGAAAGTATCTCCTTTATGGATATGCTATCTTCCCCATATTTGATTTGAGCTTGGGCTATCATCAAATCAAACTCAGTTCCAAGGACTGTCTTGATGATGTTTATCTTCATGGTGTCTTGTCTGAGTATACCTTCATGTCCATTGGTCTGACCAATATTTCTGCCGAGTCCATATAGAATATGAGTCCCTCATTGGAGAATCTTGATAAGTTTGTTATTGAGCCCATCGATGACATTCTTATTTCCTCCATGCTTAAAGAGATTCATATTGAACGTTTGGCACTAATGCTGGAAACTTTTGAGAACCATCGTTGTGTTATCATGAAGTATGTGTTCTGGATGTCAGAAGTGACCTTCTCTGGTTCACGTGCATTGCTGAAAGATGTCGCCGTGGATCCGAGTCGAGTTCCCTTTGTTTTCCTCGGGAATTATCGCAAATCGGTCAGGCATGTGCGAAGTATTCTTGAGATGGAAGGTTGTTACCTCCATTCCTTGAAATGTTCCTCTACGCACCTTAAGCCACTTACTGGTTTGTTCAAGAAAGAAAAGAAGCTTAAGAACTTCAACATCTTCTTTGATGTCCCCACCAGGACTTACTTGTGTTACATTGCAAGTTCATATGCATGCAATTGCCTTTGGCAGTCACAACCATATGTATCACGCAATCTAGCTCGATCTTTTGGAGCTTGACATTTGTGGTCCATATCTTGAGAATCTATCGACATTACCTTGGTTGTAGTTGCAAATTTTCATTCGGACATGCTGAGTCTGAAATATCTTTACACCTAACCTAAGCTGAATCTCAAGCGGCAATGATGGTTGGTGTTTCTCAAGGATTTTTGGGATAGGTCTCTTTGTAAATCCGACAAGATTGATGTCATGGTTAACACAATTAGTCGGAAGACCTAATGCCAAGATTCTTGAAGTAACAAGAATAACCACTCTCCATAAGGATCTTGTGCGACTTATCATAGGAGTTGCCCTTATGATGTCTTTTCAATTCCGAAGTCTGACCTTGACTCGATGACCTATTGAAGGCTCGTCAATAGCCTAAATTTGGTGTCTAGAACATCAAGGAGAACATTAGAAGCAGAGTTGCTAAATGTCTCCCGGTCAATCCTTGAAATCATTTCTCTGGTGACAACAACTTTGTTCGGAGAAATTTCACTCCCGGCTGATCCTTGTCACTTCACTAGCTAGTGCTCCTCCCCTTCCTGTTGTTTGTACCTAAAGTTCCAATCGATTCACATGTTGTGTTCGTCAATCATCTAGGCCTAGCCTTTTGAGTAGACAATAATCGTTTCATGTACCCATACCAAAAGAGTGACTGTGATTTTGAAATCCAAAATTTCTCTCGTTGGGTAATCATTTGTGCTTCTACGAGTCACCATCTCTAAGAGTGTCTCGTCATGGTATCAAAGGCAGTTTAACTCCTCGCTACCTTGTTCCTTCGTAATCTTGTCAAGCATGGAGCAATTGTCTACCAAAAATTTGAAACTTCTTTTGTCTCCTCCGTTACCTTGACGTGTTTCATGTTTGTTAGCTCAATAGTTGTTTCTGAACACTCTTTCCATGAGTTGACCATGAGAGATCCTTCGTTCTAGAGTTATTCCCTCTTTCCTTTAGAGTGAAGAAAGTAAAATGAAGACCTCTTCATGGTGTTGTGGTCAACCTCTTCATGGTGTCGGGATCAACTTCTTCAACAAAGAATATCATTGTGGTATCGACAAGCTCGTTGAAGACCATCGTAGTCCTTGTTACCTTCACTTTTCCTACCTTAGGAATCTCGGGGACGAGATTCTTGTAAGGGGGATAGAGTTGTAACATCCCTGTTTTGCTAAACCTAATTAGGAGATGATTTGTGCATTCATGAGCATCATATAAAATCAACTAAGAAAAATTTGTTTTTCAAATAAAGTTGAAACCCTAACTCCCAAGTATTTTTCTCTATTTTGAAATGGTTTCAAACTTACAAAATAGTGTTATGTGTTCTCTCTCAAATATTTAAGAAGGCCACACAATAGTTATCCAAAGTCTGGAGGTATTTTGTTGGGTTTCAAAATGGTTCAAAACATAAAATACAATTGTTTTTGGCTATGTTTCAAGTTTTTGTGAAAATCTCCAAAAGCCAGGGGGCTCTTTGAAAAGTGCCCTTGTCTTCTTCCTTCTAGCAGAGAAGCAGCTGCGTGCCCTCCCCTGCGAGCCCGACGGCCACCTCCTGCTTGCCGCTCGAGGACGAGGAGACGTCCAGGAGACCTTCTCCTCCGCGCGCCCTCACTCTCCCTACTTCTCTTTTCTCTTCCTCTCTCTCTCTCTCTCTCTGTGACCACGCGCAGGAAACCCTAACCCTAACCGCAGGCAGACGTCGCTCGCCCGGCCGTTCCGTGCCACCCCTAGCTCCGGCGAGCAAGCTGGGAGCTCCACCTCGCCGCCCTGGACCTCCAGGACGAAGGAATCGAGCCCGGTCACCCTAAATCGCCACCGTCATCCGCGTCTTCTCCGCCTCCGGCCGAAGCTCGTCGACGTCGATTAGCTTGCTGTGGACCTTCCCCGCGCTCGCCGTCGCCTCCACTGGAACCAGGGTGAGCTGGCCGACCACCTGCACCCCGTCGCCCTCTCCCTCTCCCCCTGTGCTGGCCCCGCACCGTGCACCCGTGTCCGGCCGCCGCGCTGTTCGCCGCCGCGTCGTCTCCGGCGACCATTCCGGGGCGGCGCCGCCACTGGAAGGTTCGCCGTGGCCGTGCGCACCCGAGGCGCTAGGCCACGCTGCCCCGCGTGCCTCCAAACGCCCAGGCCGTGCCCGACCTGGCCGGCCAGGCCATGGGCTGGCGTCATGCTGACGTCATAATGACGTCAGCCAGCCCCTTTTCTTTTTCCAGAAATTGTTTAATCCTAGTTTATTTCATATCTATTTCATTTTAAATCAGAAAAATATGTATAATATATCAAAATGTTCAGAAAAACATTCTCTACAAGTTTAGATGTAATTTATGCATCATTGCAACAATTAAAACTGCATAAGTAGTGAAACCCTAATTAACCCCTCTCATATGTCGGGGTCCAATGCCGGAACCCCTTTAATCTGATGATGCACCTAGGGTTTACTCAATTCCATTAATATGACATATCATTCATACTTGTATGCGCATTGCATCGATGCCATGTGTTGATTGTTATTTCTCTCTTTATAGTATTTGCTTCTTCGCGACCGATAGAGCACGAGTCTGAGACGATGAAGATCAACTACCTTGAAGATCAATACTCATCCTCCGACAAACAAGTCATGTACAATATTATCGAAGATGCACTTCGGTTTGTCAGGGACAAAGGCAAGCCCTAGCCTGGTTCATATATGATTTCGAAATCTTTTATTCTGGTTCCTACATATCGCATACGATTCAACTGTCTTTTTATCGATAGGTAGAGTTATCCTATCTATTGCATGTTTCACCCTTGTAGCCTCAAATACCTGATCCACTGCTCCTAGCATAACTAGGTTTGGCCTGTGTGTATCGCTAGAGCCTTTATATCTTTATGCTTAGCCATGCTTAGTATGTTACGCTTCTACTCCGGTCTTCGGACTGGAGCCATACCATGAAATGAAACTAGCATGACAAGTTGACGTGGTAAGTATAGAGATGTTGATAAACATGATTAAAGGCTCACACGAGAGGCCACATTGGGATGTGGTGGGTTGTTTCGTTTCTGCCGACCCTAGGAACGCTCTTGACTCACTAGCTTGCCTAGTAGATTCCATGAGTCACATAGTTTGCGCGTTATTTGGACATATGCATCAAAAATGTTTGTGAAAAGGTGCATAGCATACAGGTAGGTAAGCGTGGCCGTGGTGGCTGGGGTTAGAGTCCCTGGAGAAACCCACCTCGCCTCACATCGTTAAGGACCGACTTCGGGACTTGACCCGTTACGGCGGAACAATCCTTAGCGCGTGACTCATGGTCTCGACGACAGCAAGGTAAAGGTCGTGGTCGACCACCCTCTGCCGGCTTTCCAAGGAAGAGAGCTAATAGCTTGGCATTAAGAGTCGGTTGGCACGTGTGGGTAAAGTTGTGCACCCTGCGGTGGTTATAAATCTTTTCGAAAAGCCGTGTCCACGGTTACGGACGACTTGGGAACGGATGTGGAGATCATAGAGAACATGAACCTAATCGTAAAACTTGGCAACCAATGTGTGTTTACGGATACCTTCTCCGGATGTTGAGGGGGTGATCCGAGGGTAGTGGTTCGAGATGATGAAGATTGGTGGATACAATATGATGATCAATAGAGTTAGAGATATCGCTCTCTTATCCCCTTTTAAAGATTCTGAGTAGTCGAGCTTCTCCTCTCTCTTTGCATGTTTTTGTTTCAGAAGAAGTCGCTCCAACATATGGTGGTTTCTAGTCGACATCGACGAGTAGCTTGGGGTTCCCAGGTGGCAGCCTGGAATCTATGGGCTGGGACGTCGCCGTTATGCTCCTGGCCTCTTAGGCCTTTTGCTATCTTCTTATGTCTAATAGCATAACTTTGCTTCCGTTGATTGATGTATGTCAAATCAGTGACCTCTGCTTGTAATACTTTGGTTCTTCGCTCAGTTATGAGCTTGTATTACTTTTTGAATCGTAGAGTCACTGTTGTGTTACCGCTTCTCTCACTGTAGTCTCTCGAGCTCTAGGTTAGGCTCATGTCAGACGAAGATCTGGTATTTGTCTAACCCTGATCCCGGGGGTGCCACAGCATTACAATCAAAATCATTGACCATCATTTTAATGATGGGCTCCCAACCATCTTCCAACTTCCTAGGAATAGAAGTTTCAAGTTTTAATTTCTCTTCTCTAGCTTTAATGAGAGCATTTGTAATATGTTTTGTAAAGGCCAAATTTATAGCACTAGCACTAGGACTTCTAGCAAGTTTTTGCAAGAACTTAATAACTTCAGAGATATGACAATCATCAAAATCTAAACCATTATGATCTAAAGCAATGGGATCAATGTCCCCAATATTCTGAAAAATTTCAGCACTTTTATCACAAGCAGTTTCAGGCAATTTTGCACGCTTTGCACTAGGAGTAGAAACATTGCCAACACCAATTATTTTACCATTGATAGTAGGAGGTTTAGCAACATGTGAACCATCATCATTACTAGTGGTGGTAATAGTCCAAACTTTAGCTACATTATTCTCTTTAGCTTGTTTTTCTTCTCTTTCCCACCTAGGATGCAATTCAGCCATCAATCTAATATTGTCATTAATTCGAACTTGTATGGCGTTTGCTGTAGCAAATGACTTAATATCTTTATCTTTATTAGGCATAACTTTCAATTTTAAAGATCAACATCAGCAGCAAGACTATCAACCATAGAAGCAAGAATATCAATTTTACCAAGCTTTTCCTCAACAGATTTGTTAAAAGCAGTTTGTGTACTAATAAATTTTTTAAGCATGACTTCAAGACCAGAGGGTACACTCCTACTATTGTTGTAAGAATTACCATAAGAATTATCATAACCATTACCGTTATTAGAAGGATATGGCCTATAGTTGTTACCAGAATTATTCCTATAAGCATTGTTGTTGAAATTAGAGGAAATTGCATATACCAGCAACACTTGGGGCAAACCTTGTGCAAACCAGTGACTTGAATTTGGTTTTGCACAAACCAGCGACTCTACATGCAATTCATTGCATATCGCTGTAATGATCAGATTACAATGTCAAAACAACAAATTTGGCAGCTATCTGTGGCTTGGTGTACACGCTAACCCCATGGTTGACACTTGCTTTGCTCTAGATTTGCCACTTCTACAATTACCTAAAAAGGACAGAAGGTATGCATAAGGGCATTGGACAGGAAATATGTCTGTTTGGTCAATCTAGATAGGGCATTGAGAGCATCTCCACCGGCATCCCTCAAATAGTCGTCGGCAGGGCACCGTCATTGTCGTATGGGGGACGCCGGCACAACATCCTCTATTTGGGGGAGCTGCTCCCACACCGGCGCGCCTCATACGACCGCCCCGATAGCTAATTTGAATTTGAAACCTCAAACACAACCATAGAAATTCGAATAAGTCTACGAATATGAAGTTTGGGCCAACACACGGCCACCAAATTCGAATAGGTTTTAGAATAAGAAGTTTGGGCCAACACACAGCCACCAGATCACCGTTTCCGGCGCAAAAAGGGCTTTCCAAGCCAGATGATCACATGATCACATGAAGGAGGTCACGGGCGGCGCAACCTCGAGGACTTCCTCATCGGCGGCAGCTCCGTCGTTGCAACAGGACCCACGGTCGCCGGGGGAGGCATGAACGTCGATGGTGCCGGGGGAGACATGAACGCGGACGGTGCCGGAGTAGACATGAACATGGACGGCGCCGGGGGATGAGGTGATCATCTTCTCGATGGAGGCGTCCATGGCTGCCAATACCGGCACCGCATTCATGTCGGCCTTGGCCTTCTTGTTTCCAATGGGGCGCCCGGTGGAGACGCCGGCTGGATCGACCGGCCCATCTTCCCTGTCCTTCAATAGAGTGTGGAGGAGGTCCTGTTCTCCTTCCGTGCCTTGATCTTCTCATAGTAGCCATGGAACACGCCCCCTTGATCAAGTTCCAACGGTCAGAGAGGGCGCCCTCGTTCCGGTTCATCTCTATGGTGGCGTAATCACCATAGTTCTTCTTCTCGTTGAAACAATCGAGGGTGCGCTCGTAGTACGGAAAAAGCGGGAGAAAAAAGAAAAAATGTAGGGGGAGGCTATGCGGACGGCAGCCCTCGGCATACCTGTAATGTCCCAGGATTAGAGACGATCGAGGGGTATATTTTAGAAAGGGATGTGCATTGCATCGTAAATTCTGGGGAAATTCCGCGCTTTTAAAACAAAACTGCAACGAAGGGGGACAAGTTTCTCTCTCGACACCTTACAGGGTTAGGGTTTCGAGAGTGCGACAAACTTGTTTCTTACTCAACTAGGTTAGGGTTTTGAGAAGAGAGGAGAGGTATTGCATCACAATTTAAGTTGCATGATTGAATTCAAACCTAAGTTGAATTTGAATTTCAAATTCAAACATCAAATAAATATCTCATAATTCAATTGTGAGGAAATTCATTAAGTAAGTTATAAATAATAAACAATATGAACAATTAAAATAAAGTAAAGCTCATTAGAGAAAACTTTGAGCTTTATTGATAAATACACAAGATACATTGTCATTTACAATATCCAGAATTAAATTATGTAATATTACAACACATTACAAGAATTATAGAAATGGTAAAAGAAAAAGGAAAATTACAAGTCAACTAAATGTCCTAAACTACATAGTTGATCATCATGAAGTTCTTGATCAAGATGATCTTGATCATCATCTTGATCATCTCATTGATTACTGCAATCAAAGACAACAAAAAAGAAAAGAAAGTTAGGCCAAGTGGCAAAGCCACTTGGCAAGTTAGCAAAACAAGTAAAAAATTGAGATGATAATCTCAAACACTGCCAAAGAGCCAAGCCAGGGACCAAGTCCCAACCTGTGAAGCACACAGGCAGCACACAAGGAGAGCTGCATGCCCTCCACACACTCACTATAAAAAACTCAGTATAAAAAACTCTATCATAATAAAATATGAAATCGAATTTTTGAAGTTAAACAAGAATAAGTTCAAATTTGATGATTTGAATAATCATTTAAATCACACATTTTATTTTCAATAATGAAAATAAGTCCATAAATTATTTTGGACTCTAAAAACACCTTGACAACATTTCAAGGTTGTATTTTGCCCTAAATAGAGTATCCCTAAGTTATTCTTAGTATTAACCTCTCACATGAAATAATAATGACATCGGAAGGGGGGAACAAACCCTAAAACTGGAATCATGCATCAATGCTTCTTTAACCATTGCCCTTATCGGACAATGATGCTATTTTTCAACAACAGAGGACAAGGGTCAGTCCACACCATCCAACTGCAACACTTTGCAGTGTTCAGGCAAGTTCATCACTTGCTCATGTCGTTCGAGTATTTTTATCAAATTACTTGCAAAGTACTATGTTTATCACTATTGCATAAAAAGCAAAACCACTATTTTTATAACTATGAATATGACTATGTGGTGGGCAATGGAACCATGGATTGTGTTGATATGGTGGAGGTTCCATTGCAAGGGTTTATATCCATCTAGGATTAAACAACAAATGTCGTCCAGTGATTCTTGTGCCGTAATACCCGTGTTAACCATAAGATCCGGAGTGGGACGGAGTAGTCAAAAGTGTTTCCACCTCTCGTTCATCAACGAACGCGCTTTACCGTAGTACACTTGTAATCCAAGGGGGCAAGCGGTGAGGCTGGGGAGTCATAAGTCCCCACGGCATTGTCCGTAGTACACTTGTCGCCCGAAGGAGCAAGCGGTGAGGCTGGGGAGTCCTAAGTCCCCACGGTATTGCGGTCTATGAGGGTTTGCAACGACCGGCGAAGGTATCAGGCCGTCGTGCCTGGTATTAGTCGAGGTTGGATGGTATCCTTGGATACGCTGACCGGCGAGGACCCAAGGTCGGAATTGCAACAAAGGGTGGGTGTTCGAGGTAGCGGAGGAACATGATTGGCTAGACCTTATACCGGGCCTCACACCGAAGGAAGTGTGGACGGGAAAGCTGCCCGGTTGGCACCAAGGTTAAGTTCTCTTATGGGTAAAGCAACACACCTATGCAGAGTGTAATGAATCGTGATCTGTCACTCCCTGTTCCGGGATTTGGAACTGCGAACGCTGCCGGAAAGGAACTCCATGAAGTTCTAGTGAACCGGTGAAGGCTGACGGACATAGTTCTTCAAAATAAAAGCAACCTCTTGAAGAAATGTTTATCAAAACTTGCATTGGTATTAGACTTTCTGGTCTAATATCGTAGCTAGTGCATTAAATACCTCTTTTCTATAATGAACTTGTTGAGTATGCTCGTACTCATACCACTCTTAAATCCCCTACTTAGATTGTCTGAACCATCTGGAGGAGGACAATGACAACCCTGAAGGAGCCGACATCATCGGCTATGAATTAAGAACCAGACCTCTCTGGAGGTGTCGAAGGTGTAGACTACCTTATAGTCTACGGAACCGGGAAGGGTTCCGGAGGAGAACAAGTTTAGACCGATAAGTAGTAGTAGTATTCGAGCAGTACAAACTTCTAGTACTTAACTGCTCGTTGGAATAAATGTACCACCTATTAAGACTTTTATATTGTAAGTTAAGATAGGTTCGCCTCGAACCCAGGAGTATCCCTCTTAGGACCCAAGAAGAGCTCCAAGATGATGTATATTATGCTTGTAATAATAAATGAATGAGTTATGGACCTGCTATGTTCTGTTGTACTACTCTGAGGGATGTAATATTTGCGGAATGGTACTTCGTGAATGTTATATCAACGACTGGCATACTACAACATGCAGTGGCATGCAGGGTCACCACAATAGCCATGATGCTGTGACAGGGCTGTCACGGCCTGGCTGGGGTGGTCCGCGTGCTCAGGCCTATGCCGACGGCCACAGAGACGCCGAGGGCAGCCATCGGCGTATCCCGGCATACGCCGAGGGCTTTTGTACGCCGTGGAGATTTTCGGTGGCTGGCCTGGCCGGCCCATACGCCGACGGCCCCAACTTTTGTCCCTTGGCGTAGGGCCTGGTGACACCTCGACCTTTTCATGTACTGCTCCTTTGTTAGATACTCCCTCCGTTCCTATATATAAGCCATATAGTTTTTTGAGAAAAATTCCAGAATATAAGGTTTATTGCGTTGTCCTACTTGTATGGACAATATTTTTGGAGATTTGATTAGGTTTACTTATCTTATGCAAAGTCCTCTATTAGCTCATGACAATTACTTACGCTTAACCCTAGCCAAACATGGTGTAATTTTTCCTAAATATGCATTTCTTAATTTCCGTGCCAGAAATTATATGGCTTATATTTAGGATCGGAGGGAGTATGTTGTTAAACTATTTAATCTAGCCATTACAGCTCACTGCAACAAGTTACACATAGAGTCACTGGTCTCTGCAAAAACAAATTGGAGTGACTGGTTTACGCTACAATTGCCCCGACAGTTACTGGTATATGCAATTTCCTCTTGAAATTACTATTTTTAATGAAGTTCACATCAACATGCTCTTATTGAGCAACTGATGTCTACGGGTGCTTCTATTCTTGTAGACAGTGTTGGGCCTCCAAGAGCAGAGGTTTGTAGAACAGCAGCAAGTTTCCTTTAAGTGGATCACCCAAGGTTTATCGAACTCAGGGAGGAAGAGGTCAAAGATATCCCTCTCATGCAACCCCGCAACCACAAAGCAAGAAGTCTCTTGTGTCCCCAACACACCTAATAGGTGCACTAGTTCGGCGAAGAGATAGTGAAATACAGGTGGTATGAATAAATGCGAGCAGTAGCAACGGCACCAGAAAAGTGCTTTGCTGTCCAGGACTGGTTGATGGTGGTAATATTGCAGGAAGTATAGATGCAGTAAAACAGTAAACAAACATCGATAGCAGTATTTAAGAACAAGGCCTAGGGATCATACTTTCACTAGTGGACACTCTCAACATTGATCACATAACAGAATAAATAGATAGATGCTAGACTCTACACCCTCTTGTTGGATGATGAACACCATTAACTGTGTAGGATTACACGAACCCTCAATGCCGGAGTTAACAAGCTCCACAATATTCAATGTTCATATTTAAATAACCTTAGAGTGCATAACGGATCAACATAACCAAACCAAGTACTAACATAGCATGCACACTGTCACCTTCACACTACGAAAGGAGGAATAGATCACATCAATACTATCATAGCAATAGTTAACTTCATAATCTACAAGAGATCACAATCATAGCCTACGCCAAGTACTACACGATGCACACACTCGTCACCATTACACCGTGCGGGAGGACTAAACTACTTTAATAACATCACTAGAGTAGCACACAGATATATTGTGATACAAAACACATTGCAATCATAAAGAGATATAAATAAGCACTTCACTATGCCATTCATAACAGTGAATAAGTATTCTGTGAAATATAACCTAAGAGACCCACACGGTGCACACACTGTCACCTTTACACACGTGCACAAGGAGTCTCCGGAGATCACATAAGTAAAATCCACTTGACTAGCACAATGACATCTAGATTACAAGCATCATCATATGAATCTCAATCATGTAAGGAAGCTCATGAGATTATTGTATTGAAGCACATAGGAGAGAGATTAACCACATAGCTACCGGTACAGCCCCAAGCCTCGATGGAGAACTACTCCCTCCTCATGGGAGACAGCAGCGTTGATGGAGATGGCGGTGGTGTCGATGGAGGAGCCTTCCGGGGCACTTCCCCGTCCCGGCGGCGTGCCGGAACGGAGACTCATGTCCCCCGGATCTTGGCTTCGCGATGGCGGCGGCTGCGGAAGGTTTTCTCTGGTTTCGTCGAACGTCATAGGGTTTTCGCGACGGAGACCTTAAGTAGGCGGAAGGGCAGCCTCGGAGGGGTCCCGGTGGGACCACACACTAGGCCGGCGCGGCCGGGGCTTGGGCCGCGCCGCCCTCTCGTGTCCCCACCTCGTGGCCCCACTTCGTTTCCCCTTCGGACTTACGGAAGCTTCGTGGAAAAATAGGACCCCGGGCGTTGATTTCGTCCAATTCCGAGAATATTTCCTTACTAGGATTTACGAAACCAAAAACAGCGAGAAAACGAGCAATCGGCCCTTCGACATCTCGTCAATAGGTTAGTTCCGGAAAACGCATAAATATGACATAAAGTATGCATAAAACATGTAGATATCATCAATAATGTGGCATGGAACATAAGAAATTATCGATACGTCGGAGACGTATCAGCATCCCCAAGCTTAGTTTCGCTCGTCCCGAGCGAGGTAAACGATAACAAAGATAATTTACGGAGTGACATGCCATCATAACCTTGATCATACTATTGTAAACACATGTAATGAATGTAGCGATCAAAACAATGGTAAATGACATGAGTAAACAAATGAATCATATAGCAAAGACTTTTCATGAA
>NC_061511.1:7093001-7146865 GCF_022539505.1 Lolium rigidum | reverse complement strand
GTCTAGAAGAACACTTGTACTGAGAAACTTGTAACCTGTTGAGTGATGTCTACGTTCCCCCTCCTTTCCTGTAGACAGTGTTGGGCCTCCAAGAGCAGAGGTTTGTAGAACAGCAGCAAGTTTTCCCTTAAGTGGATCACCCAAGGTTTATCGATCTCAGGGAGGAAGAGGTCAAAGATATCCCTCTCATGCAACCCTGCAACCACAAAGCAAGAAGTCTCTTGTGTCCCCAACACACCTAATAGGTGCACTAGTTCGGCGAAGAGATAGTGAAATACGGGTGGTATGAATAAGTAGTAGCAACGGCACCGGAAAAGTGCTTTGCCCAGGACGGTAAACAAGCAGTAGTAACGCAGCAGGTAGTAACGCAGCGGTAGTGACCAGATAAAACGGTAAACAAGCGGCGATAGCGATATTTAGGAACAAGGCCTAGGGATTAGACTTTCACTAGTGGACACCCTCAACATTGATCACATAACGGAATAGATAAATGCATACTCTACACTCTTGTTGGATGATGAACACATTGCGTAGGATTACACGAACCCTCAATGCCGGAGTTAACAAGCTCCACAATAATGCTCATATTTTAGTAACCTTTAGTGTAAGATAGATCAAAAGACTAAACCAAGTACTAACATAGCATGCACACTTGTCACCTTCATGCATATGTAGGAGGAATAGATCACATCAATATTATCATAGCAATAGTTAACTTCGCAATCTACAAGAGATCATGATCATAGCATAAACCAAGTACTAACACGGTGCACACATTGTCACCTTTGCACACGTGCAGGGAGGAATAAAACTACTTTAATAACATTGCTAGAGTAGCACATAGATAAATTGTGATACAAACACATTGCAATCATAAACAGATATAAATAAGCACCTCACTATGCCATTCAACGGTGAATAAGTATTACGTGAAATATATCCTAAGAGACCCACACGGTGCACACCTTGTCACCTTTACACACGTGGGACAAGGAGTCTCCGGAGATCACATAAGTAAAACTCACTTGACTAGCATAATGACATCTAGATTACAAGCATCATCATATGAATCTCAATCATGTAAGGCAGCTCATGAGATTATTGTATTGAAGTACATAGGAGAGAGATGAACCACATAGCTACCGGTACGGCCCCGAGCCTCGATGGAGAACTACTCCCTCCTCATGGGAGCAGCGGCGGTGATGAAGATGGCGGTGGAGATGGCAGCGGTGTCGATGGAGAAGCCTTCCGGGGGCACTTCCCCGCTCCGGCAGGGTGCCGGAACAGAGACTCCTGTCCCCCAGATCTTGGCTTCGCGATGGCGGCGGCTCGGAAGGTTTTCCGTATCGTGGTTTTTCGCATCGGGGTTTTCGCGACGGAGGCTTTATATAGGCGAAGAGGCGGCGCGGAGGGTCAAAGGGGTGGCCACACCATATGGCGGCGCGGCCGGGGCCTGGGCCGCGTCGGCCTATGGTGCGGGGGCCCGGTGCCCCCCTCCGGTCCTTCCCGGGTGTTACGGATGCTTCCGGTGAAAATAGGAACACGGGTCTTCGTTTCGTCCAATTCCGAGAATATTTCTTTACTAGGATTTCTGGAACCAAAAACAGCAGAAAACAGAAACTGGCTCTTCGGCATCTTGTTAATAGGTTAGTTCCAGAAAATGCATGAATATGACATAAAGTGTGCATAAAACATGTAGGTATCATCAATAATATGGCATAGAACATAAGAAATTATCGATACGTCGGAGACGTATCAAGCATCCCCAAGCTTAGTTATGCTCGTCCCGGCGAGGTAAAACGATAACAAAGATAATTTCGAAGTGACATGCCATCATAACCTTGATCATACTTGTTTGTAAACATATGTAGTGGATGCAGCGATCAAAACAATGGTAATGACATGAGTAAACAAGTGAATCATAAAGCAAAGACTTTTCATGAATAGTACTTCAAAACAAGTATTAATAAGTCTTGCATAAGAGTTAACTCATAAAGCAATAAATCAAAGTAAAGGTATTGAAGCAACACATAGGAAGATAAAGTTTCAGCAGTTGCTTTCAACTTGTAACATGTATATCTCATGGATAATTGTCAACATAGAGTAATATAACAAGTACAATATGCAAGTATGTAGGAATCAATGCACAGTTCACACAAGTGTTTGCTTCTTGAGGTGGAGAGAGATAGGTGAACTGACTCAACATAAAAGGTAAAAGAATGGTCCTTCAAAGAGGAAAGCATCGATTGCTATATTTGTGCTAGAGCTTTTATTTTGAAAACATGAAACAATTTTGTCAACGGTAGTAATAAAGCATATGAGTTATGTACATTATATCTTACAAGTTGCAAGCCTCATGCATAGTATACTAATAGTGCCCGCACCTTGTCCTAATTAGCTTGGACTACCGGATCTTTGCAATGCACATGTTTTAACCAAGTGTCACAATGGGGTACCTCCATGCCGCCTGTACAAAGGTCTAAGGAGAAAGCTCGCATTTTGGATTTCTCGCTTTTGATTATTCTCAACTTAGACATCCATACCAGGACAACATGGACAACAGATAATGGACTCCTCTTTAATGCATAAGCATGTGGCAACAATTATTATTCTCATATGAGATTGAGGATATATGTCCAAAACTGAAACTTCCACCATGAATCATGGCTTTAGTTAGCGGCCCAATGTTCTTCTCTAACAATATGCATGCTCCAACCATAAAGGTGGTAGATCTCTCTTACTTCGGACAAGACGGACATGCATAGCAACTCACATGATATTCAACAAAGAATAGTTGATGGCGTCCCCGAAGCATGGTTATCGCACAACAAGCAACTTAATAAGAGATAAAGTACATAAGTACATATTCAATACCACAATAGTTTTTAAGCTATTTGTCCCATGAGCTATATATTGCAAAGGTGAATGATGGAATTTTAAAGGTAGCACTCAAGCAATTTACTTTGGAATGGCGGATAAATACCATGTAGTAGGTAGGTATGGTGGACACAAATGGCATAGTGGTTGGCTCAAGGATTTTGGATGCATGAGAAGTATTCCCTCTCGATACAAGGTTTAGGCTAGCAAGGTTATTTGAAACAAACACAAGGATGAACAGGTACAGCAAAACTCACATAAAAGACATATTGTAAACATTATAAGACTCCATACCGTCTTCCTTGTTGTTCAAAACTCAATACTAGATGTTATCTAGACTCTAGAGAAACCAAATATGCAAACCAAATTAGCAAGCTCTAAGTGTTTCTTCATTAATGGGTGCAAAGTATATGATGCAAGAGCTTAAACATGAGCACAACAATTGCCAAGTATCAAATTATCCAAGACATTTTAGAGTTACTACATGTAGCATTTTCCAATTCCAACCATATAACAAATTAACGAAGAAGAAACTTCGCCATGAATACTATGAGTAGAGCCTAAGGACATATTTGTCCATATGCTACAGCGGAGCGTGTCTCTCTCCCATAAAGTGAATGCTAGGATCCATTTTATTCAAACAAAACAAAAAACAAAAACACACAGACGCTCCAAGTAAAGTGCATAAGATGTGACAGAATAAAAATATAGTTTCAGGGGAGGAACCTGATAATGTTGTCGATGAAGAAGGGGATGCCTTGGGCATCCCCAAGCTTAGACGCTTGAGTCTTCTTAGAATATGCAGGGGTGAACCACCGGGGCATCCCCAAGCTTAGAGCTTTCACTCTCCTTGATCATAGTATATCATCCTCCTCTCTTGACCCTTGAAAACTTCCTCCACACCAAACTCGAAACAACTCATTAGAGGGTTAGTGGACAATAAAAATTAACATGTTCAGAGGTGACACAATCATTCTTAACACTTCTGGACATTGCATAAAGCTACTGGACATTAATGGATCAAAGAAATTCATCAAACATAGCAAAAGAGGCAATGCGAAATAAAAGGCAGAATCTGTCAAAACAGAACAGTTCGTAAAGATGGATTTTATTAGGCCACCAGACTTGCTCAAATGAAAATGCCCAAATTGAATGAAAGTTGCGTACATATCTGAGGATCACTCACGTAAATTGGCATAATTTTCTGAGTTACCTACAGAGAATTAGACCCAGATTCGTGACAGCAAAGAAATCTGGAACTGCGCAGTAATCCAAATCTAGTATTTACTTTACTATCAAAGACTTTACTTGGCACAACAAAACACAAAACTAAGATAAGGAGAGGTTGCTACAGTAGTAAACAACTTCCAAGACACAAATATAAAACAAAGTACTGTAGCAAAATAACACATGGGTTATCTCCCAAGAAGTTCTTTCTTTATAGCCGTTAAGATGGGCTCAGCAGTTTTAATGCTGCACTCGCAAAAAATAGTATTTGAAGCAAAAGAGAGCATCAAGAGGAAAATTCAAAACACACTTAAGTCTAACATGCTTCCTATGCATAGGAATCTTGTAAATAAACAAGTTCATGAAGAGCAAAGTGACAAGCATAGGAAGATAAAACAAGTGTAGCTTCAAAAATTTCAGCACATAGAGAGGTGTTTTAGTAACATGAAAATTTCTACAACCATATTTTCCTCTCTCATAATAATATCCAGTAGCATCATGAGCAAACTCAACAATATAACTATCAAATGAAACATTCTTATCATGAGTCTCATGCATAAAATTATTACTCTCCACATAGGCATAATCAATTTTATTAGTTGTAGTGGGAGCAAATTCAACAAAGTAGCTATCATCATTATTCTCATCATCAAATATAGGAGGCATAGTATAATCACAACAAAATTTACTCTCCATAGTAGGTGGCACCAAAAGACCACTATCATTATAATCATCATAAATAGGAGGCAAAGTATCATCAAACAAAATTTTCTCCTCAATGCTTGGGGGACTAAAAATATCATGAAAACCAGCTTCCCCAAGCTTATAACTTTCTATATCATTATCAACAATGGTGTTCAAAGCGTTCATACTAATATTACTACCAGCATGCAAATAAGATTCCATAGGTTTTTTAACTTTCGCATCAAACAATCCATGTTTTAAATCAGGAAATAGAATAAGAAGCTCATTGTTGTCCATTATGCCAAACTAGTGTAAACCAGAAACAAAAAGATGCAATTGCAGGATCTAAAGGAAATAGCTTCGAGCACACACACACAACGGTAACAGAAAAGTACTTTACCTGAGACCGGAGTATGAGTGCCTTTTACCTTTCCTCCCCGGCAACGGCGCCAGAAAATAGCTTGATGTCTACAAGAGCAGAGGTTTGTAGAACAGCAGCAAGTTTTCCCTTAAGTGGATCACCCAAGGTTTATCGATCTCAGGGAGGAAGAGGTCAAAGATATCCCTCTCATGCAACCCTGCAACCACAAAGCAAGAAGTCTCTTGTGTCCCCAACACACCTAATAGGTGCACTAGTTCGGCGAAGAGATAGTGAAATACAGGTGGTATGAATAAGTAGTAGCAACGGCACCAGGAAAAGTGCTTTGCCCAGGACGATAAACAAGCGGTAGTAACGCAGCGAGTAGTAACGCAGTAGAAACGAGTAAACAAGCAGCGATAGCGATATTTAGGAACAAGGCCTAGGGATTAGACTTTCACTAGTGGACACCCTCAACATTGATCACATAACAGAATAGATAAATGCATACTCTACACTCTTGTTGGATGATGAACACATTGCGTAGGATTACACGAACCCTCAATGCCGGAGTTAACAAGCTCCACAATAATGCTCATATTTTAGTAACCTTTAGTGTAAGATAGATCAAAAGACTAAACCAAGTACTAACATAGCATGCACACTCGTCACCTTCATGCATATGTAGGAGGAATAGATCACATCAATATTATCATAGCAATAGTTAACTTCGCAATCTACAAGAGATCATGATCATAGCATAAACCAAGTACTAACACGGTGCACACACTGTCACCTTTGCACACGTGCAGGAGGAATAAAACTACTTTAATAACATTGCTAGAGTAGCACATAGATAAATTGTGATACAAACACATTGCAATCATAAAGAGATATAAATAAGCACCTCACTATGCCATTCAACGGTGAATAAGTATTCGTGAAATATAGCCTAAGAGACCCACACGGTGCACACACTGTCACCTTTACACACGTGGGACAAGGAGTCTCCGGAGATCACATAAGTAAAACTCACTTGACTAGCATAATGACATCTAGATTACAAGCATCATCATATGAATCTCAATCATGTAAGGCAGCTCATGAGATTATTGTATTGAAGTACATAGGAGAGAGATGAACCACATAGCTACCGGTACAGCCCCGAGCCTCGATGGAGAACTACTCCCTCCTCATGGGAGCAGCAGCGGTGATGAAGATGGCGGTGGAGATGGCAGCGGTGTCGATGGAGAAGCCTTCCAGGGGCACTTCCCCGCTCCGGCAGGGTGCCGGAACGGAGACTCCTGTCCCTCGGATCTTGGCTTCGCGATGGCGGCGGCTCCGGGAAGGTTTTCCGTATCGTGGTTTTTCGCATCAGGGTTTTCGCGACGGAGGCTTTATATAGGCGAAGAGGCGGCGCAGGAGGGTCAAAGGGGTGGCCACACCATATGGCGGCGCGGCCAGGGCCTGGGCCGCGCCGGCCTATGGTCTGGGGGCCCAGTGCCCCCCCCCGGTCCTTCCCGGGTGTTCTGGATGCTTCCGGTGAAAATAGGAACCTCGGGTCTTCGTTTCGTCCAATTCCGAGAATATTTCTTTACTAGGATTTCCGGAACCAAAAACAGCAGAAAACGAGAGCTGGCTCTTCGGCATCTTGTTAATAGGTTAGTTCCAGAAAATGCACGAATATGACATAAAGTGTGCATAAAACATGTAGGTATCATCAATAATATGGCATGGAACATAAGAAATTATCGATACGTCGGAGACGTATCATTGAGATCAATAAAGAAGATGATCTAGAGCGAGTTCTTCCTTATGTCTTTCTTCTTCAACCTCTAGCCTTGGCTAAGTTCTTGAGGAAACCATCCGGAAGTTCATCCCATCTAATCATAAACCCTCCCCCGAATCCTCTTGCGTCCATTCGGCCCCAACCTAAGCCATCCTATGGCATCTGTTTGTTCACCACGACGACAGATGTTCCATAAAAATTTGTATCATCAGCATATTGAAGAATAGATAGTCCACCATAAATCATATGAGGAATCATACCTTCAATTTGGCCATCAGATTTTGCATGTTCAATCATGACCACTAGCATATCAGCCACTATGTTAAATAGCATTGGCGATAGTGGATCAGCCTGTCTAAGCCCCTTCTTGGTTTGGAAGTACTTGCTCACTTCATCATTGACTTTAATAGCAACACTTCCTCCTAAGATGAAGCTATGGATTAAAGCACACCACTCATAAGAGAAACCTTTCATTCTAAGAGTTTGTTGGAGGAAAGACCACTTAACCTTATCATATGCTTTTTCGAAGTCAATCTTCAGAATTACCCATTCAAGTTTTTCCGATGTAATTCATGAAATGTTTCATGCAAGATAACCACCCCATCCAGGATGTTACGCCCTTGCATAAAAGCAGTATGTGAAGGACGGATCACATGATCAGCCACCAAGTTCAACCTGATGGTAGTAACCTTAGTGAAAATTTTAAATCTAACATTAAGAAGGCAGATAGGTCGATATTGTTGTATCATTTCTGCTTCATTAACCTTAGGCAATAAAATTATCTCACCAAAATTCAGGCGAAACAACTCTAGTTGTCCGGTATGAAGAAAACTAAACATAGCTAGAAGATGCACCTTGATAGTATCCCAAAAAGTCTGGCAAAACTCAGCCGGGAAGCCATCGGGACCAGGTGTTGTATTGTGTTCCATTTGGAAAACTGCCTTTTTACTTCGTCCTTGGTATAGGATGCCGTAAGTAAGCTATTTTCCTCATCAGAAACCTGAGGGGCATCCTCTGTTCTAGACTCATCCATAGAGAAGTTGCCTTCGTCAGATGCACCGAAAAAGGATTTATAATTAGTAATATACGACTTTAGGTGTTGATGACCTTCGATCGTACCCTTTTCTTGAACAAGAGAAATGGAAGTATCTTATTGTATTCGAATCCCCTTCAAGAAAAAATTGAGCTTTAGATCGTTGGTACCATTTCATCTCCTCACGCAGAAGTTTTGCTATATCCGCATTTGATTGGCTTTTAAGCTCAATCTCATGTGCAAGCTTCGAGGTCATCTATGATAGATGAAAATAGTTGCTTTTCTTTTCTAAGTAAACCTGTTGTATGGCGAGCCCAACTAGAAAGGTGTTTGCATACCGAACGCATCTTCTTATTCCACCTCACTATTGGAGACTCATCAGCAACAGTTCTTTCCCAAACTTTCTTGACCATATCCTGAAAGCCATCCCGCTGTAACCAGCCAAGGTCAAACTTGAACCGATGAGTATACGGTGGTCTAGGCAATCCGGTAGTCAATAAGATGGGAGCATGGTCCGAGAAACCTACAATGCGTTCTAGAGCTTGTACAGACACCATTGGGCACCTAGATTCCCAATCAGTATTCATGACCACTCCGTCTAGCTTTTCATATGTAGGTTCTGGAAGGCTATTAGCCCAAGCAAATTGTTTTCTAATCATAGAGACCTCTCTTAAGTACAAGCTATCAACGACCGCATTGAACAGAAAAGGCCAATGATTGTCAAACCGGCCTCTACTCTTCTCAAAAGGGAACCTTAGCAAATTAAAATCCCCCCAATGATCATCGGGTTTGGATTATCCTTTGCAAAGTTTACCATCTCGCGAAGAAATGTAGCCTTGGAATCGTCCTAGGTAGCACCATACACGGCGACGAGACTCCATGTAAAGTTGTCAGCTTTGTTACGGATGTGGAGTTTAATATGAAACTCCCTATGCGAACTAGCCAACACATCCATGGTGTTTTTCTTGACGCAAAGTAATACACCCCCGGATCTTTCACGGGGAGGACAAAAAATCCCCGTAAATTCTATATTCCCCGATATACGGTTCAAAAGACTTCGCGAGAAATCGCGTCTACCAGTTTCAGAAATAGCCAAAAAAAATCCAATGTATGATCCCTAATACAATCAATGAAATGCAAATGTTTAACCAAGTCACCAAGACCTCTGCTATTTGCGAACATGCAATTCATTGGGAAACAACAGGAGGTTTTGAAAATTTTGTCCGCTTACGTGGTTTCTTGTTTGAAGAAGATTTGGATTTTCCTCTGGATGCTTGTAACTCATATAGAGAGTATAGCACGTCTTCATCCAAACCGACTTCTGACACTTCACCAACTAGATGAGGTAGAAGTTGACAATCTACTGTGGCATTCGCATCCCCTCAATCCGCTTATAAGGCCCAATTTCATGGGGCAACTGATGCATGTAAAATGCATACATGAACTTTATTCTTTATCATATTGAATTCACACATATTTACAACATATATGATGTTAATAACATGTTTTACATTAATTTATGGGGATTTACCAATGATCCCTTTTATTTGGTTTATAACTATGTAGAACAGGAAAACCTTATTTTTTCATATTTTTCACTTTTAGAGACCTATACGGAGTCAAACTGACCTGAGATTTTTGGACCGTCATTTTTTCATCGGAAGAAGCACCCTGGAGCTTTGGAGGAGGCCTGGATGAGCCTGAGGCCCAAAAGACATCAGGTGGTGCGCCCAAACATGTAGGGATCCCCACCGAGGTCTTTCGACCATCGATCGTCCAATTGATCTGATTCTTTCGCCCACCGACGTATTTTGACATAAAAATCACTATATATATGGCCCCAAAGAGTTCTCGGGAGGAGAGCGCCACAGAAGACAGAAACACGTAAACAGAGGCCTGTAGCAGAGAAGATTGGAGGGAGAAACTCTGTCGGGATCACCGCCGGAGGATCTCCACCTTCTCCAACGTCTTCATCATCATCACCATGGTCAAGAGAGAGTAGTCCACCTCTGAACTACGGGTTTGTGGCAGTAGCTTGATCTATTTCTATCATGTTCTTCATAGTTCTTAGTGTCATATGAGCTTCCCTACATGATTATGGCCATATTTGTAATACATATGTGGCGGATCCTTATTCTACGATATTATGCTATGAGATCTGATTGTATTATGTGTAAGATGTATTGATAGATGCATATTATGTACCCCGTTCTTAAGTATTTGTTCTGATCTAACAATTATGCAAGAGCGGGTGTGGGGTGATGTGTGTATTAGATGGAGTAGCATGGTTTTAGTGATTGAATAGTGACAACAAATTCATGATCTATTATGGTTTTGCATTTTCTTTTGTTACCTCACTAGGGATAAAGTGAATGCATGTGATATGTTCATCATGTGATAAAAGTGATGATCTTGTTTGTTCAAGGTAGCATATTTGATATTCAAACATAATGTCAAAGTACTTATGGCTATGCTCTGTTAATTTTTAATACATGATTGCATGGAGTTTTCACTTTCTTGTAGAGTATAAGAGAGATGTGTTGCACCATCTCTATGTTAGGACGTGATGCCCATATGAATGCGTATCTAACACATGTTATTATTTTGCATCCTCATATCTCATTGATGACATACTATTTGTCCACTACAACTTAAAAGTGAGAATATTCAAGTGAACCCAGGAATCCCGGTCCACTTTTTATCATAAGAAACACCGTTATCTTGTTTTTTATTTGCTGCACTATTTTAATCCGAAAATACTAAAATATTTACTTTTCTTATTTGCATTCAAAACACTAAAAACAATCAACCCCTTTACAATTTTTACTTAGTTACTATATTTTATCTAGTCGTACTCACTTTATTTTTACTTGTGTTTTATTTACTTACATGAAACCTTGTGCTTGACAACCACACGGTGAAGTTGAGGACACAAGGCTTTATTTTACTTTGCAGGATTGCTAGAAGAAGAGAGAAGAGAATACTCTTTGCTCAGTTTCTCGAGAGTTTGATATAAACCCTCGAGTCACCCTTGTGGGGAAAATACTCTGCTGATACAACACTCTGCACTTGGAGTCCCAACGTTATCAGCCACCTCCACTCCGGTTAGCTCCTCGGTTTGGAAGATTTGTGATCCCCCCAAAGTCAAGTTATTCGCTTGGCTTGACACTGAAAATAGGATTTGGACCGCCAACCATTCGGTGAAAAGAGGGTCGCCCAATTGTGCCAATTGTCCTTTGTGCAAGCGCAGGATGGAATCAGTGTATTACCTATTCATTAATTGTCGCTACACCATTAGGTTTTGGGCGCTCATCAAGGATTGGCTAGGCTTTCACTTCCTCGACCTTCATGCTTGGCCAATGCTTTCAAATTAAAATTGGTGGGGCATCATGAGGAAGCGCAAGGATTAATTTTCCCTCTGTTACCTTCTTGATTCGTGGAAAATTTTGAACCAAAGAAACGTCCTGGTCTTCAAAAATAAGCAAGCTCCGCCTCTGGTCACTGTACGAAAGATTAAATGGGAGTCAAAGCTTTGCGTTTTAGCGGGCACTAAGCCCATGCGTAACTTGAGCGATTTTTTTCAAAATAATATTTTTTCAGTAATTTTACAGCTAATACACGTTTTCAAAATTTTAAGAATATATAACTCGGTCGATCAGATAGCGGCCGATCGGCGGACAGGTGGCCGATCGGCCAACTATATGCCAACACCATGAGTGCCAAATCCATGCACATGTTGTGTCAGTCGGCCGACTGTCGACCAACCAAGTCCTATATCTGGAAAATTTTAAAATTGTGTATTATTTCTAAAATAGATAAAAAAAAACAATGTATTATTTACAAAAAATCGCAGTAACTTGAGACCCGGAGATTGGTCCGTTTGTAACTCGGCATTTTGTTTTCTTGCAAAACTGCTATCTTAATCATTTGAATAGGGCAAGGCTTTTTTCCTCGTTTAAAAAAGAATATAACTATATATGCTTTAAAAAAGTTCTTTTAGCAAAAGAATTCCTAGATTAAGAAGAAACAGCTTGAGTGGTGTCAACGTAGAACATCGATAGATAAAACCTGGAACATGAATACGACTTACTCGCGAGTCGCGACAGATGCTGAGGCAGCTCCGCGATCATCCATCAGAAACACGCGGCCAGTTGCGCGGTGCGAAGTCCGGCACGAGAGAAGACTCGAGAGCGCACATGGTCGCGCGTTAGAAATCTCATACACGTATTAAAACGGTTGTTGTTAGGAATCAAACTACGTCATCATCATCAGCCAAAGAAACAAACGTGCGTCAGAACCTAGCCGCCAAAACGCATATTTTCATCAGCTTAGCTTAATAAAAATAGACAACAAACAAACTATCTTTACGATGCAAATCATTAGAGTGCATGAGTGCATCCGAGTAGGCAGGTGTGTCGAGATACTTCGGTCCGCTTGCTAAAGCATCTATATTAATTAGTAAACGAAAGGGCACGTAATGATGTAATGATGATCGGGCCGCCATGCATGAACGTGTGCATGCAACAGCCTGGTCGACCATAGCCCTGCCGTCGTTCCGATGCGCCGTGGTCGTGGTCGTCGTCCCCGTCATCTCTGGCGCGCCGCGGCGGCCAGGCCAGGCCGGCTCCATCTCTCAACGAGTCGCAATCACGAGGCATGAAGCTGTAGCGTCGTCGTGGACTATTCAAGTCACTCTCGCGTGCAGTGGAGTAAGACGTGCATTTCTGCACAAACAGCATTACACCAGTGCATTCCTGTCGCCTGGCTGCTGGTTGAGACGTGAGAGGGATAGTCTGATCGTCGGCGGGGATCAATTTGTTCGTTCGATCAGAACTGTCGGCTGATTTACATATTCGGGGAGAGGGAGGGACGAGAGGCCAGTCAAGACATGTGGATGGATTGCATGGCATGAGTTGGGACTTTGACGTTTGATGACTACGTGCCTGAGATGCAGAGCTCTTTCCTTTTCGGTCAGCACGTGTCAAAGATCGGCCCAGTATCCATCCTGGATCGCCTATGACAAGCTCAAGTTATGCTCTTCAGGCATTAATTGATGGATTAGAATGCATGGGCGATCGCTGGTTGCAACTTTGAATTTGAGGATCCTAGAGGAGGACCGCAAACACACTATAATTTGATCAAGAAAACTCTATTTTCCACACAGAGTTCCTTCTTGCCAAAATATGGTGCCAATGAAAGTCAAACAATATGAAATTTGACCAAATATATAGAAAAATCTACTAGAATAACATATTACCACCATTAGATTCATAATGATGTATATTTTCATATGGTATATATTAGACATTTTAGTTGTTGATACATTTTCCTACTTATTTAGTCAAACTTAATGCCACTTGACTTTTTAAAATCTTATATGCACTACATTTTTGCAAGGAGGTAGTAGATGACTGTTGGATATGTTTTGTTTTTGTTAAGAAATCCAAGATAAATTTCATCTCGGGGCATGCTGCAAAACATATGCGAGTATGCGGCCATAAAAAAAACAGATCGATCGTGATGCAACACAGTAGCCATACTGTGCCGTCGCTGCAACCCTCTGGTTCAAATACACAATAATGCATATATTTATGTTGTCTTTAGTAATTTTATGCAAATCCACTAGTACAATGTTGTTTCGCGGAAATGCACTAGTGTAATGCTGTTTTGCAGAAACGTTGTTGGGTTCGATGATCTGACTTTGCAGTGGTTGGATCTGGCATCGACAATGTATTGATGCCAACCTCTTATTTTTACATTCTCGGAAGACTATTCTGTTTGTACATCTATTGTCAAAGGTGTCGGTTGAAGTTAAAGATCATTGTTGTGTAAGACCCTACGTCGTGAAAATTGGTCATCATTATTTTATCTTAACATTATGTTGTTACAGTGACTCATGCATTTTATATTAGCTCGATAGAGTAGTACAATTTCTCTCTTGGAAAAAAATATATGTTACATGTACTTATCCAAGAGCATGTCTACCGGACCCCCTATTTTTCTACCCTGAAAAACGCGAGTAGAGGGCCCTGTATTCACTTTTTACCGGCCAAAAGCTCGTCCGAGCTAGCAGACCCCGTATCCCCACCCCGTAAAACAGAATCCTACGAAATATTCTGTTTCCAGCGGCTGCGCGCGGGTGGCTATGGCGGCGGCGCGGGGGAAAACGGTTGGGAATACTGAAATGTCCGCGCGCCCTAGCTGAAATGGGATAGGGGTTGGCCCTGTATTCAGCCTCCCACCCTGTACTTGTAGGGGTGAGGAGCCGCCCTTAGCCGAAACTGTAAAAAATCGACGTAGGGGGCTGTTTTACGGGGTCTGCTAGACGGCCGGGTAGAGCCCTACCCCGTATTTTGGCGATTATTTTACCGGGTTGGCCCTTTTAGGGGGTCTCTTAGACATGCTCTTACACATTGACTTGGCTCATGTGGAAAAATTTCAAAACACATCAAGGTGCTACACGAGTTCTCCCTCCTCCCTCCATTTCTCCCCCTCCCCCTCTATGCTCATGTTTGTCTCCCTCCTCAGCCAAGTTTGAGTTGATAACTACGTCTCTCTCATGCCCATAGATTATGATATATACGATGATCATGCTTCCACTACACAAAGAGGCCGGCCATATAAACCTATAGTTGCCTCTTGTCAGATAGTTGTTTGACACTTACTGTCAGGCCAGTTCGAGACACGGATTGGCATGATCTGGCCGTGGTGAGAGCAAGAAGTTAGATTGTGAAGTAAAATGGTATTATTTAACAAAAAAAATTACAAGATAAAATGGTGTCTGCTACTAATTAAAGAATCATGGTGGCTTGTGGACTCAAGAACCTCTACAAAAAAATCCTTCTCAGCTTGAAAATTAGTTGTTCAAAGTAATATGGCAAGGAGTTGTTGTGAGAAGAATTATTAGGAAACAAATATCTCATATGCAAGGTATAATCTTTGGTCTATGGAAACCAGGGCCTCCCATTTTAGGGTCACTCTAATGAAGCGGAGCAGTACTTTTCCTGCTTTGGGATCTTTAGGGTGACTTGGCTAGTTTTTTTTTTTTTTTGATAAAAAGGGACTCGCCCCTGCTTCATTAAGAAAACATAATTGACTACGTAAGTTTTGGTTGTGCTATTTCCATTTTGTTTAAATTTTTTTCAAACAAATTCAACCTATTCAATCCTGTAACGTAGATGAAGAGATGATCTTCGAAGACTCTTCATCGGAGGAGGAGGAAGAAGAATACGACAATGACTTAGAAATAGCCAACCATGATCTTGCACAACGAAATTCGGCGGCCGATACTAGGGTTGCAATTCAATCGTTTGTACATCAACCGAGATAGAGCAGAGTGCCACGCCAAGATTATGGGAGATTTTTTGTTGCTTGATAACGATAGTTCCATGAGGGGTTTCTCATGGCCATGTTTTATGGTGGAACTAAACGACAGGATGATCGGGATGGTGCAACTCGGCGATTTACCCAGATTCACAACCCTCGATGGAGGATCGTTGTGTCATGCTAGAATTCATTATAATAGCACAGAGTAAAGATTACAGTGATGTGTCTTATGTCTTGCCCTAAAGGCGTCTGCCAGGCCGGCTTTGTAAAGGCACCGTGACCTAGGGTTAGATGAACGGAAATACCTAACCAACTACGGAGTTCTAGACTATGTCTACGAGTATGATGTGTGTGGAGTTACAAGTATTTCTTCTTCTCGAACCTTCTGGAATCCATCTTGGGCCTTCCAGAATCGTGTGGGCCTCCATCTTCTAGCAACTGGGCCACCCAACAACCTTGATAGTTTCGCCACCCAAGTGGGCCACCCAAGATAGCTAGTTTAAGCCCCTATCATGGTATATCCTATCCGGCATAACCTCGACAAGAGTACTTCAACCTTGATGAATGCACAAGAGTCCCATTCGCATTGTTGCAAAATCCATTGAGAATCATGATTATTGGTTCAAGCTAAGGAGGAGTGCATCGAGAGAATCATGATGATTGGTTCAAGCCCATTAATGAAGTTTGTTGTGGTTGTTAAAGTGTTTGCCTATGGATATTCAACGAACGATGTTGATGACTATGTACGCATTGGGAAATATACAATCTTGGAGGCCGTTAGAAGATACACACTAGCCGCGATTGATATCTTTGGATCGGAGTACTTGAGGACTCCCAATGATAAAAGACACTGAGAGACTCTTGGGCGAGAGTACAAAATGCACTGTCAATGGAAGAACTATCCTGCAGGATGGAAAGGTCGGCACACTAGCCACTTCAAAGATCCAAAATTCATTCTTGAAGTCATTGGATCAAACGATCTATGGATTTGGCAATCGCTCTTTCGATTGTATGTCTCTCATAATGAGTTGAATGTGTTGTCAAGATTACCACTCTTTGCAACAATTGTTGTCGGAGATGATCCTCCTTGCAACTAGGTTGTCAATGACTTTATGTACACAATATGTTACTATCTTGCAGATGGCATATATCCTTGATGGGCCACATTTGTTATTACAATCCCGCGCCCTCAAGGAGAAAAATAGATCTCACTTTTTTGTGTGTCAAGAGTCGACAAGGAAGGCTGTGCAAATAGCTTTGCCATTGTTTGTAGCTTTGCTGAGTATTGGAAACCAAAAGTGCTATGAAAAACAACGACATGTTTGCCGTTGTTTGTAGCCTTTCTTAACATGATCATTGAACATGGAAGATAAATTTCGATACATCTCCAATGGAATCCTATTAAGAAATAACATGATGCATGCAACCAGGATACATAGATTTCTTGCAGCGCATCGAAGGATCAAGAACCGAGAAATTCATACTTAGCTTCACGATGATATTGTTGAGCATCACTCGCTACTCCACAACACTTGATAGTTGTGTTTTTTTTACTTCATTTGAACCATTTGTGCTATTCACTTCATTTGAACCCTGCCATGTGTTTAGCGTTGAATAATTTGGTTTGTAAATTTAAATTTTATTCTTTCATAATCATCATATTTTACTTTATTTATTTGCTTCCATGTATTTGGCTTTGAATAGTTTGGACTAGAAAAAATACGGAGTTAATTATAGGGGATCGGTTAGGAACAACTTTTCTTTCGAGGAGCAAATATAAGAAGTTAAAGGATAAAGGGTTGTATAGAGAGATAATTATAAGGGATCGGGATCGGCTAGAGATGCCCTTAGCATCTCTCCCGGCGCCCCTAAAATGTGTACAACACCCGTTCATGGTGGCCGCTTTAGAGTCGGAAGGACACTATCAGATGAATGGGGCGGGTGTCCATAGCGGCATCCCTCATATTTTTCTAAAAATATGAAATTCTCAAATTCGAATGAATGGCTCAAAATTTAAAAATATTACATAGAAATTTGAAAAAATTAAAATAACCTAATCTAAAACTTATTCCTCGTAGTCTTAGAGCCTGATGACGGTGTCAACCTGATAGTTTAAAATAGTTGGTTGTGCATTTAGGGACAACATTTTTATGTATGATGCATTTTTTCCATGTTATAACTCCTGGAAACAAAATATGATCAAATTATATCGTATATTATTATCTCTAGGGCATATTCCAGGAGAAAAAATTCTCTTGAAAAAAAGACAAATCTTGTCTTTTTTGCCCAGGATACAATGAGAATTATTTCGAACCCAAACATTTTTATACGGGGACAATACTTAATCATCTTTGCTTCCCAAATGGATTCACATTTTTTACCCTTTTTTGAATTTCTATTTTTTAGAAAGTCAGGGTGCTTGGCACCCATGAGCATGGATGTATTTTCTCACAGATCAAGAATAATAGTACTCCTTTCAGGTTTTGGGAAATACCCGTTTAATGTAGCCCGGGTCCCAAATCCATATTCGATGATACATATCAAATGGTCATACAAAGATGCTTTAATAACTTAATGAATATATGTTAAATTACATCATACATGATTATCTCTAGGGCATATTCCTAGCCGTTATAAGTATGAATAAAATTTTCCATGTTTTTGGAAAAATACTAAATGGATTAGCCCACAATAGTTGCACTATAGCCTTTCTTACCAGCTAAAAATGTTGTTGCTAAATGCACAACCAACTATTTTAAAGTATGAGGTTGACATCCTCGTCGGGCTCTAAGACGATGAGGAATAAGATTAGGTTATTCCAGGAAAATTATATTCATACTTATAACGGTTGGGAATATGCCCTAGAGAGTACCCTGAATATCTCCTGGAATTTTTTTTTCTCTAAATGCACTTGGTCATCTTTTGTTTCTCTAGGAGAATTTGGATTTTTTTGCCAACATTTGAAATTACCATGAACTCTGAAGTTTATGGGGTGCATAACACCATGTGCCAAAAATTCGCGTCCTGATCTATGTCTCTACACTATTCATCATTTCACTCTCCACGATAGACTTATCCATATCTAGTTTTCCTGCATTGTGGGAACTGAAAATTAACTTACACACCTAAATATGACTTCCATCTAGATTTTGCTTTTTAGGATTCAAACGAGCGTGTGTGCTGCAGGGACGGTGATTGGACGACGATTGGGTGATATCACGCCGAAGACGACAGCAACACATGTTTCCTTATATAGAGCATGGTGCACTTTCTTTAATCGTATTTCCTGCGTCTCTTTACTATGAACGGGTTGCCCGCCTTTTTTTTTTTACTAACAAGTCGATCTCTGGACTGATTGTAGAGGGCATCTTGGTATGCTGGGCGCGGAGAATGCCACTCTCGCACCACCCGTTCACAAAGCAGACGTTTAAGGTTTTTGTCCACTACTCGGAGCTTTCCCCGCACGGGAATCATTCCCTCTCTCTCTCGCCCATCTCAAAAAAAAAAAAAATTTGACCTTCTACCTCCCTTCCTCCGGGCTCCGGCCATCTCTCTCACCGGCATCCCCCACCCCCACCCCTCTCCCCTATATATTCACGCACATTCCTCCAGGGCTCCAGATAACCTCGTGCCGTTCTTGTTTGGGCAATTAGCTGCTGCCTCTCTTAATCACTTGCCATAACAGCGCCAGCCTACCCTTAATCTTATCCAATATAATTTGGTTCATCATCAATTCATCCTCATCCAGAACTCCTCCTCGGAGCTCGCGAGTGGTACTTATAGACCCCCAGCCCCAGCAGACGGTCGTGCATTGCAGTTGCAGGTAGTGCTATATATGGCGCAGCCAGCCAGCATGAAGCTCCACCTCTCGCCGGCGGTGGCGGTGAAGGTGCCGTTCGTCCACGCCGGGAGACCTCGGCCACGAGCTCTCGCCAAAGCAGGTGATCATCCGTCGATCCATGTCCCTTTTTCCTTTCCGCCGTATGCTAGCTTTTGGATCGCCTTGTCTAGTTTCTCCATTACACGTGCGTTTCTGCTTGGTATATACGCACGACGGTGGATCGTACATGTACAATGGGACTCCATTAATTGCATGCTCTCAACCTTGCGTTCTCTCTGCCCGTCGATCCGCCGGCGCCGGCCGGCGAAGTTTCTTCTTTCCTGGCCGCGCGCGCCGGCGGCCATGGAAGTTTCTCGCAGGTTTTCGATCGTGTGCCGATCACGCCCTGTGGGTACCGCGTCAGGAGGTTCTTGTCCGCCATCACGCGCAGATCGTGACGGCTAGTTTGCTGCCTGCAGCGCGCTAGCTAAGCTATAGCAAGCTGCCGATTCGTCCTGTTTCACGGCAGACACTTGCCGGCCATGCTTATGCCGCCGTGGTGAAAGGAAACCGACAAATTAATTAAGGAGCAATTCTGCTCGATCCTTGATGTTTGTGTGTCATCTTCCTACTAGCATTTTTGGTCTGAACATACCTAGCTAGCTAATTTTTTTAGTTGTTGACAGAAGCTAGCTAGCTATACCTTGTGCATGTGAAGAAAACTAGATTCTGATCGATCGGCCGGCGGCTTCTAATGTTTTATTTC
Organism: Lolium rigidum; assembly: GCF_022539505.1. Taxonomy (NCBI): domain Eukaryota; kingdom Viridiplantae; phylum Streptophyta; class Magnoliopsida; order Poales; family Poaceae; genus Lolium; species Lolium rigidum. Next base: position 7,126,985 of record NC_061511.1, on the reverse strand, counting down.
GACTTTTCGGCTTCTGCTATAAGCCGAGGAGCAGAGACGCCAACCATAGGCGCTTTATCGCGAGAGTGATACTGATGATGATTGCTTTGTCTTTGAACAATCAGGTCCATGCCGCGCCCTCGGCAAAGAAGATGCTAGCCATGGCGTGGTGGAACCCGCCGGCACGCGCGGCGCGAGGCGCAGGACGCAGGCCACCAACGTATCCAGTGCCGCTGCCGCTAAAGGTATTGACTGATTCCGGCTGATGGATGCATGGATCTCCTGCTTTATGCCGCTCTCTTCTCCATATCCGCTGGCTAGCTTTTAGCACCCGTATACATTACTCTACTTTCTTCCTAATTGGCTAATCCTTAGCCACCCACATCACCTGTTTTTTGGCCGTCATCGTCTTGCTAGCTAAGTACGTGCTTGTGATACCGCTGGACCGTTTCTATGTAGATACTGCCGTATGCTCGTTTGTCTTTTTGTATTCTTCCTCTTCACTGAGTACACCGCACACAAGGCTTTTTCTTGTTGGCACAAATTTAGCGAGTAGATATGTACACGTTTTTCTCTGAACGTGGGGTATAAGTCCAACTGATACATTTTCACATATGTTAGCGGTAGTTTTACCGAGGGGCACGAGTATAATTTTCCGGAGTACACAACTTTCTATTCCTCTTCCGTGAGTGCAAGCCAGATTTACACAATTTTCTCCAAACGCGGGGGTTCGAGTCCAACTCACATGTTGTTTACCGGAGGAAGACGGGTGGAATTCAGACTAACAAATCCAGCTCCGCACTTTCTTTTTCTCTCAAAGTGGGAGGACCAGAGAGCCAGCCTCCTCCCCTGACTACTTTGGGATAGTAGGCGAGAGACAAGAATGGGCTTCGACTCCTGTCTACTCCGGGATTTTAGGCCTCCTCATTCCTCAAGAGACCAGAGACTGTACATATTTTCCTTTTCACAACATCCCAAAGTAGTAAAAAAATAATTCCCTAGACAGTTCAAAGTCAAGTCTGACAAGCGACTGAAAGATTATGCTATTCCTTCTTGTTACCGTCAGTACGGTCACCACTCACCACAGCAGCTGTTTCTTTCGTCAGGAAACTATTACAAATGCTATGCAAAAGCAGGCGCCGGAGTTCTTTCGAGCCGAATACCCGGCCCGACGATCAATTTGGTTACCGAATAAAAATGATCAGAGATTCGACTAGGACTGGCACGCGAAAGCCAGGTCTAGATTGGGTGTACTTATTATGCCGATCGAGATCGTATGCCCACGAAAAGAGACGATCGGGGAAGCTTTGTTTGATTTGGTTTAGATAAGGGCATCTTTACACACGCCTTCCTGCTCCCTCCTATAAGCGAGAGGAACCGGCGACAGTGAGGGATGTTCTCTCTGGCTCTGCTGCGAAAGTGATTGAGATTCGTGCCGTTTTTATCCAATCCAGGTTGGTTCCTGTATGTGTCGCATGCATGTTACTCCTGCCAACTCCTTGTATTTGGCCGCGATACTATTCCCAAGATCTTGGCTCTTTCTTTTTATGAAACGTGTATATCATGCTACAAAACCAGGAATTTCAAAGTATTGTAAAATACATACATGGATAATGTTATTATTATTACTAGGCAAAAATTTAAAGGGAATTGTTTATTTAGGATGAGGTGCGCATTAAATAGTCATATATTTTTTCTTTATGAGGCACACATTTAGTACTCCTATTTTAGCACATGCAATATCTGAAACCGACAAGCTTATCAAGGGGTGATACCCTTAATGATTTCTTTTTTTGCAAACGCCTATATAAAGTTAGAAACACCCTTATGTTTTACAATATAAGAAATATTTCGATTTGTTAAGCTTGTCAATATGGATCAATCACAAATTAGTTCAGCAATTCTTAGCCAAAGTTTTGTCCTAGCTACCCAAAGGAGTATATTAAAATGGAAGAATCAACTGCCACGGCCTTGTAAGGTGAAACTGAATTTGAGTTCAAACAATTACGCAAAATACTTGACTCAAGCCAAACTCATGTGGTGGGTGACGACACCGACAATCGGGGGACACTGACCTAAACACGTTTTCACTAGTCGAAACACGTTTGTGGAACCTTGGGGTACAAAACTGATTCAGCTCAACATGGAGAAAGTGCTCTCATGTGGGGCGCCCAGAGTGCACGTGTATATCTGCAATGTTTATTTAACAATGTTTCGTTCTCTTAATAAAATTTATAATTTGGCATACTACATCTGAACAACCATGTCTCCATCACTGTACCCCCAGGGCTGCAAATCGACCCGGTCGACAAGTTTCAGATCCTAAAACGCCAGGAGGAAGCACGTGTCATTCCTGAGGCAAGCTTCTACCAATTCCACACTAATCACGTTATGTGAAACTGTTTTGGACATGTATCGCTGACCTTTGTCAACTTTCTGAACATTTCGACCAGGCTCCCGGTTCAGAGTTCCAGCAACCACTGATCGAGCAGGTGAGGGCGATGCTGGGGTCGATGGAGGACGGCGAAATCACCGTGTCAGGCTACGACACCGCCTGGGTGGCCCTGGTGCCGAGGCTGGACGGCGGCGAGGGTCCCGAGTTCCCGGAAAGCCTCCGATGGATCCTAGACCACCAGCTTCCCGATGGCTCCTGGGGCGACGCGGCGCTCTTCTCCGCATATGATCGGATCACCAACACCCTCGGCTGCGTCGTGGCTCTCACCAAGTGGTCGCTTGGCTCCGAGAACTGCAAGAGAGGTCTAGCTTTTCTCGAGGAGAACATATGGAGGCTGGCAGAGGAAGACCCGGAGGAGATGCCCATCGGCTTCGAGATCGCTTTCCCTTCTACCCTGGAGACGGCCAAGGGCTTGGGCATTCCGTTTCCGTATGACCACGGGGTGCTGCAGACCATATATGCCAACAGAGAAATTAAGCTCAAGAAGTAAGTATTATTACCTAGACAGTAGATGGAGAACATCTTGCACGTAGATGGATGCTGACTGATTAATTCCGGGCGCAGGATTCCGATGGAGGTGATGCACAGCTTCCCAACGACGATCCTGCACTCCCTCGAAGGGATGCCCGGGGTGGACTGGGAAAGGATTCTCAAGCTCCAGTCCAGCGATGGCTCCTTCCTCTTCTCTCCTTCCGCAACGGCCTACGCTCTCATGCAGACCGGTGATGCCAAGTGCTATGAATATATCAATAGAATGCTCAAGAAATTCGATGGAGGGGGTAAGAGATCCATGACCATTTTGCATATTTGAATCGTCCTTTTTTCTGTATGTGTATAGTTCCTGATGCTTGCTGTTGCATTTCAGTTCCCAACGTCTACCCGGTTGATCTCTTCGAGAACATCTGGGCCGTCGATCGATTGGAACGCCTCGGCCTCTCCCGCTACTTCAAGAAAGAAATCAAGCAGTGCCTGGACCATGTGCACAGGTTTGATTTCCCCCTTCATGTCATGGCTCTGCTCTGTAACATTTCTTTCCATCTTGAAGGATTTAGGAACTCTCTAATCTTCTCCAAATCTGCAGACACTGGACTGAAAAGGGGATCTGCTGGGCGAGGAACTCCGAGGTCCAGGATGTGGATGACACAGCCATGGCGTTCCGGCTAATGCGGCTGCACGGATACGACATCTCCCCAAGTACGACGAACTCAGTTGTAGTACATTGTACATTTACATACTCTACATAGTGTAATGATTTTGTCGCGTGGCAAACAAAACTCATGCTGCTGCTCTGCAGGTGTGTTTGAGCATTTTGAGAAGGATGGCAAGTTCTTCGCTTTCGTGGGGCAGTCGACGCAGGCGGTCACCGGGATGTACAACCTCAACAGGGCCTCTCAAGTGAGTTTCCCTGGGGAGGATGTGCTGGAGCGCGCAGCCACATTCTCGCACGAGTTCCTTAGAAGAAGACAGGCCGAGGGAACCATCTGTGATAAATGGATCATTGCCAAGGATCTACCAGGCGAGGTAAACTACTCTGTCATTCTACCAATCCATCACCTTGTCTTGTTTTGTGAAAGAAATTAACCTAGCTTACGTGGATACCTGTTATGATGATAGGTAGAATATACATTGGACTTCCCATGGTATGCAAGCTTGCCACGCGTAGAAGCAAGATTCTACATAGAGCAATATGGTGGTGAGGATGATATCTGGATTGGGAAGACACTCTACAGGTAAAAGAAAAGTGTTACGACGGCAGATCATGTTTAAGCAATTTGTTTGTGGCATCTATACTTGTAAGAAAAACTTTACCGCTAACTCATACGATGTATATGGTTTTGCTAGGATGCCGCTTGTGAACAACAACATTTATCTTGACTTGGCAAAACGTGATTTCAACCGTTGCCAAATCCAGCATCAACTTGAGTGGCATGGCCTACAAAAGTAAGCATTAACACGTCACATATCATTTTTCAATTACATCACATTTCATGCATGACTTGTTGGCATTTACAGTTACATTATTTTGTGGGATATGTTCTTATATGGTTTCCTTTAAAATGTATTTAGATGGTTCACTGAAAATGGCCTCGAGGCTTTTGGGGTGACTTCAGGAGATGTTTTAAAGACTTATTTTCTGGCCGCCGCTTCCATATTTGAACCAAACCGTGCGACGGAACGACTTGCATGGGCCAGGGTGTCAGTTCTCGCCAACGTTATTTCTAAATACCTTCGCAACGATTCGTCGGGTAATAAAGTGCTGGAACAGTTTATGCATGGCAGTCTCTATGAAGGAGAAACTGATGTATCCGGGTGAGTACACTAACAGAGCATCACTGCACAATTCGAATCACCGCGTCACGTGATTAATAACTATTTGCTTAGTTTGACCACTTTGGCTAATTTATGTTCTCTCGGTAAGAAAAATAGCAAACTGATACAAGCAATTTGGTAGATGGTTTTCACCAATGGAAAATTCACATGCATAAATAGATGAAATCAATTTCTTACTTGGTTGATGTCACACAATAAGTTCATAACACTACTCTATATCTAAATAAGCGTTATTTAAAAACTTGTTCCTTCACTATAATCTCTTTTGGTTTAAATATTATTCTTATAAAACAAATTGTGCATCTAGGCTTAATGGAGATGCAAAAGAAGAAATTATTGTTGGTGCCCTTGAGAAACTTGTTGATTTAATGGCACAAGAGGCACCTGGTGACGGAACGATGTACGTCAACAATTTGCTGCGTTGCGCTGTAAGTTAAACGAACAATTTCACCTGCTTGCAAGTTATCGACTACTTTTCCTTGCATAACATTCTAACATATTTCTTTGAACTTCTAGTGGATTGAATGGATGATGCAGCAAACAAATATTGAAGAAGACATAAATGGTACGACAAGTGTTAACCAAGCAGAGTCCTTCATGGTCCATGACAAACAAACATGTTTGCTTCTAGTTAAAATTATCGAGATTTGTGTTGGACGAATCGGTGAAGCATCATCTATGGTGAATAGTATAGACGGTACTTGGTTTATTCAACACGCGTCCTCTATTTGTGACACTCTTCACCACAAGATGTTACTCTCCCAGGTAACTCTTACGCTCAAATATTTTTCTTGCCACATTTTATATCAAGTAATAGATGGGCGATGGTGTTTTTTCATTCCAAGAAATAAATACCATGGTTAACTTTTCTTCCTTCAAATTTTCAAGATAAAATTCATTGAACTTGAGATCACTTTTTAAGTTTATATCAATTGGTCATCTAATTTTGTTGAGTCACAAGCAATCATTTTACTTATGGAACATTTCAAACTGCACATTATTTTAAACTTTTTATATCAAACTCAGCAACGATACTAATTTAATTCTAGCATTTTAGTACGGTAAGAAGTTGAAGTGCACATACCTCATATCAGCAAGTGTGCTTTGAATAACGCAAGATACGAATTTTCACTTCCTTCATTTTTAACCGTTGAATGGATGATTGCCATTTATAGGATGCTGAGAAGAACGATGCAGTAATAAGACATATGGACAAGAAAATTCGGTTCGACATGCAAGAACTTGCCCAAAATATTCTTCGGACTGATGATGATGAACCAAGTAGCAAGACGAAGCAGACCTTCCTGAGTGTTGTGAAAAGTTGTTACTATGCTACCAATTGCCCATCCGACATCTTGGATAAACATGTTTCGAAAGTTATTTTTGAACATATTATTTGAAAGAAAAAACTATAGGAATATGAGCTTTAGGTATGGATGTGAAACTTGTAGAAGAGAATGTTGTAAAGAGGGCTAGAGGAGGGATGCAGAAAAATATGTTGTGCCAGTGGAAGTTAGTGTGTGCTTATTCAAGCTAACGGGGATGTTCGTCGACGTTGTATCATTTTCAGAGCTCAGTGGTTTGCATTGATATTGTGGTATAAATTAGTTTGCTGGAAAAGAGGCAAAGTCATAAACCACAACTACCATTGCAACATCTTGTCCAGTGTTTCTTCAGTGATTAGTAAGAGTTCTATTGTTCCATCAAAAGTTTGAAACTTACCTATAGCCCTGATGCACCGAAAAGGCACGCGATTATTGTGAAGTTCACTGGAAAACCATATGAACCATGAAAGACATAACCTCGCCCCTGTAGCTTTCGAGAAGCATTTCCTGGCGCGTCACAGAACTCCAAGGTGTACAGCCTAGAATGCATCAGCACGCGACTGTTGATACAGCCCTTACAGTTTCAAAATCCTGCAGTAGCCACAGGACTACGGAAGAAAAGGGGTGCATCCAACAGTTAATCCACATAAGTAGCAGCTACCTCATCTCTGCTGCATCAGATAGGTTTTCCTTTTTCATGGTGAACAAGAGGCATTCCCTCGGGTTAGCAATGTGGGTGGCAGAGATTAGGCCAGTCAAGTGTTCCTTGAAAGGCCAAAAGTCATTACCACAGGATTTGCACTTGATAGACAGGTTTCTCTGCTAACCTGTCTGGAGCGGCATAATCTCTGAGTTAAGACTATTTCCGAAGATAATTACCACCAACAAGAATTCAGAAGACACATACTACCAACTATACGGCTATGCTCTGCTTCACTGAAAGAGCCAACCTGCACAAACTACTACTGCTGATAGTCTGGTACCCCCACCACGCGCTGGTCCAAATTGCTGACAGCCGCAAAAGAAAGCCGGCTAACACTGGTGATCAATTGAAAATTTGCAAGACTCGAACATGGAACATATGCTGTGATCTAGAGAGGGTGGCACCTATCAGGATTTGGTTCATATGGAGGCGGCGTAGGTGGCGGATGCCGCCGCTCAGGATGTTAAGCGCGGCAAGAGCCACCTTCTGGAACCTTTCCTTCGCCTCCTCGAGCAATACTGTTTCTTGTACCATGCCTCCTAGTAGGACTGTAAACCTCTATCTTTTCAATGAAATGAAACACAAAAGCCTTTTGCGTTTTCACGGAAAAAGGAATTCTATAACTTCATGTGATCAGAAATAAAAGAACACCAAATTTCTTAAAAAAATTAAGAAACGCCAAAATTCTGAAGCGACCAAATAATTTTAGATCAAACAACGAACCCATAAGAAATTATATTTACCTGGCAAAGAGTAGATGGGAGAGTGAACATTGCAGAAAATGTCAGCACTGTAAAAGGTGTTTTGTTTGCTCTAGTAACCACCGTCCGAAAGTACATGTACAAGTATCAACAGATAAGGCAGCTCTGTTATTTTAACTGCCAATGGAGCCTGTTCCAGTCGATGTACAATATATATTGATGCGGTATTTTATAATACCCCAGATTCCAAAGCACAACCAGCTTACGTGTGCTGGTAGGGCTCAGGAACACTGTAAGGGGCATGAACAATTCATTCCAAGAATAACTGCATCACTATGTTGCTGGCTTTACCCAACTACGCCCAGGTGTTTTCTTCAATGTGCCCTGTTTAATCTTTGCCCTCACTTGTTCAACAATATTCCACCTACCAGAATTGGCATATAGGTTAGATACTAAGACAAGATTTGATGGACTTCCTTGTTCCATTGTAAGAAGAGATTTGCAAGCCAAGTCTTGAGCTTCTTTGTTACTGTGAATAACAGAGGCATCCAGAAGTGCTCCCCAAACACTAGGTCCTGGCTGTACGGTCATTGACTTGATAAAGTCCAAGGCATGGTGAATGAGCCCAGAACGTCCCAGTAAATCAACTACACAGGCAGACATCTCCTGGGTTGGTTGAACTTTGTGATCCTTGAGCAGGGAGTTGTATATCTCGAGTCCCTCCAACACCAAGCCCGCCCTGCAGCAAGCTGAAAGCACGCCCAGACCAATTATGCTATCTGGCTTAACCCCAGAAGCACGCATATGATCAAACAGTGCAACTGCTTCTGCACCCATACCGTGAAGGCCGTAACCCAGTAGCATTGAACCCCATGAGATGATATCTTTGCGGCAAGTATCATCGTCGAAGACACGCCTTGCATAACGCAAGGCCCCGCCCTTTGCATACATGTCAATGAGAGCATTGTTGAGAGACATCTCCCCGTATAGCCCCATCCTCAGTGCGAAACCGTGCACTTGCTTACCCTGTGCCAAGCCCATGAGGCCGCCGCTACAAGCAGAGAGTACACTGATCAAGGCAATCCTGTTTGGCAGAATAGCATCGATCAGCCACATTGATCGGAAAGCATTGACTGCATCCTGAAACATTCCATTCTCCGCATACCCTCCCACCATTGCTGTCCAGGAAACGACATTTCTGCGCTGCATCCTGTCGAAAACCCGCCGTGCAAGGCGTGGCTGGCGAACCCTGCAGTACATGGAGACGAGCCCGCTGGTAACGTGGAAATCGATATTGCTGCACATCCCAGCCTTGATAGCAAAGCAGTGCAGTTCCCTGCCGTGGTGCTGGGACATCATGGATGATGAAGAGAGAAGCGCCGAGAGCGTGAACCTGTCCGGGGTGAGCCTGTCGTCTGTGACCATGCGACGCAGAAAGGGCCAGATGTCAGAAGCGTGTGGTGGTGAGTAGGAGATGAGCGCATTGTAAGTGGATGCGGTGCGGACGGGCATTTCGTCGAACAGGTGGAGCGCGTTGGTGACGCTGTGGGAGAAGCGGAGGTAGAGGAGGAGGATGGAGTTGGTAAGGACGGGGTCGGCGTGTAGGTGACCGAGGCGGAGGGAGAAGGCGTGGAGAGAAGCGGCGGCGTGGGAGCGGGAGCGGGAGGAGAGGAGTTGTAGGAAGGAGGAGGCGAGGGAGGATAGCGTGAAGGCGTCCGGACGGCGGCGAGGGAGGAGGAGGCGCCGGAAGAGGTGGAGCGGGAGATGGGAGTGGGAGTGGGAGGAGGCGACGGCGGAGAGTAGGGAGTTGAAGACGGGGAGCGGGACGCCGCCGGGGTCCGCGCGGACGGCGGCGAGGCGAGCTGCCACAAACGCCGGGAGTGGACGCATGGAAGGGAAGCGCGGGACAAGACGTATTATGAGTGCGGACGTTTGGTATCAGGAGCGTGCAAGTATAGGCTGTGACCTGTGCTACAGGTGTTTTCTACAGGTGCTTTGTTCTTGTATCTCGATTCAAAGTGCTGAGGATCCTCGGGAGGCTGCAAACCCCCCAGCCTCAGGGTCTTCCACCGTTGGATCAAATCAATTCAGTTTTATCTCAAAATCCCGCTTTTACTTCATTGAAGCAAAAAGAGCCCCGCTTTTGCTGCATTGAAGCAAAAAAACGTTCGACTAAAAAATAGAAGAAGAGCTCAGTTTTGTCTCAAAATCCCACTTTTGCTTCATTGAAGCAAAAAAAAGCCCCGTTTTTGCTTCATTGAAGCAAAAAACGGTTCGACTAAAAAAGAAGAAGAGCTGCGATGATTCTTCAGACTTTATTTTGTCGCGGCAAAAAAGTCCCGCTTTTGCTTCATTGAAGCAAAAAAATGGTTCATCTAGAAATAAAATAAAATGGTTCATCTAGCAAAAAACTCGTCGGAGATGCGTCAACTCCGGTCGGCGAGCACCACCGCAGAGCATCAATGCCCTCTCCTTGCAATACCGCCTCCACCCGATGGTAGGGCCGTCCACTGCGGTCCGCCGACCCTGTCGCTATGCGCCGGCGGCGGCGTCCGGCTCCGGCGGTGCTCCTTTGCGGGTCCACCGAGCGCGGGTTGCGGCGGCTGCGCCGCCGGTCGATGGTCCTTTGCGGCTCCCATCGATGTCGATTGCAGGTCGGTCGGAGCCCGTTTGCAGCTTCGGTGGAGGCCGTTTGCAGCTCCGGCGCGGCGGCCGCTTACAACTCGGGCGGAGGCCGTCTGCAGCTCCCGTCAATGCCCTATTGAAGCTCCGGCGGACGCCAGTTGCAGCTCGGGCAAAGTCCATTTGCAGCTCCCAGCCATGCCGATTGCAGCCCGGTCGGAGGCCGTTTGCAACTCCGGTGGTGGCCGCTTGCGGCCGGGCGGAGGCTGTTTGCGGCTCCCGTCGATGCCTATTGAAGCTCCAGCGGAGGCCAGTTGCAGCTCCCGGCCATGCCGAAGGCAGCTCACCCGGATGCCATTTGCAGCTCCTGGCGATGTCGTTTGCAGCTCTAGTGGAGGCCGTGGGGGAAGGAGGCGGCGGCCATCGCGGCGGACAAAGCCGACGCCGCGGAGGAAGGATGCGGCGCTGTCGAGGCCGGCCGTCATGAGGAAAGGAGCTAGCACCGCGCTCCTGTAGAGGTTGACCGCCGCCGGGAACGGAAGCGGCGGCGCACGACCTCGCCGGATCGGTGCCGGCCCCAGTACAGAGCGCGCTCGGTGGAGGTGCTCCGACGAGAGAGGCACTGCGGCGGCGAGCGCGGGCGGAGGAGCAGCTCGGGGGGTGGGGCGTGCCCGTGGAGGAGTGGCTCGGGGCGCGACGCGCTGGACTTTGGTGGACGAGCAGCTCGGGAGCGGGGCGTGGCGGACTGGCGGAGGAGGAGCGCCCGAGAGGAGAAGGCCGGCGGAGGAGCACACGGGGAGGGAGGCCGGCGAAGGAGCAAGCTGGGGGCAGGCTCGTCGGGGATGGCCGGCGGCGGCGCGTTCATGGAGGCTCTGCTTCTCGATTCGTCGGAGGATAACGATGCGTACAAGAGGAAAAGGGAGGTAGGGCCCAGCAATCAAGTCCACGGGATGGTTGCATCAGATGGCCAGGAACCTGGAGGCTAGAAACCCGTGAGCCTCCGACGGATAATAAGCATTTTCCATTCCAAAACTGGAACCGATCAATTCCTTTAAAAAAAAAAAACAGTACAAACGCAGCCGCTCATATACACACGCATACACTCACCCCTATGAACGCACACACGCACACTCTATCCCTATGAGCACCTCCAGAAGACTGAGCCGGCGGATTAGATCTTGAAATTGACGAAGTCACCACAGCCGCCTCGCTGTCGACGGGAACATCGCCTCCCACTGAATTAATATTCCACCTTTACGAGACACACAGATGTCAAACCTGTGGTTTGAACTCTGATAGGCTGGGGGTACAACCACCCTCCTAACCACCCAACCTCAAGTTGGTTCTCGGAACCAATCAATTCCAATGGGAACATGTTCCTCAATCACTTCACCATGTACCAGTGGATGTATGTGGAATACGACCTACGACTACGATCCTCTTTTTTCTCTTAGAGTATCGCCACTAGCAGCGGGTGTGTATTTAGAGCATCTCCAGCGCCGCGACGCAAACGGTCGTGCGTCCGTTGGACCGAAAAATTGGTATCACCTCTAGCGGGGCAATGCAAAGTGATCGAGCCGTTCGCGACGACGCAAATCTGGCCCAAATATGCGTCTCGGATGCGTCTCCGCAGACGCTGCGTGGACGCGCAAAGTGTCCGCTCGCGTCTGGCGACGTTTCGTCGGGCCCACCTGGCAGCGACCCTGCGTGGATGCGTCTTCTCATACGCGTCAGCGACTGACGCTGCTGCGTCGCTTCGATAGTCTACGCCACGTTAATGGTGATGCATCGGCTGTCGAGCGACCGCTGTCTACCTTCGCCAACCACGTTAATGGCGACGCCACGCGTCCCGCGACCATCGCCTGCCTCCGGTCTATATAAAGAGGGCGCGTGTTCTCTTCCTCATCCACTCCTGCAAACAAACCCTAGCCACCACAAGCTCTACAGTAGCGCCGCCTAGCTCTTCCTGCGACACAGGCAGGCATGCGAGAAAGTCCATGATGGGTCCTGGTGACTGGCGAGGCGGTCGAGGCCACGGGCCTGGGCGCCCCCGGGGCCGGGCAGGGGCCCCTATGGTGGAGCAGCTGGATTTTCCTGTTTGAGTGACTGGGTGTGTCCTGAATGTTCTTTCTTGGCAGCGAACATATGGAAATCAACATAACTAGTTTCTTTTTAAAAATATTTTTATTTGTGTCAACCATGGTTCAAATTATGTATTAGTTTGTGTAAACCATGTTGCAAATTATGTATTAGTTTGCGTAAAATAATGTTCCAATATGTAATATTTGAAACTATGTTTAAATGAAGAAGAGGAAAAAAAAAATATGTCCACCCCAGACGCAAACGGATATGCGGACAAAAACGATCATTTTAGCGTTCACAGCACGACGTAAACAGACACGCGCGGACTAAAATGAGTGGCTTCGCTGGAGATGCCTTTAGTGTTTATGACACGCGGTACGGCCGTTTGTGGCAGGAAGCCGGCCCCTGCGGCGGGGCAAACAATATTGAAATTGTCCGACAGTATATTTAGAGAAATTCAGCAAACGCACAGGCACTAGATCATCGAAAAATTCGTACTAAATCACGAACTAAACTACACACTACTACGGACATGGTGTTTCTACACCCGGGTGCATATGCACCTTTTATTTGAAATGCATATTAAATATATTTTAAAATGTTAGAAAAATACAAATAAAAATTCCCCGTATATACCTTGACATATTACATGCTTATAAAGTTGTTTCAGCAAAAACCGATATGTTTCGTGCCTTGTGCAAAAAAGACAAATCTTTGGTGCTAAAATAGTCTATTTTTTAGGCATTATTTGTCTTTTTTACACAGGGTAGAAAAATTGTTGGTTTTATGTGAAACTTTACGTGCACACATAAAACATGACCCTCTATATGCTAAAAAATTTTACTAATTTTTTTATATTTTGGAAATATGTTTTATACATACCGGGTGCATATGCACCCGGGATCAGATTTGGTTTTCCGACTACCAAGTACCAACTTACTCCCAATCGGAGAGGTCGCTACCGTTGTCGGTGTCTTCCTCCGCAACCAATGCTCATCGTCGGAAGGAATGGTCGGCAGTCCCGCCTGCTGTCTCGTGAGTTGCTCGTGCGCGAAATCCTTCCTCTGCCTCTTCAAGTCTTCATCTCCCTTGTTGCCCTCATCTCTGCCTTCTTCACCGCCTAGTAGTTCTCCTTGTACTGCACATCCTCGGGGTGGTAGGAATTGGCAGCCTCTCCGCTCCGCTCTTGTCCTAGATATAGCCTATCCCCGCCACTCCGACGACGACGACTAAGCAACATATGATTCTCATCCTCGTCGCGAAAGAGCTCCAAGAAAGGGCCAACCTGAGCGGGTGGCACGCATCGATGGCCAATCGTGTTTTCATCCCGCCGAACCGAGCGCTCCGCCATGCCCCGCTCATGCAAGACCACTTTGTCGTGGTACTGACATACCCGCCACATCTCTCCTATGGAAGGTACAGCATGCGTCGGAGTTTCTTCATCGATATAGTTAAATCTTGCGAGAAGAACTCTCGGTATTTTACTCACCGGAGAAATGTTGCGGGCGCTCTAGGGTTTAGCACCTACCAAAAAATCTTGGCAGCTATGCGGGTGATCGTATATGGCATCCCCGTGGACTAAACCGATTAGTATCTTTGCATTGGCGAGGATACTACCATTGAGTCCATTCGGATATTTGTCAAGGTGATATTCCGGGTGTTTGGTCACGTGTATCTTCTATCTCCAAATGAAGAAGATACACACATGCTGATGAAGACGAATCACAAGAGAGGTTGGTCGGTATACCTGGCCACGTGTCAGGCCGGGCCGGGCCAAGAAAAGCCCGATGATGAAAAATCATGCCCAAGCCCGACCTGGCCAAATAACCACAAAGCCCGTCGGGTCGTCAGGCCATGGGCCGGGCCGTAGTGTCAAATGCGGGTTTTGGGCTACCCAGGTCGGCCCAGCCTAGCTATCGGGCCAACATTTTTAGGCCCAAGCCTGGGTTTTTCGGGTCAGGCTTCGGGTCGGGCCTCAGACCAGGCTGCCCATGCCAGGCATGTTGGTCGGGCATGCTATGAAGTGTTGATTGTATGCATTGGAAGCGGAAGAATTACCCAAAGTCATGGCATGGGAAATATTGCGGTAAAATTCGTGATGCCACAATTGGGCTTGAGGACATGGCATCGGAGGATTTATGAATTTGGCATTGCTTATTTGGATTGACGGGATAACTCAATGACATCAATGTCTTGCATAGTTCCCATCTCTTTGCTTATTAGCTAGTGGAGATGCCATGGGCGATGGTGTTGTTTCATTCCAAGAAATTAATACCATGGTTAACGTTTCTTCCTTCAAAATTTCAAGATAAAATTCATTGAACTTGAGATCATTTTTAAGTTTATATCCTTGTTGTTTCTTGCTAACGGCAACAGTTGGTCATCTAATTTTTTTGAGTCAAGCAATCAATTTATTTATGGTCATCTAATTTTCTAGAATTTTAGTACCCTAAGAAGTTGAAGTGCACATACCTCATATCAGCAAGTGTGATTTGAATAACGCAAGATATGAATTTTCACTTCCTTCATTTTTAACCATTGAATGGATGATTGCCATTTATAGGATGCTGAGAAGAACGATGAAATAATAAGACACATGGACAAGAAAATTCGGTTCAACATGCAAGAACTTGCCCAAAATATTCTTGCATCGAAGCAAGTAGCAAGACGAAGCAGACCTTCCTGAGTGTTGTGAAAAGTTGTTACTATGCTACCAATTGCCCATCCGACGTCTTGGATAAACATGTTTCGAAAGTTATTATTAAACACGTTATTTTAAAGAAAAAACTATAGGAATATGAGCTTTAGGTATGGATGTGAAACTTGTAGAAAAGAATATTGTAAAGAGGGCTAGAGGAGGGGTGCATAGAAATTTGTTGTGTCAGTGGAAGTTAGCGTGTGCTTATTGAAGCTAACGGGGATGTTCGTCAACGTTGTATCATTTTCAGAGCTCAGTGGTTTGCATTGATATTGTGGTATAAATTAGTTTGCTGGAAAAGAGGCAAAGTCATAAACCACAACTACCATTGCAAAATCTTGTCCAGCTCTTCAGTGATTAGTAGAAAGAAGTCCACATAACCCCCCTAAGTATTGAGTTTGGGACACTAACCCCCCCTAACTATTAACTGAGACACATAACCCCCCTAAGTATGGAATACAAGGCAAATTACCCCCAAAACCGGATTTGGCTATTCTGCAGGTGGTTTTGGTCCACGTGATAGGTGGTTTTGGTCCACCTGGACGGTGTGGTCAGCCAGCTGTCCGCTCGCACACCCTTTGGTCTGGTCTGGTCACACAGCACCGCTCTCCTCTACCGCGCCTGCAAAATTTCCCCTCTCCCTCGCGATTGTAGGATTCCTCGTCGTCGGCGGACAGGCGTAGCTCAAAGTCGTCGCTCTAAGACACACCTCGCTGCAAGCCTCTAGCCTTGATTGAGCACTGCCGCAGCTTCCGTGAGCGATCTCTGCTCCCTGGTGCTGTCCAGCGCGCTGAAGCTCGTAGCCACCGCCATCGTCGCTCCGAGCCTCGATTGAGCACCGCCGACCCTGCTCCGAGCGGTCGCTCCAGGGCAATCTCCAGAAGCAGCATATCGGCGGCAAGGTAACGTTGCATCGGCGATCTTCCTCCATCCCTGTAATGGAGTTTTCGTCTGCAGATTCAGCATAGTGAAGAACTGAAGCCATTGCTGGAGATGGGCATGGTCTGGTTGAGCTCCCGCACCGCGCCATTCCGGTCCTCTCTCCCACACCGGATTTGGCTGTTTTGCAAAGTTGCTGTCAAAAATTGTGCCGCTGGGCATCCTAGCATTGAGGAGTAACTCGTTAGTAAACAAAATATTCTGCAAGATTAGAGAATCTTGGCCTGCTCTTCACCATATCCCACGAGTTGTATGACAGATTGACAGCAGTTCAGGGGAAGGGTGTGAGGGTGAGAAAGCAAGACATTTTGATCCACCCTTTCGAGCGTAGCATTTATTTCTTGCTCAATCTGAAAAACAAAGAATCGATCCGTCTGTTCCGTTTGCAGGCAAGAGCGGATGGAGTTCGTACTTGGATGTTCAGTTACAGTAGCTTCTGCTAGATGAACTAGCGCTGGGCATCGCTAGAAACAGAGAAAGAGAACTAGCAGCAAACAAAAAGCGCCGCTAGACCTTCCCATCGTTGTTAGCACCGCCCCTCCTCCCTTCCTCGCCATCTCTCCGTCCACCCCTCTCTCTCCCCGGCGCTGACGCCCATCTGCTCGATGATGAACAAATCGGGGAGGAGCTCCAACCTCTCTGATTTCTCTCCAGTTGGGGACGAATCGGGGAGGAGCTCCAATCTCTCTGAATCGGGGACGGCAGCGGAGGACGCAACCTCTCTGAGTCTCACTGAATCGGGGACGAATCGCGAAGAGCTTCTCTCGAACGGCGATGGCGCAGCGGCGCAACTGGATGTACAGGCGACGGGTCAATGGAAGTGGACATCAGCTGGCTTAACCTTAATCGCCTACCTGGCACAAAACCGCTGTCCAGGTCAGCTAAAACAGCCGGCATTGGCCCGAGGGGGTAGTTTGCATGGTACGGCATTGGCCCGAGGGGGTAGTTTGCATGGTATTTCATACTTATGGGGGTTATGTGTTCCAGTTAATAGTTAGGGGGGGTTAGTGTCCCAAATGCAATACATAGGGGGGCTATGTAGACTTCTTTCGTGATTAGTAAGAGTTCTATACTTCTATTGTTCCATCAAAAGATTGAAACTTACCTACAGGCTACAGCCCTGATGCACCGAAAAGGCACACGATTATTTTGAAGTTCACTGGAGAACCGTATGAACCATGAAAGAAATAACGTCGCCCCTGTAGCTTTCGAGAAGCATTTCCTGGCGTCACAGAACTCCAAGGTGTACAGGTAATCCTAGCGTGCACCAGCACTGGACTGTTGATACAACCCTTGACAGTTTCAAAATCCTGCAGTAGCCACATGACTATGGAAGAAAAGAGTGCATCCAACAGTTAATCCACTTAAGTAGAAGCTACCTCATCACTGCTGCATCAGATAGGTTTTCATTTTCATGGTGAAGAAGAGGCATTCCCTCGGGTTAGTAATGTGGGTGGCACAGATTAGGCCAGTCAAGTGTTCCTTGAAAGGCCAAAAGTCATTTACCACAGGATTTGCACTTGATAGACAGGTTATGCCAATATATGAATTCATTTTCCCGTCCAGACAAACACTAGAATGATGTACTCAGATTTGAAATGAATGTCAGGATGAATAGATCACAACTGAAATCCATGAAAGTTGGCATTTAGTTATATTTGTATTTACTGTATTTATTCAGAGATTTGGTTCCTTTTCATCTTACGCATTGATATCAGTTGTTAGAGCGATCAAGTTTTCTGGAGTCTAGACCTTCCACAACTTGTTCGATGTGATTATGGCACGGACCAGAAAACAAGTTGTACACCACAACAGCTATTGCCTAGCTGCACGATCCTGAATGCATGATAGGGATGTAGAATAACCCGGGCCTGGTACGGGCCGGTCCAGATAGACGATGTAGCTATTTTGGTTTCTGTTTCTGTTTCATTTCCTATTTTTTGTTGTTTCTGTTATATTGTTTTCTATTTTGTTTCTATACGGAATGTACTTGAACCCAGACGTTAGTATTGATAAGCAATCCTAGTTCGTCTCCCGCAGACCTGCTTGAGAGTCTTTGAAAAGGGCACACAAGGGCAACGTAATTGTTCTCCCCAACTTCTTCCAAACTTCAGATTATAAATCTGTTACCCTGAGATCCTCACAGCGGCAAACGGCCATCAATCTACATTGTAGGTCACTCGTCCACATGGGCCAAACAGTAAGCCAGCAAGGTAATTTCCTCTTTGGGCGCACGATAGTTACCGCATAGTGGATGTGATTCCTAGGCCGCTGAGGATAGCCAACTAGAGGACCAACGCTGTGTGCGTGCTAGACATGCCAGCATAAGCCCACAATATTTTCACGAATAAATGACAGTCGCACGTGAGACGTGCCACCATAGGCCGATTAATTTCCTCAGTGTGTCTTGTTTCAACCTGAATAAATTGGCCTTGGATCTTTAGTCAGTCAATCTGGTCCAAGGACACTAAAGGACGAGATGTCGCCTACAGGGGGATGAATAGGCGTTTTAAAAACTCTTACGGATTTGGCTTGTAAGAATGCGGAATTAAATTAACGTTTATTTTATAAGCACAAATCCTAAATATGTTAGGCTCACCTAAGTGCAACAACAACAACAACTAGAGCTAAGCAAGATAGCCACAAGATATATGTAGCACAAATGATAGCAAGATATATGTACTTCAAGCACGGTGGCTATCACAAGGAAAGAAAGCTCGGGTATATAAATAACCGAGGCACGCGGAGACGAGGATATATTCCCGTGTTCCCTTCCTTTGCAAGAAGGTACGTCACGTTTGGAGGAGTGGAGGTCCCACGAAGGATTCCCCAACGCCACGAAGGCTCACCCTATTCTCCGAGCCAAACCCACGAAGGATAATGGCTCTTTCCTTATGGTTAGATTTTCCTCCACTCCGGAGATGGCAAGCTCCAAAACCACTTCACAAGCTCCACGAAGGAGAAGCCCGGGCCTCTTCACAATCCTCCTTGAAGATATCACCGGAGCACCAACCGCCAATCCAACTAGGAGGTCTCCATCCTAGAGTAACAAGCTCACGGTCTCTCACTCGAACTAATCATGGTGGAGAGCTCAACACTATGCAATGGTGCAAAGCAAGAACACTAGAGGTGTTCAAATCCTTCACACTCAAATCCCACCAAAGCAGCTAGGATAAGATTAGAGATGAAGAACAAAGGAGGAAATCAACAAATGAGTCCAAGATCTAGATCCCAGGAGTTCCCCTCACTTAGAGGAGAAATGGATTGGTGGAGGTTGTAGATCTAGATCTCCTCTCTTAGATCCCTCAAGAATGAGCAAGAATCCTGGGAGGGAAGAGAGAGGAAGCAAGCTCAAGAGGTTCAACAATGGTGGTCAAAAATGTGCTCAAGAACCCTAGAAAACTGTTGGGGAAGAAGCCTTTTTTATAGCCAAACGAAATATGACCGTTTGGGGCAGATCTGAGAGTTTTTCGTGCAGCCTGGTCATGCCTAGCATGAGAGCTGGTCGGCCGGGCCAGGCACCGGGACGCCTAGCATGAGAGGTCCGACCGGGCCAGGCACCGGGAGCCTAGCGTGAGAGCCGGTCCGACCGGACGTATGACCGGACCAGGCCGGTCCAGACCGGGCCTGAGACCGGACCACGACCGGGTCCGTTCTGTTGACATACTGGACATGCCCCGGTTGGCACCAGTCCAGGGGCCGGTTGAAACCGGGCCATCCGGTGGGACGGCCGGTCACGCCGGGCGAGACACCGGGCCAACAGGAAAACATGTTTTCGAAAAACCATGATAACTTTTGCATCCGGACTCTGATTTCGATGATCTTGGGCTTGTTGGAATCAGAACAACAAGCCCTACAACTTTATGCATAGAAACATCATTGTCCACCCACGGAGTAAAAACCATAAGATGAATAATTTGACCTATCTATAAAAGAGACACGGTAAAACCTCCAAGCTCGAAACCGCAATAGAAGATGCATATGGATTCCGTTTTCGATGAACTTGGGCTTGTTGTAAAGCTAGAAACAAGCTCAAGAACCTCACACAGAGAAACACCAAGAAGCAACAAGATTTATGAAATGCAAAGCATGCAAAGGGTTGAGCTCCCTAAGACGATGTGATCAAGTTACCCAACCGAAAGCCCCTCTTGATAGTGCGGCTATGTATCCTATAACCCGGTGTCCCAACAACCACCTGGAGACCGGTAAAAGGAAAACCTAGCAAGGCCATACCTTTGTCTTGCGCATCCTGCTTGATCTCGATGATAGGTCTTCAAGCTCCACTCAAGCCGGAATGCCTCACTTGATCATTATTGCTTCGTGAAGACTCACAAATGCTCCCCCATACACCATGATGGGAAAGCTCCATTGATGCACATCTTCACATGTCCATTATCACCAAAATGGACGGCAAGCTTCAAGCATATGATCCTCTTGAGATGCTCAATCTTGAACTTGCCCAACTCAACCTTGATGACGATCACCACTTGACGTCATCCTCTCATGGGCATACCACATGACTTCTCGTGGCACATTCTTCATGCTTCATGTGTTGATCAAACTTGAATCTATTCTTCACTCTTTGTATTGTCAACCTTGTATCTTCTCATGCTCTATCATACTATCTTTAGGTGTATATAGAATTCTTCATTTGCTTGCATGCTCTAAATCTTAGTCAACCATAGCTCAACTTATGAGACTATCATGACACCGACTTAGAGCCATAACTTGAATTCTTCACTTGGAATCAAGCACTCAAGATCTTGATCATTCATTGCTTATCACATAAGCTAGAGCATGGCTAATATTGAGTTCCACATATGAACTCCATCTTCATTTCTTCTTCTTGATCGTATCACATATATATCTTCAAATCGATGATCTTGATGCCAATACACAAGATATATCTTTATCTTCATGGCATCCATACTTGAATCCATCACATGGACTACAAGTAGTACCTATGGAATATTCCTTCATATAAACTCAATGAAAACATTAGTCCATAGGGGTTGTCACTAATTACCAAAACCACACATAGGGGCAATATACCCTTACAATCTCCCCCATTTTGGTAATTGATGACAACCACAATAAGAGGGTTTATATAATGAATATTAGAAACAACTACGTAACTTATTCGAGAATAAGTTGTATACAAGAGGATGTATTTGATATGGTCAAGTAACACAAAGCTACTAGCCCATATCAAAACCAGCTCTACTCACACAACTACAACTAATGCAAGGGATGTGAGTAGAATCAACATGTATAGAGCAAACTTCCCCACAATGTATGCACGTGTGATGAACATGAATTCGTTGCATACACTGTCAATATTAACCTTCGGGACAGTTTCCACTATATATATACAACCATGCAAGACATATAAATATGGAATGCATGAGAGGCAAAACACTTAAGCACAAACCAAACTTAAGTATAAAACCATTCCCTTAAACCCTCTAAACTTCTCCCCCATTGGCATCAAGTGCCGAAATGGGTGAAAAATTTAGAAAGCCAATATAGTGTGAGTTCCTCCCCAAGGTGTGCACTTCTCATAATTTGATTGGAATCAAATGCACATATCCAATGACGAATACTTGAAGGAAGTCAAACTATATTGAGGATCAAAGATTGCACAAGGATAACATGGTGAAGAAAGCTTTAACAAATAAAGCAAGCAATCAAAGATCAAATTGGACAAACCAAGATATCATGATAAGTGAGACATAATGTTCTAATAAAATAAGGAAGCTCCCCAAGGTTCGTGCATAATTTATAATGTTTTCATTTGAATACAATATGCACAAACATGGAATCCTAACTCCCTCTATATCATTTAGAACATACACAAGATAATGAGAATATGCTTATCAAGAACAACTTGAGTCCAACAATACGAGATATGAGTGCATGAAGAACAAATAAACCAAGCACTCATAAATCTTCTTTACCAACACCACTAAAATCAAAAGAATAAGAAGATGGTCGGCAAAGAACAAGGATATCAAGATGATGGATTGACGCTCTCATGTATATACGTTTCTAAAGTGGACAAGATGATCCATAAAGAAACATGCTCACACAAGAGGTTAATAAAATAAATAAGACATGATATCCAAGATGAAGTCATAAAGTATACCAAAGGATGTTTCCTTGAAAGCATATATAGCCTATGGATCCAATTTTCACTTATGGTATATGAATGAACTTCACCCAAGAAAATCTCAAAAACATCTCAACTAACAATAAGGGAAGTAAAGCTAGTTGGAATGTTTTGACAAAGGCAACAAGTATCACAGAATAGGAATTTATTTCGCAATTTCATCAAAATTGCACATAAGAGTTCTTTGAGGAATTGATATGCAATAAATTGCTAGAGGGCATATTTGAGATAGGTGAATCATAAACATGATTTATATAAATTCCCATCATATGCATCTTCTCAAATTACTCAAATGTACAATAAGAAGTTTTCTTTTTTAAAGGATTTTTCATTAACCGCAATATTTTCGAAATAAAGATTTTCATGCTAAGATGCAACCTACAAGAGGTTGGATGCTATATGAGTATGCATGAATAAGATACTTGTTACCGAGATAGCAATGGCATGATGTAGTAGATAAGAGTTCATCGATCATCCTAGCTTGACTCCAATTCTCATATGGTGACAACACCTTCCTTATAGATGAGACAAGCCTCCATTGCATCTCCAATGTACCTAAAACAACATTCAAGTACATCTTGGTCCCCAAACTTATCGGGTCCAACATGGTTAGACTACCCACAATACATAGGACACACTCCATATAAATATTTGCATATTTATAGGTGAAATTTGAATTTCATGCACATCTTAGCCATTTATGATTCAATGGAGTATACCCTATATAATAGATCAAAGAAAGCAAGCATGCTACAAATATAAACAAATTACATATGAGCATGCACAAAGACTTTTAAAGATCCAAGAAAGACACACTTTGGACAAAACACCAAATGAATTCAAGAAGGCATAAATGTGTGACCAAACAAATTTGTTGTCCAAATTATATCAAGGAAGCAAATCACAAATTATTTGTTCAACTAAGTTCAACAAATGAACTAAGTAAAGATCATTGAGCATAAATGATGAATAAAGACACACATGCTCAAAGATTTATCTCATTCAAGCAAATAAAACATGTAAGAAGGAATGAGATAACACACTTCCCAAAGAGCAAGGTTCGAACAAATAAACCAAACCCTCTACACTTTTCACAATGGCACAATGTACCGTAAAGAAAAAGGTTTGTCTTCCAACACAAGTACTTGATATGTATCAAAAGAATTTATCAAAAGATTTTTAAAAGGACAAGGAAGACACATGGGAGCAACAAAAGGTTTCTTGGAAATAAAATAAGGCAATAAGAAACAATCCAAGGTGAAGATGATCCATAAATTCAACCACATATAAGGTTATCAATTGTCAAAGACAGTGAGAATATTGGAATTAACTTCCGGTGGTATATTTCAAGGATTCGAGATCAACTTCACAAGATGCATAAGGTTAAAGGTATGAATTAAGAACTATGCACAAAAATAGAGATTCTCAATATATCCAATCATGCAAAGCAATGATTATAACAACTCAGATCAAATGGTTTTCTCACATAAGATGTATAGATATGTCTTTGAGAAAACCGCACCAAGAATCTCTTACTCAAACAAGAACCCATAAGATGAGCAATAAAAGTGGAGCTTGTTTGAGCAAACATGCCACCTAGGAACAAGATAATTAAGAGTATCAACTCTAAGTGGCATAACCTCATATGTTCACATTTTCTAGGCTTGTGATATGTACAAAACATATTACTCCCCCATAATGCGATAAAACATTTCTTCTAATCAAGAGGCAATTAAAATTCGACTAGAGATGATTAGTGGACATTAGAATTTGAATTTCTCATGAGTATGACACACCACATAGTGACTAGATAATCTTGCAATATCAATACTAAGTGGTGGTACCCATATACAAACATTTTAAAGAACGAGAGATGCACAATGCATATCACTCCCCCAAAATGGGATGTTCCATTAATCACTCAAGGAGAGCAAAATAAGATGTCATCAAGATGCATTAGGATCAAAACAATACACAAATATATGATGATAAAACATTTCTTCTAGTCAAGAGGCAATTAAAATTCGACTAGAGATGATTAATGGACATTAGAATTTGAATTTCGCATGAGTATGGCACACCACATATTGACTAGATAATCTTGCAATATCAATACTAAGTGGTGGTACCCATGTACACACATTTTAAAGAAAGAGAGATGCACAATGCATATCACTCCCTCAGAATGGGATGTTCCATTAATCACTCAAAGAGAGCCAAATAAGATATCATCAAGATGCATTAGGCTCAAAACAATACACAAATATATGACGAGTCAAACATACATACTTGAATATACAAGATAGGAAAGTAAGACACAACACATAAAAACACATATTTGGTACAAAACCAAACATGCAAAGGGGGCAAGTAACTTACAATAAATATTCTGAGTTGAAGTATAACTTACCGCAAAGAGGAACATTGGATATAAGATATAGATGATAATACATACGACTTGGCTTGGTCAAAATATAATATATGAAGATCCCTTAATTCTTCATGAAGTAGCCAAGTCTCCAATGCCCTCCACATGCACCTATTGACCAAGTTTGTGCTTGTTGGTCCCCAACCAAGTTGGGTCCTAAAAGGTTAGTCACAATAGGCTTGGCAACCCAAATGGTTCTTTTCTTGAAACCACTTTGAGTTCCAACAAACTTGGCAAACACATTGCCATCCTTATCCTTCCCTAGAGAACAATCTTAGGGTTAGATAAGGTACCACTTAAACATGAAGAAGCAAGGTGCCCCTTCTCACGGCATAAGTAGCAAGTGTTCCCCTTTCTCTTCTTTATTGATTTCTTCTCTTGGGGAACTTTATCTTGATTCTTCTTCGGAAGTGGCCTATCTTCAACTTGAGGTCGAGCTTGAGCTTGACCTTGACCTTGTGGTCGTTTCCCTTGTTGTTTCTCACTCAAGTGCTTCTTCTTCTTTAATGGGCATGATCTAACATGATGCCCTTCAACCTTGCACTTGAAGCAAACAATCTTGGTCGGATCCTTGACTTGTTCTAGGCCCTTCTTCGTGTTGCTCTTGTTCTTGGACTTGTTCTTGTTATTAGAGTTGAATCCAAGTCCACTCTTGTCACTGGGGGATTGTTGCACACTTAGCATCTTGTCAAGTGCGGATTTCCCTTCATGACGCTTTTCCAAGTCTTTCTTCAAAGAAAGGACTTGGGCCTTGAGCTCTTTGATTTCCTCTACATGGTTAGTGGAAATACAAGTACTAGAGGAAGTAGAAGCTTCATTGTTAGAGCAACAAGGCAAAGCAAGTAATCCAACACATGGTGTATCACTAGTTTGACTAGATGGATTACAAGGACTAGCACATGGAAATATAGCATTTGTAGTAGAGATTGTGCTAATGTCCACATGAGGCTCACAGGATGTTACCTTAGTGATACTTGCCTCATGAGCTAACTTTAGCCCATCATAGGAGATTAGAAGATCATTATGAGAGACCGAGAGCTTTTCATGACTTTCTTCTAATTCCCTATAATTTCTAGTTAGCAACTCAAGTTGAGCCCTTAGCTCAACATTCTCCTTTATGATAGATGCTTCACAAGAAGTAGAGTTAGTAGAACAAGCATAATTAATAGATTTTTATTTTTCAAGCACATAAGATTCCATTTCTTGCTTAAGACCATGAGTTATGCACCTTTCATTTTTCAGCTCTTGTCTAAGGAGATTGAATCTCCGTTGCTCATTTCAATATGAGATTCCAACTCCTCAATGGACTCATTTCTTTCTTTGAGTGTGTCCATCAAGTAATCGAATTTGACAAGAGCTTCACCATGAAGAGTGCATCTAACGAAAAAGAGTTCCTTAAGCCTAGCAACTTCTTCTTGTTCATCATCATCACTCTCATCGTTAGAAGAAGTGTTGGGATTCAAGGTAGGAGTTACCTTTGGTCCCTTTGCCATAAGGCACATGTGCATACCGGAGGATGACGATGAAGATGTTTTGAAATCTTCATTCATGAGAGTCTCATGCCTCATAGATTGTTCGATTTCCTTTACATTGTTAGACAACAAACAACTAGAGGAAATAGAAGCATTTTGTTCATGGCAAGAAGACAAAGCAAGCATATCATCATGTTATTTATGTAAGGAGTTTGTACATGATATGCAAGGACTATCAACACAAGCATGTAGATTATTTTCAATGCTAGATGTGTTTAAGTCCAAAGAGGAAACATTGCAATGAGATAGAGATGAAGAGTCTTCACTATTGAGCACAATATCAACATTGCAATTTCCCTCACCACTCACCATATCATTACCTTGTGTCTTGCAACACGTTGGTGAAGTGGAAGTAGATGATAACTTATCACAGCCGGAGGTGGAAGCAACTTAGAGCTCTTCATGATGTGAAGGGGAAGAGAGCTCATCGGAGACACCACCGACCATATGGGAAGTGGATTGATGTCTACGCACGCTTCCATTCCTGTAGACAGTGTTGGGCCTCCAAGAGCAGATTCCCTTAAGCAACTTGTAGAGGTTTGTAGAACAGCAGCAAGTTTCCCTTAAGTGAATCACCCAAGGTTTATCGAACTCAGGGAGGTAGAGGTCAAAGATATCCCTCTCAAGCAACCCTGCAATTAAGATACAAGAAGTCTCTTATGTCCCCAACACACCTAATACACTTGTCAGGGTATAGGTGCACTAGTTCGGCGAAGAGATAGTGAAATACAAGTAATATGGATGATTATAAGTAGTAATTGCAATCTGAAATAAAAATGGCAGCAAGCAAACATGTAGCAGAACTTGTTGGAAAAAGTGTTTCAATGCTTAGAAACAAGGCCTAGGGATCATACTTTCACTAGTGGACACTCTCAACAATGATCACATAATTGAATAAATAAATGCTACTATCAAACACTCTCTTGTTGGATAACAAACACCATTCATTGTGTAGGGCTACAAGAGCACACCTCAAGCTGGAATAAACAAGCTCCACAACGTCATAAAGGAATCACACACGATGCGCACACTGTCACCGTCACACCGTGGAGAGTAACTCCGGAGTTCATATTAAAGTAACCTCTAGAGTGCATAATAGACAAGAGTAACATCTACATATTCAACTAGATTACAAAGCTCATGATCACATAAAGATCACACCATGGGAGAGAGAGATGAACCACATAGCTACCGGTAGAGCCCTTAGCCTCGGGGGAGAACTACTCCCTCCTCATCATGGGAGTCAGCTGCGGCGATGAAGATGGCAGTGGTGTCGATGGAGATGACTCCGGGGGCAATTCCCCATCCCGGCGGCGTGCCGGAACAGAGACTTCTGTCCCCCGAAACTTGTCTTCGTGATGGCGGCGGCTACGGAACTCTTCATGGAATATGACTTGATATTTTAGGGTTTTCGTGACGGGGATAATATATAGGCGGAAGGGCGGCCTCGGAGGAGCCAGGGGGCTCCCTCCCCACATCTGGGCGCGGCAGGGGGCCAGGCCGCGCCGCCCTATGGGGTGGGACCCCTGCTGGCCGCCTCCGACTCCCCTTCGATGTTCTGGAACCCTCCATGGAAAATAGGGCCGTGGGCTTTTGTTTCGTCCAATTCCGAGAATATTTCCTGTGTAGGATTTCTGAAACCAAAAACAGCAAAAAAACAGGAACTGGCGCTTCGGCATCTTGTTAATAGGTTAGTACCGGAAAATGCATCAAAATGATATAAAGTATGAATAAAACATGTAGGTATTGTCATAAAACTAGCATGGAACATAAGAAATTATAGATACGTTTGAGATGTATCAAGCATCCCCAAGCTTAGTTCCTACTCGCCCTCGAGTAGGTAAACGATAACAAGGATAATTTCTGAAGTGACATGCTACTATCATAATCTTGATCAATACTATTGTAAAGCATATGAGATGAATGAAGTGATTCAAAGCAATGGTCTATAGTTTGTTAACAAATAGATAATGACTAAACAACTGAATCATATAGCAAAGACTTTTCATGAATAGTACTTTCAAGACAAGCATCAACAAGTCTTGCATAAGAGTTAACTCATAAAGCAATAGATTCTTATTAGAAGGTTTTGAAGCAACACAAAGGAAGATTTAAGTTTCAGCAGTTGCTTTCAACTTTCAACATGTATATCTCATGGATAATTGTCAACACAAAGTAATATGATGAGTGCAAATAAGCAAGTATGTAAGAATCAATGCACACATTTGACACAAGTGTTTGCTTCTAAGATAGAAAGAAGTAGGTAAACTGACTCAACATAAAGTAAAAGAAAGACCCTTCGCAGAGGGAAGCGAGGATTACTCATGTGCTAGAGCTTTTTATTTTGAAAACATGGAAACAATTGTGTCAACGGTAGTAATAATTCATATGTGTTATGCATAAAACCTCCTATAAGTTGCAAGCCTCATGCATCGAATACCAATAGTGCTCGCACCTTGTCCTAATTAGCTTGGATTTCCATGGATTATCATTGCATTACATATGTTTCAACCAAGTGTCACAAAGGGGTACCTCTATGTCACCTGTACAAAGGTCCAAGGAGATAAATCGCATTTGATTTCTCAATTTTGATAGATCTCAACTTGAGGACATCCATACTGGGACAACATAGAAAACAGATAATGGACTACTCTTTAATGCTTTAAGCATTCAACAACAGATAATATTCTCATAAGAGATTTGAGGATTAATGTCCAAGATGAAACTTCCACCATGATACATGGCTTTGGTTGGCGGCCCAATGTTCTTCTCTAACAATATGCATACTCAAACCATTTAACTCATGGCAAATCTCCCTTACTTCAGACAAGACGAACATGCATAGCAACTCACATGATATTCAACAAAGGTGTAACAGGTTGATGGCGTCCCCAGAAACATGGTTACCGCTCAACAAGCAACTTATAAGAACTAACATACATAAGCGACATATTCTTTACCATAATAGTTTTTAGGCTACTTTCCCATGAGCTATGTATTGCAAAAACAAGGAATGGAATTTTTTAAGGTAGCAAGCAAGCAATTTACTTTGGAATGGCAGAAAAATACCACATAGTAGGTAGTTATGGTGGACACAAATGGCATAAGTTTTGGCTCAAGGTTTTGGATGCACGAGAAGCATTCCCTCTTGATACGTCTCAAACGTATCTATAATTTCTTATGTTCCATGCTACTTTTATGATGATACTCACATGTTTTATACACATTATATGTCATATTTATGCATTTTCCGGCACTAACCTATTGACGAGATGGCGAAGAGCCAGTTGCTGTTTTCTGCTGTTTTTGGTTTCAGAAATCCTAGTAAGGAAATATTCTCGGAATTGGACGAAATCAACGCCCAGGGTCCTATTTTTTCACGAAGCTTCCAGAAGTCCGAAGAGGAAACTAAGTGGAGCCACGAGGTGGCGACACACTAGGGCGGCGCGGCCCATGTGCTGGCCGCACCGGCCTGTTGTGTGGGCCCCTCGTGACGCCCCTTGACCTGCCCTTCCGTCTACTTAAAGTCTTCGTCGCGAAACCCCCAGTACCGAGAACCACGATACGGAAAACCTTCCAGAGACGCTGCCGCCGCCAATCCCATCTCGGGGGATTCAGGAGATCGCCTCCGGCACCCTGCCGGAGAGGGGAATCATCTCCCGGAGGTCTCTTCATCGCCATGATCGCCTCCGGATCGATGTGTGAGTAGTCCACCCCCGGACTATGGGTCCATAGCAGTAGCTAGATGGTTGTCTTCTCCTCGTTGTGCTATCATGTTAGATCTTGTGAGCTGCCTATCATGATCAAGATCATCTATTTGTAATGCTACATGTTGTGTTTGTTGGGATCCGATGAATATTGAATACTATGTCAAGTTGATTATCAATCTATCATATATGTTATTTATGTTCTTGCATGCTCTCCGTTGCTAGTAGAGGCTCTGGCCAAGTTGATACTTGTGACTACAAGAGGGAGTATTTATGCTCGATAGTGGGTTCATGCCTCCATTAAATCTGGGACAGTGATAGAAAGTTCTAAGGTTGTGGATGTGTTGTTGCCACTAGGGATAAAACATCGATGCTTTGTCTAAGGATATTTGTGTTGATTACATTACGCACCATACTTAATGCAATTGTCTCGTTGTTTACAACTTAATACCGGAGGGGGTTCGGATGATAACCTGAAGGTGGACTTTTTAGGCATAGATGCATGCTGGATAGCGGTCTATGTACTTTGTCGTAATGCCCTGATTAAATCTCATAGTACTCATCATGATATATGTATGTGCATTGTTATGCTTTCTTTATTTGTCAATTGCCCAAGTGTAATTTGTTCACCTAACATCTATTTATCTTATGGGAGAGACACCACTAGTGATCTGTGGACCCCGGTCCTATTCTTTACATCGGAAATACAAACTGCTGCAATTGTTCTTTACTGTTCTTCGCAAACAATCATCATCATCCACACTATACATCTAATCCTTTGTTTACAGCAAGCCGGTGAGATTGACAACCTCACTGTTACGTTGGGGCAAAGTACTGTGATTGCGTTGTGCAGGTTCCACGTTGGCGCCGGAATCCTTGGTGTTCCGCCGCACTACACTCCGCCACCAACAACCTTCAACGTGCTTCTTGGCTCCTACTGGTTCGATAACCTTGGTTTCTTACTGAGGGAAAACTTGCTGATGTGCGCATCACACCTTCCTCTTGGGGTGCCCAACGGACGTGTCAACTACACGCCATCAAGCATTTTTTCTGGCGCCGTTGCCGGGGAGATCAAGACACGCTGCAAGGATTGAATTTTTCTTCGCGGAACCTATTGGATTCAGCTGCTGGAGGTACCTTTATGTCCATTACTTTGGGGGCGACAACAAAGCTTCTTGATGATATGATGATAAATTACCCTGAATGGCACACGGAAAGCGCTCCACAAGGTAAGAAGGTAAATTCTGTTGAAGAAACCTCCTCCTTGAGTGATAAGATTGATGCTATTATGTCTATGCTTGTGAATGGTAGATCTAATGTTGATCCTAATAATGTTCCTTTAGCTTCATTGGTTGCTCAAGAATAACATGTTGATGTGAATTTCATTAAAAGTAATAATTTCAACAACAATGCTTATAGGAATAATTCTGGTAACAACTATAGGCCATATCCTTCCGCTAATGGTAATAGTTATGGTAATTCTTATGGGAATTATTACAACAATAATAGGAGTATACCCCCTGGTCTTGAAGCCATGCTTAAAGAATTTATTAGTACACAAACTGCTTTTAACAAATCTGTTGAGGAAAAGCTTGATAAAATTGATATTCTTGCTTCTAAGGTTGATAGACTTGCCTCTGATGTTGATCTTTTAAAATTGAAAGTTATGCCTAATAAGGATATTGATAATAAAATTGTTACTACAACAAATGCCATCCAAGTTCGAATTAATGAAAATGTTAGATTGATGGCTGAATTGCATGCTAGGTGGGAAAGAGAAGAAAATGAAAAACTAGCTAAAGATAATGTAGCTAAAGTTTGGACTATTACCACCACTAGTAATGATAATGCTTCACATGTTGCTACACCTCCTACTATCAATGGTTAAATAATTGGTGTTGGCAATGTTTCTACTCCTAGTGCAAAGCGTGCAAAATTGCCTGAAACTGCTAAAACTGCTGAAACTGATAAAACTGCTGAAATTTTTCAAAATGTTGGGGACAATGATTCCATTGCTGTAGGTCATAATGATTTAGATTTTGATGATTGTCACATCTCTGAAGTTATAAAGTTCTTACAAAAACTTGCTAAAAGTCCCAATGCTAGTGCTATAAATTTGGCCTTTACAAAACATATTACAAATGCTCTCATAAAAGCTAGAGAAGAGAAACTAAAACTTGAAACCTCTATTCCTAGGAAGTTGGAAGATGGTTGGGAGCCCATCATTAAGATGAGGGTCAATGATTTTGATTGTAATGCTTTATGTGATCTTGGTGCAAGTATTTACGTTATGCCTAAGAAAATCTATGATATGCTTGACTTGCCACCATTGAAAAATTGTTATTTGGATGTTAATCTTGCTGATAATGCTATAAAGAAACCTTTGGGGAGGATTGATAATGTTCGTATTATGGTTAACAATAACCTTGTCCCCGTTGATTTTGTTGTCTTGGATATTGAATGCAATGCATCTTGTCCCATTATATTGGGAAGACCTTTTCTTCGAACTCGTTGGTGCTACTATTGATATGAAGGAAGGTAATATTAAATATCAATTTCCTCTCAAGAAAGGTATGGAACACTTCCCTAGAAAGAGAATGAAGTTACCTTATGATTCTATTATTAGAACAAATAATGATGTTGATGCTTCATCTCTTGATAATACTTGATTCACACTTTCCGCGCCTAGCTGAAAGGCGTTAAAGAAAAGCGCTTTTGGGAGACAACCCATTATTTTACTTCTGCACTTAATTTTATATTTGAGTCTTGGAAGTTGTTATTACTGTAGCAACCTCTCCTTATCTTTATTTTATTGCATTGTTGTGCCAAGTAAAGTCTTTGATAGTAAAGCCAATACTAGATTTGGATTACTGCACAGGAACAGATTTCTTGCTGTCACGAATTTGAGCAGTAGTCTCTGTAGAAAATTTAAAAAAATCTGCCAATTTACGTGTGTGATCCTCAGATATGTACGCAACTTTCATTCAATTTGGGCATTTTTATCTGAGCAAGTCTGGTGCCTCTTTAAAATTCGTCTTTACGAACTGTTCTGTTTTGACAGATTCTGCCTTTTATTTCGCATTGCCTGTTTTGCTATGTTTGATGGATTTCTTTGTTCCATTAACTTTCGGTAGCTTTGTGCAATGTCCAGAAGTGTTAAGAATGATTATGTCACCTCTGAATATATGAATTATGCACTCGACCCTCTAATGAGTTTGTTTTGAGTTTGGTGTGGAGGAAGTTTTCAAGGGTCAAGAGAGGAGGATGATACAATATGATCAAGAAGAGTGAAAAGTCAAAGCTTGGGTATGCCCCCGTGGTTCATCCCTGCATATTTTAAGAAGACTCAAGCGTCTAAGCTTGGGGATGCCCAAGGCATCCCTTCTTCATCGACAACTTATCAGGTTCCTCTAGTGAAACTATATTTTTATTCCGTCACATCTTATGTGCTTTACTTGGAGCATCTGTTTGTTTTTATTTTTGTTTTTGTTTGAATAAAATCGGATCCTAGCATTCTTTGTTTGGGAGAGAGACACGCTCCGCTGTTTCGTATGAACAAATATGTTCTTAGCTTTATCTTTAATGTTCATTGCGAAAGTTGGACTATTTCATTCATTGTTATATGGTTGGAAACGAAAAATGCCGCATGTGGTAAATGGTTTTATGTCTTGAATAATGTGATACTTGGCAATTGTTGTGCTCATATAGATCATGTTTAAGCTCTTGTATCATGTACCTTGTACCCATTAATGAATAACTACATAGAGATTGTTAAAATTTGGTTTGCATGATTGATCTCTAGAGTCTAGATATTTTCTGGTTGAGGTGTTTGAACAACAAGGAGACAATATAAAGTCTTATAATAGTTACAATATGTTCATATGTGAGCTTTGTTGCACCTTTTATACTTGAGTTTGCTTCAAACAACCTTGCTAGCCTAGCCTTGTATTGAGAGAAATTCTTCTCGTGCATCCAAATCCTTGAGCCAATAACCATGCCATTTGTGTCCACCATACCTACCTACCACATGGTATTTCCCCGCCATTCCAAAGTACATTACTTGAGTGCTACCTTTAAAATTCTATTCTTTGCCTTTGCAATATATAGCTCATGGGACAAATAGCCTTAAAAACTATTGTGGTGAAGGAATATGTACTTATGTGTCTTATTTCTTAATAAGTTGCTTGTTGAGCGGTAACCATGTTTCTGGGGACGCCATCAACTTTTACCTTTGTTGAATATCATGTGAGTTGCTATGCATGTTCGTCTTGTCTGAAGTAAGGGCGATTTTCATGATCAAATGGTTTGAGTAT